>NW_027316278.1:42391202-42828849 GCF_026437365.1 Eucyclogobius newberryi | reverse complement strand
CCATCTGCTCTTCAGAGTCCTTTACCATCCAGCTGCTCTTCAGAGTCCTTTACCATCCAGCTGCTCTTCAGTCCTTTACCATCCATCTGCTCTTCAGAGTCCTTTACCATCCAGCTGCTCTTCAGAGTCCTTTACATCCAGCTGCTCTTCAGAGTCATTTACCATCCAGCTGCTCTTCAGAGTCCTTTACCATCCAGCTGATCTTAAGAGTCCTTTACCATCAAGCTGCTCTTCAGAGTCCTTTACTATCCAGCTGCTTTTCAGAGTCCTTTACTATCCAGCTGCTCTTCAGAGTCCTTTACCATTCAGCTTCTCTTCAGAGTCCTTTACCATCCAGCTGCTCTTCAGAGTCCTTTGCCATCCAGCTGCTCTTCAGAGTCCTTTACCATCCAGCTGCTCTTCAGAGTCCTTTACCATCCAGCTGCTCTTCAGAGTCCTTTACCATCCAGCTGCTCTTCAGAGTCCTTTACCATCCAGCTGCTCTTGAGTCCTTTACCATTCAGCTGCTCTTCAGAGTCCTTTACCATCCAGCTGCTCTTCAGAGTCCTTTACTATCCAGCTGATCTTCAGAGTCGTTTACTATCCAGCTGCTCTTCAGAGTCCTTTACCATCCAGCTGCTCTTCAGAGTCCTTTACTATCCAGCTGCTCTTCAGAGTTGTTTACTATCCAGCTGCTCTTCAGAGTCCTTTACTCTCCAGCTGCTCTTCAGAGTCCTTTACCCTCCAGCTGCTCTTCAGAGTCGTTTACTATCCAGCTGCTCTTCAGAGTCGTTTACTATCAAGCTGCTCTTCAGATTCCTTTACTATCCAGCTGCTCTTCAGAGTCCTTTATTATCCAGCTGCTCTTCAGAATCCTTTACCCTCCAGCTAATCTTCAGAGTCCTTTACCATCCAGCTGCTCTTCAGAGTCCTTTGCCATCCAGCTGCTCCTCAGAGTCATTTTCCATCCAGCTGCTTTTCAGAGTCCTTTACTATCCAGCTGCTCTTCAGAGTCCTTTAACATTCAGCTTCTCTTCAGAGTCCTTTATCATCCAGCTGCTCTTCAGAGTCCTTTATCATCCAGCTGCTCTTCAGAGTCCTTTACCTTCCAGCTGCTCTTCAGATTCCTTTACTATCCAGCTGCTCTTGAGTCCTTTACCATTCAGCTGCTCTTCAGAGTCCTTTACATTCCAGCTGCTCTTCAGAGTCCTTTACCATCCAGCTGCTCTTCAGAGTCCTTTACCATTCAGCTTCTCTTCAGAGTCCTTTACCATCCAGCTGCTCTTCAGAGTCCTTTACTATCCAGCTGCTCTTCAGAGTCGTTTACTATCCAGCTGCTCTTCAGAGTCCTTTACTCTCCAGCTGCTCTTCAGAGTCATTTACCATCCAGCTTCTCTTCAGAGTCCTTTACCATCCAGCTGATCTTAAGAGTCCTTTACCATCAAGAAGCTCTTCAGAGTCCTTTACTATCCAGCTGCTTTTCAGAGTCCTTTACTATCCAGCAGCTCTTCAGAGTCCTTTACCATTCAGCTTCTCTTCAGAGTCCTTTACCACCCAGCTGCTCTTCAGAGTCCTTTACCATCCAGCTGCTCTTCAGAGTCCTTTACCATCCAGCTGCTCTTCAGAGTCCTTTACCATCCAGCTGCTCTTCAGAGTCCTTTACCATCCAGCTGCTCTTCAGAGTCCTTTACCATCCAGCTTCTCTTGAGTCCTTTACCATTCAGCTGCTCTTCAGAGTCCTTTACCATCCAGCTGCTCTTCAGAGTCCTTTACTATCCAGCTGATCTTCAGAGTCGTTTACTATCCAGCTGCTCTTCAGAGTCCTTTACCATCCAGCTGCTCTTCAGAGTCCTTTACTATCCAGCTGCTCTTCAGAGTCGTTTACTATCCAGCTGCTCTTCAGAGTCCTTTACTCTCCAGCTGCTCTTCAGAGTCCTTTACCCTCCAGCTGCTCTTCAGAGTCGTTTACTATCCAGCTGCTCTTCAGAGTCGTTTACTATCAAGCTGCTCTTCAGATTCCTTTACTATCCAGCTGCTCTTCAGAGTCCTTTATTATCCAGCTGCTCTTCAGAATCCTTTACCATCCAGCTAATCTTCAGAGTCCTTTACCATCCAGCTGCTCTTCAGAGTCCTTTGCCATCCAGCTGCTCTTCAGAGTCATTTACCATCCAGCTGCTTTTCAGAGTCCTTTACTATCCAGCTGCTCTTCAGAGTCCTTTACCATTCAGCTTCTCTTCAGAGTCCTTTATCATCCAGCTGCTCTTCAGAGTCCTTTATCATCCAGCTGCTCTTCAGAGTCCTTTACCTTCCAGCTGCTCTTCAGAGTCCTTTACTATCCAGCTGCTCTTGAGTCCTTTACCATTCAGCTGCTCTTCAGAGTCCTTTACATTCCAGCTGCTCTTCAGAGTCCTTTACCATCCAGCTGCTCTTCAGAGTCCTTTACCATTCAGCTTCTCTTCAGAGTCCTTTACCATCCAGCTGCTCTTCAGAGTCCTTTACTATCCAGCTGCTCTTCAGAGTCGTTTACTATCCAGCTGCTCTTCAGAGTCCTTTACTCTCCAGCTGCTCTTCAGAGTCATTTACCATCCAGCTGCTCTTCAGAGTCCTTTACCATCCAGCTGCTCTTGAGTCCTTTACCATTCAGCTGCTCTTCAGAGTCCTTTACCATCCAGCTGCTCTTCAGAGTCCTTTATTATCCAGCTGCTCTTCAGAGTCCTTTACCATCCAGCTGCTCTTCAGAGGCCTTTACCATCCAGCTGCTCCTCAGAGTCATTTATCATCCAGCTGCTCTTCAAAGTCCTTTACCATCCAGCTGCTCTTCAGAGTCCTTTACCATCCAGCTGCTCTTCAGAGTCATTTACCATCCAGCTGCTCTTCAGAGTCCTTTACTATCCAGCTGCTCTTCAGAGTCCTTTATTATCCAGCTGCTCTTCAGAGTCCTTTACTATCCAGCTGCTCTTCAGAGTCCTTTACTATCCAGCTGCTCTTCAGAGTCCTTTACCATCCAGCTGCTCTTCAGAGTCATTTACCATCCAGCTGCTCTTGAGTCCTTTACCATTCAGCTGCTCTTCAGAGTCCTTTACCATCCAGCTGCTCTTCAGAGTCCTTTACTATCCAGCTGATCTTCAGAGTCGTTTACTATCCAGCTGCTCTTCAGAGTCCTTTACCATCCAGCTGCTCTTCAGAGTCCTTTACTATCCAGCTGCTCTTCAGAGTCCTTTACCATCCAGATGCTCTTCAGTGTCCTTTACTATCCAGCTGCTCTTGAGTCCTTTACAATTCAGCTGCTCTTCAGTCCTTTACCATCCATCTGCTCTTCAGAGTCCTTTACCATCCAGCTGCTCTTCAGAGTCCTTTACCATCCAGCTGCTCTTCAGTCCTTTACCATCCATCTGCTCTTCAGAGTCCTTTACCATCCAGCTGCTCTTCAGAGTCCTTTACATCCAGCTGCTCTTCAGAGTCATTTACCATCCAGCTGATCTTAAGAGTCCTTTACCATCAAGCTGCTCTTCAGAGTCCTTTACTATCCAGCTGCTTTTCAGAGTCCTTTACTATCCAGCTGCTCTTCAGAGTCCTTTACCATTCAGCTTCTCTTCAGAGTCCTTTACCATCCAGCTGCTCTTCAGAGTCCTTTGCCATCCAGCTGCTCTTCAGAGTCCTTTACCATCCAGCTGCTCTTCAGAGTCCTTTACCATCCAGCTGCTCTTCAGAGTCCTTTACCATCCAGCTGCTCTTGAGTCCTTTACCATTCAGCTGCTCTTCAGAGTCCTTTACCATCCAGCTGCTCTTCAGAGTCCTTTACTATCCAGCTGATCTTCAGAGTCGTTTACTATCCAGCTGCTCTTCAGAGTCCTTTACCATCCAGCTGTTCTTTAGAGTCCTTTACTATCCAGCTGCTCTTCAGAGTCGTTTACTATCCAGCTGCTCTTCAGAGTCCTTTACTCTCCAGCTGCTCTTCAGAGTCCTTTACCATCCAGCTGCTCTTCAGAGTCGTTTACTATCCAGCTGCTCTTCAGAGTCGTTTACTATCAAGTTGCTCTTCAGATTCCTTTACTATCCAGCTGCTCTTCAGAGTCCTTTATTATCCAGCTGCTCTTCAGAATCCTTTACCATCCAGCTAATCTTCAGAGTCCTTTACCATCCAGCTGCTCTTCAGAGTCCTTTGCCATCCAGCTGCTCCTCAGAGTCATTTACCATACAGCTGCTTTTCAGAGTCCTTTACTATCCAGCTGCTCTTCAGAGTCCTTTACCATTCAGTTTCTCTTCAGAGTCCTTTTATTATCCAGCTGCTCTTCAGAGTCCTTTACCATTCAGCTGCTCTTCAGAGTCCTTTACCATCCAGCTGCTCTTCAGAGTCCTTTACTATCCAGCTGATCTTCAGAGTCGTTTACTATCCAGCTGCTCTTCAGAGTCCTTTACCATCCAGCTGCTCTTCAGAGTCCTTTACTATCCAGCTGCTCTTCAGAGTCGTTTACTATCCAGCTGCTCTTCAGAGTCCTTTACTCTCCAGCTGCTCTTGAGAGTCCTTTACCATCCAGCTGCTCTTCAGAGTCCTTTACCATCCAGCTGCTCTTCAAAGTCCTTTACCATCCAGCTGCTCTTCAGAGTCCTTTTACTATCCAGCTGCTCTTCAGAGTCCTTTACCATCCAGCTGCTCTTCAGTGTCCTTTACTATCCAGCTGCTCTTCAGTGTCCTTTACTATCCAGCTGCTCTTGAGTCCTTTACAATTCAGCTGCTCTTCAGTCCTTTACCATCCATCTGCACTTCAGAGTCCTTTACCATCCAGCTGCTCTTCAGAGTCCTTTACCATCCAGCTGCTCTTCAGTCCTTTACCATCCATCTGCTCTTCAGAGTTCTTTACCATCCAGCTGCTCTTCAGAGTCCTTTACATCCAGCTGCTCTTCAGAGTCATTTACCATCCAGTTGCTCTTCAGAGTCCTTTACCATCCAGCTGATCTTAAGAGTCCTTTACCATCAAGCTGCTCTTCAGAGTCCTTTACTATCCAGCTGCTTTTCAGAGTCCTTTACTATCCAGCTGCTCTTCAGAGTCCTTTACCATTCAGCTTCTCTTCAGAGTCCTTTACCATCCAGCTGCTCTTCAGAGTCCTTTACCATCCAGCTGCTCTTCAGAGTCCTTTACCATCCAGCTGCTCTTCAGAGTCCTTTACCATCCAGCTGCTCTTCAGAGTCCTTTACCATCCAGCTGCTCTTCAGAGTCCTTTACCATCCAGCTGCTCTTGAGTCCTTTACCATTCAGCTGCTCTTCAGAGTCCTTTACCATCAAGCTGCTCTTCAGAGTCCTTTACTATCCAGCTGATCTTCAGAGTCGTTTACTATCCAGCTGCTCTTCAGAGTCCTTTACCATCCAGCTGCTCTTCAGAGTCCTTTACTATCCAGCTGCTCTTCAGAGTCGTTTACTATCCAGCTGCTCTTCAGAGTCCTTTACTCTCCAGCTGCTCTTCAGAGTCCTTTACCCTCCAGCTGCTCTTCAGAGTCGTTTACTATCCAGCTGCTCTTCAGAGTCGTTTACTATCAAGCTGCTCTTCAGATTCCTTTACTATCCAGCTGCTCTTCAGAGTCCTTTATTATCCAGCTGCTCTTCAGAATCCTTTACCCTCCAGCTAATCTTCAGAGTCCTTTACCATCCAGCTGCTCTTCAGAGTCCTTTGCCATCCAGCTGCTCCTCAGAGTCATTTTCCATCCAGCTGCTTTTCAGAGTCCTTTACTATCCAGCTGCTCTTCAGAGTCCTTTAACATTCAGCTTCTCTTCAGAGTCCTTTATCATCCAGCTGCTCTTCAGAGTCCTTTATCATCCAGCTGCTCTTGAGTCCTTTACCTTCCAGCTGCTCTTCAGATTCCTTTACTATCCAGCTGCTCTTGAGTCCTTTACCATTCAGCTGCTCTTCAGAGTCCTTTACATTCCAGCTGCTCTTCAGAGTCCTTTACCATCCAGCTGCTCTTCAGAGTCCTTTACCATTCAGCTTCTCTTCAGAGTCCTTTACCATCCAGCTGCTCTTCAGAGTCCTTTACTATCCAGCTGCTCTTCAGAGTCGTTTACTATCCAGCTGCTCTTCAGAGTCCTTTACTCTCCAGCTGCTCTTCAGAGTCATTTACCATCCAGCTGCTCTTCAGAGTCCTTTACCATCCAGCTGATCTTAAGAGTCCTTTACCATCAAGAAGCTCTTCAGAGTCCTTTACTATCCAGCTGCTTTTCAGAGTCCTTTACTATCCAGCTGCTCTTCAGAGTCCTTTACCATTCAGCTTCTCTTCAGAGTCCTTTACCATCCAGCTGCTCTTCAGAGTCCTTTACCATCCAGCTGCTCTTCAGAGTCCTTTACCATCCAGCTGCTCTTCAGAGTCCTTTACCATCCAGCTGCTCTTCAGAGTCCTTTACCATCCAGCTGCTCTTCAGAGTCCTTTACCATCCAGCTGCTCTTGAGTCCTTTACCATTCAGCTGCTCTTCAGAGTCCTTTACCATCCAGCTGCTCTTCAGAGTCCTTTACTATCCAGCTGATCTTCAGAGTCGTTTACTATCCAGCTGCTCTTCAGAGTCCTTTACCATCCAGCTGTTCTTTAGAGTCCTTTACTATCCAGCTGCTCTTCAGAGTCGTTTACTATCCAGCTGCTCTTCAGAGTCCTTTACTCTCCAGCTGCTCTTCAGAGTCCTTTACCATCCAGCTGCTCTTCAGAGTCGTTTACTATCCAGCTGCTCTTCAGAGTCGTTTACTATCAAGTTGCTCTTCAGATTCCTTTACTATCCAGCTGCTCTTCAGAGTCCTTTATTATCCAGCTGCTCTTCAGAATCCTTTACCATCCAGCTAATCTTCAGAGTCCTTTACCATCCAGCTGCTCTTCAGAGTCCTTTGCCATCCAGCTGCTCCTCAGAGTCATTTACCATACAGCTGCTTTTCAGAGTCCTTTACTATCCAGCTGCTCTTCAGAGTCCTTTACCATTCAGTTTCTCTTCAGAGTCCTTTTATTATCCAGCTGCTCTTCAGAGTCCTTTACCATTCAGCTGCTCTTCAGAGTCCTTTACCATCCAGCTGCTCTTCAGAGTCCTTTACTATCCAGCTGATCTTCAGAGTCGTTTACTATCCAGCTGCTCTTCAGAGTCCTTTACCATCCAGCTGCTCTTCAGAGTCCTTTACTATCCAGCTGCTCTTCAGAGTCGTTTACTATCCAGCTGCTCTTCAGAGTCCTTTACTCTCCAGCTGCTCTTGAGAGTCCTTTACCATCCAGCTGCTCTTCAGAGTCCTTTACCATCCAGCTGCTCTTCAAAGTCCTTTACCATCCAGCTGCTCTTCAGAGTCCTTTTACTATCCAGCTGCTCTTCAGAGTCCTTTACCATCCAGCTGCTCTTCAGTGTCCTTTACTATCCAGCTGCTCTTCAGTGTCCTTTACTATCCAGCTGCTCTTGAGTCCTTTACAATTCAGCTGCTCTTCAGTCCTTTACCATCCATCTGCACTTCAGAGTCCTTTACCATCCAGCTGCTCTTCAGAGTCCTTTACCATCCAGCTGCTCTTCAGTCCTTTACCATCCATCTGCTCTTCAGAGTTCTTTACCATCCAGCTGCTCTTCAGAGTCCTTTACATCCAGCTGCTCTTCAGAGTCATTTACCATCCAGCTGCTCTTCAGAGTCCTTTACCATCCAGCTGATCTTAAGAGTCCTTTACCATCAAGCTGCTCTTCAGAGTCCTTTACTATCCAGCTGCTTTTCAGAGTCCTTTACTATCCAGCTGCTCTTCAGAGTCCTTTACCATTCAGCTTCTCTTCAGAGTCCTTTACCATCCAGCTGCTCTTCAGAGTCCTTTACCATCCAGCTGCTCTTCAGAGTCCTTTACCATCCAGCTGCTCTTCAGAGTCCTTTACCATCCAGCTGCTCTTCAGAGTCCTTTACCATCCAGCTGCTCTTCAGAGTCCTTTACCATCCAGCTGCTCTTGAGTCCTTTACCATTCAGCTGCTCTTCAGAGTCCTTTACCATCAAGCTGCTCTTCAGAGTCCTTTACTATCCAGCTGATCTTCAGAGTCGTTTACTATCCAGCTGCTCTTCAGAGTCCTTTACCATCCAGCTGCTCTTCAGAGTACTTTACTATCCAGCTGCTCTTCAGAGTCGTTTACTATCCAGCTGCTCTTCAGAGTCCTTTACTCTCCAGCTGCTCTTCAGAGTCCTTTACCCTCCAGCTGCTCTTCAGAGTCGTTTACTATCCAGCTGCTCTTCAGAGTCGTTTACTATCAAGCTGCTCTTCAGATTCCTTTACTATCCAGCTGCTCTTCAGAGTCCTTTATTATCCAGCTGCTCTTCAGAATCCTTTACCCTCCAGCTAATCTTCAGAGTCCTTTACCATCCAGCTGCTCTTCAGAGTCCTTTGCCATCCAGCTGCTCCTCAGAGTCATTTTCCATCCAGCTGCTTTTCAGAGTCCTTTACTATCCAGCTGCTCTTCAGAGTCCTTTAACATTCAGCTTCTCTTCAGAGTCCTTTATCATCCAGCTGCTCTTCAGAGTCCTTTATCATCCAGCTGCTCTTCAGAGTCCTTTACCTTCCAGCTGCTCTTCAGATTCCTTTACTATCCAGCTGCTCTTGAGTCCTTTACCATTCAGCTGCTCTTCAGAGTCCTTTACATTCCAGCTGCTCTTCAGAGTCCTTTACCATCCAACTGCTCTTCAGAGTCCTTTACCATTCAGCTTCTCTTCAGAGTCCTTTACCATCCAGCTGCTCTTCAGAGTCCTTTACTATCCAGCTGCTCTTCAGAGTCGTTTACTATCCAGCTGCTCTTCAGAGTCCTTTACTCTCCAGCTGCTCTTCAGAGTCATTTACCATCCAGCTGCTCTTCAGAGTCCTTTACCATCCAGCTGATCTTAAGAGTCCTTTACCATCAAGAAGCTCTTCAGAGTCCTTTACTATCCAGCTGCTTTTCAGAGTCCTTTACTATCCAGCTGCTCTTCAGAGTCCTTTACCATTCAGCTTCTCTTCAGAGTCCTTTACCATCCAGCTGCTCTTCAGAGTCCTTTACCATCCAGCTGCTCTTCAGAGTCCTTTACCATCCAGCTGCTCTTCAGAGTCCTTTACCATCCAGCTGCTCTTCAGAGTCCTTTACCATCCAGCTGCTCTTCAGAGTCCTTTACCATCCAGCTGCTCTTGAGTCCTTTACCATTCAGCTGCTCTTCAGAGTCCTTTACCATCCAGCTGCTCTTCAGAGTCCTTTACTATCAAGCTGATCTTCAGAGTCGTTTACTATCCACCTGCTCTTCAGAGTCCTTTACCATCCAGCTGCTCTTCAGAGTCGTTTACTATCCAGCTGCTCTTCAGAGTCGTTTACTATCCAGCTGCTCTTCAGAGTCCTTTACTCTCCAGCTGCTCTTCAGAGTCCTTTACCCTCCAGCTGCTCTTCAGAGTCGTTTACTATCCAGCTGCTCTTCAGAGTCGTTTACTATCAAGCTGCTCTTCAGATTCCTTTACTATCCAGCTGCTCTTCAGAGTCCTTTATTATCCAACTGCTCTTCAAAATCCTTTACCATCCAGCTAATCTTCAGAGTCCTTTACCATCCAGCTGCTCTTCAGAGTCCTTTGCCATCCAGCTGCTCTTCAGAGTCATTTACCATCCAGCTGCTTTTCAGAGTCCTTTACTATCCAGCTGCTCTTGAGTCCTTTACCATTCAGCTGCTCTTCAGAGTCCTTTACATTCCAGCTGCTCTTCAGAGTCCTTTACCATCCAGCTGCTCTTCAGAGTCCTTTACCATTCAGCTTCTCTTCAGAGTCCTTTACCATCCAGCTGCTCTTCAGAGTCCTTTACTATCCAGCTGCTCTTCAGAGTCGTTTACTATCCAGCTGCTCTTCAGAGTCCTTTACTCTCCAGCTGCTCTTCAGAGTCATTTACCATCCAGCTGCTCTTCAGAGTCCTTTACCATCCAGCTGCTCTTGAGTCCTTTACCATTCAGCTGCTCTTCAGAGTCCTTTACCATCCAGCTGCTCTTCAGAGTCCTTTATTATCCAGCTGCTCTTAGGAGTCCTTTACCATCCAGCTGCTCTTCAGAGGCCTTTACCATCCAGCTGCTCCTCAGAGTCATTTATCATCCAGCTGCTCTTCAGAGTCCTTTACCATCCAGCTGCTCTTCAGAGTCCTTTACCATCCAGCTGCTCTTCAGAGTCATTTACCATCCAGCTGCTCTTCAGAGTCCTTTACTATCCAGCTGCTCTTCAGAGTCCTTTATTATCCAGCTGCTCTTCAGAGTCCTTTACTATCCAGCTGCTCTTCAGAGTCCTTTACTATCCAGCTGCTCTTCAGAGTCCTTTACCATCCAGCTGCTCTTCAGAGTCATTTACCATCCAGCTGCTCTTGAGTCCTTTACCATTCAGCTGCTCTTCAGAGTCCTTTACCATCCAGCTGCTCTTCAGAGTCCTTTACTATCCAGCTGATCTTCAGAGTCGTTTACTATCCAGCTGCTCTTCAGAGTCCTTTACCATCCAGCTGCTCTTCAGAGTCCTTTACTATCCAGCTGCTCTTCAGAGTCCTTTACCATCCAGATGCTCTTCAGTGTCCTTTACTATCCAGCTGCTCTTGAGTCCTTTACAATTCAGCTGCTCTTCAGTCCTTTACCATCCATCTGCTCTTCAGAGTCCTTTACCATCCAGCTGCTCTTCAGAGTCCTTTACCATCCAGCTGCTCTTCAGTCCTTTACCATCCATCTGCTCTTCAGAGTCCTTTACCATCCAGCTGCTCTTCAGAGTCCTTTACATCCATCTGCTCTTCAGAGTCATTTACCATCCAGCTGCTCTTCAGAGTCCTTTACCATCCAGCTGATCTTAAGAGTCCTTTACCATCAAGCTGCTCTTCAGAGTCCTTTACTATCCAGCTGCTTTTCAGAGTCCTTTACTATCCAGCTGCTCTTCAGAGTCCTTTACCATTCAGCTTCTCTTCAGAGTCCTTTACCATCCAGCTGCTCTTCAGAGTCCTTTGCCATCCAGCTGCTCTTCAGAGTCCTTTACCATCCAGCTGCTCTTCAGAGTCCTTTACCATCCAGCTGCTCTTCAGAGTCCTTTACCATCCAGCTGCTCTTCAGAGTCCTTTACCATCCAGCTGCTCTTGAGTCCTTTACCATTCAGCTGCTCTTCAGAGTCCTTTACCATCCAGCTGCTCTTCAGAGTCCTTTACTATCCAGCTGATCTTCAGAGTCGTTTACTATCCAGCTGCTCTTCAGAGTCCTTTACCATCCAGCTGCTCTTCAGAGTCCTTTACTATCCAGCTGCTCTTCAGAGTCGTTTACTATCCAGCTGCTCTTCAGAGTCCTTTACTCTCCAGCTGCTCTTCAGAGTCCTTTACCCTCCAGCTGCTCTTCAGAGTCGTTTACTATCCAGCTGCTCTTCAGAGTCGTTTACTATCAAGCTGCTCTTCAGATTCCTTTACTATCCAGCTGCTCTTCAGAGTCCTTTATTATCCAGCTGCTCTTCAGAATCCTTTACCCTCCAGCTAATCTTCAGAGTCCTTTACCATCCAGCTGCTCTTCAGAGTCCTTTGCCATCCAGCTGCTCCTCAGAGTCATTTTCCATCCAGCTGCTTTTCAGAGTCCTTTACTATCCAGCTGCTCTTCAGAGTCCTTTAACATTCAGCTTCTCTTCAGAGTCCTTTATCATCCAGCTGCTCTTCAGAGTCCTTTATCATCCAGCTGCTCTTCAGAGTCCTTTACCTTCCAGCTGCTCTTCAGATTCCTTTACTATCCAGCTGCTCTTGAGTCCTTTACCATTCAGCTGCTCTTCAGAGTCCTTTACATTCCAGCTGCTCTTCAGATCCTTTACCATCCAGCTGCTCTTCAGAGTCCTTTACCATTCAGCTTCTCTTCAGAGTCCTTTACCATCCAGCTTCTCTTCAGAGTCCTTTATCATCCAGCTGCTCTTCAGAGTCCTTTATCATCCAGCTGCTCTTCAGAGTCCTTTACCTTCCAGCTGCTCTTCAGATTCCTTTACTATCCAGCTGCTCTTGAGTCCTTTACCATTCAGCTGCTCTTCAGAGTCCTTTACATTCCAGCTGCTCTTCAGAGTCCTTTACCATCCAGCTGCTCTTCAGAGTCCTTTACCATTCAGCTTCTCTTCAGAGTCCTTTACCATCCAGCTGCTCTTCAGAGTCCTTTACTATCCAGCTGCTCTTCAGAGTCGTTTACTATCCAGCTGCTCTTCAGAGTCCTTTACTCTCCAGCTGCTCTTCAGAGTCATTTACCATCCAGCTGCTCTTCAGAGTCCTTTACCATCCAGCTGATCTTAAGAGTCCTTTACCATCAAGAAGCTCTTCAGAGTCCTTTACTATCCAGCTGCTTTTCAGAGTCCTTTACTATCCAGCTGCTCTTCAGAGTCCTTTACCATTCAGCTTCTCTTCAGAGTCCTTTACCATCCAGCTGCTCTTCAGAGTCCTTTACCATCCAGCTGCTCTTCAGAGTCCTTTACCATCCAGCTGCTCTTCAGAGTCCTTTACCATCCAGCTGCTCTTCAGAGTCCTTTACCCTCCAGCTGCTCTTCAGAGTCGTTTACTATCCAGCTGCTCTTCAGAGTCGTTTACTATCAAGCTGCTCTTCAGAGTCCTTTACTCTCCAGCTGCTCTTCAGAGTCATTTACCATCCAGCTTCTCTTCAGAGTCCTTTACCATCCAGCTGCTCTTGAGTCCTTTACCATTCAGCTGCTCTTCAGAGTCCTTTACCATCCAGCTGCTCTTCAGAGTCCTTTATTATCCAGCTGCTCTTCAGAGTCCTTTACCATCCAGCTGCTCTTCAGAGGCCTTTACCATCCAGCTGCTCCTCAGAGTCATTTATCATCCAGCTGCTCTTCAGAGTCCTTTACCATCCAGCTGCTCTTCAGAGTCCTTTACCATCCAGCTGCTCTTCAGAGTCCTTTACCATCCAGCTGCTCTTCAGAGTCATTTACCATCCAGCTGCTCTTCAGAGTCCTTTACTATCCAGCTGCTCTTCAGAGTCCTTTATTATCCAGCTGCTCTTCAGAGTCCTTTACTATCCAGCTGCTCTTCAGAGTCCTTTACTATCCAGCTGCTCTTCAGAGTCCTTTACCATCCAGCTGCTCTTCAGAGTCCTTTACCATCCAGCTGATCTTAAGAGTCCTTTACCATCAAGAAGCTCTTCAGAGTCCTTTACTATCCAGCTGCTTTTCAGAGTCCTTTACTATCCAGCTGCTCTTCAGAGTCCTTTACCATTCAGCTTCTCTTCAGAGTCCTTTACCATCCAGCTGCTCTTCAGAGTCCTTTACCATCCAGCTGCTCTTCAGAGTCCTTTACCATCCAGCTGCTCTTCAGAGTCCTTTACCATCCAGCTGCTCTTCAGAGTCCTTTACCCTCCAGCTGCTCTTCAGAGTCGTTTACTATCCAGCTGCTCTTCAGAGTCGTTTACTATCAAGCTGCTCTTCAGAGTCCTTTACTCTCCAGCTGCTCTTCAGAGTCATTTACCATCCAGCTTCTCTTCAGAGTCCTTTACCATCCAGCTGCTCTTGAGTCCTTTACCATTCAGCTGCTCTTCAGAGTCCTTTACCATCCAGCTGCTCTTCAGAGTCCTTTATTATCCAGCTGCTCTTCAGAGTCCTTTACCATCCAGCTGCTCTTCAGAGTCCTTTACTATCCAGCTGCTCTTCAGAGTCCTTTACCATCCAGCTGCTCTTCAGAGTCCTTTACCATCCAGCTGATCTTAAGAGTCCTTTACCATCAAGAAGCTCTTCAGAGTCCTTTACTATCCAGCTGCTTTTCAGAGTCCTTTACTATCCAGCTGCTCTTCAGAGTCCTTTACCATTCAGCTTCTCTTCAGAGTCCTTTACCATCCAGCTGCTCTTCAGAGTCCTTTACCATCCAGCTGCTCTTCAGAGTCCTTTACTATCCAGCTGATCTTCAGAGTCCTTTACTATCCAGCTGCTTTTCAGAGTCCTTTACTATCCAGCTGCTCTTCAGAGTCCTTTACCATCCAGCTGCTCCTCAGAGTCATTTATCATCCAGCTGCTCTTCAAAGTCCTTTACCATCCAGCTGCTCTTCAGAGTCCTTTACCATCCAGCTGCTCTTCAGAGTCATTTACCATCCAGCTGCTCTTCAGAGTCCTTTACTATCCAGCTGCTCTTCAGAGTCCTTTATTATCCAGCTGCTCTTCAGAGTCCTTTACTATCCAGCTGCTCTTCAGAGTCCTTTACTATCCAGCTGCTCTTCAGAGTCCTTTACCATCCAGCTGCTCTTCAGAGTCATTTACCATCCAGCTGCTCTTGAGTCCTTTACCATTCAGCTGCTCTTCAGAGTCCTTTACCATCCAGCTGCTCTTCAGAGTCCTTTACTATCCAGCTGATCTTCAGAGTCGTTTACTATCCAGCTGCTCTTCAGAGTCCTTTACCATCCAGCTGCTCTTCAGAGTCCTTTACTATCCAGCTGCTCTTCAGAGCCCTTTACCATCCAGATGCTCTTCAGTGTCCTTTACTATCCAGCTGCTCTTGAGTCCTTTACAATTCAGCTGCTCTTCAGTCCTTTACCATCCATCTGCTCTTCAGAGTCCTTTACCATCCAGCTGCTCTTCAGAGTCCTTTACCATCCAGCTGCTCTTCAGTCCTTTACCATCCATCTGCTCTTCAGAGTCCTTTACCATCCAGCTGCTCTTCAGAGTCCTTTACATCCAGCTGCTCTTCAGAGTCATTTACCATCCAGCTGATCTTAAGAGTCCTTTACCATCAAGCTGCTCTTCAGAGTCCTTTACTATCCAGCTGCTTTTCAGAGTCCTTTACTATCCAGCTGCTCTTCAGAGTCCTTTACCATTCAGCTTCTCTTCAGAGTCCTTTACCATCCAGCTGCTCTTCAGAGTCCTTTGCCATCCAGCTGCTCTTCAGAGTCCTTTACCATCCAGCTGCTCTTCAGAGTCCTTTACCATCCAGCTGCTCTTCAGAGTCCTTTACCATCCAGCTGCTCTTGAGTCCTTTACCATTCAGCTGCTCTTCAGAGTCCTTTACCATCCAGCTGCTCTTCAGAGTCCTTTACTATCCAGCTGATCTTCAGAGTCGTTTACTATCCAGCTGCTCTTCAGAGTCCTTTACCATCCAGCTGTTCTTTAGAGTCCTTTACTATCCAGCTGCTCTTCAGAGTCGTTTACTATCCAGCTGCTCTTCAGAGTCCTTTACTCTCCAGCTGCTCTTCAGAGTCCTTTACCATCCAGCTGCTCTTCAGAGTCGTTTACTATCCAGCTGCTCTTCAGAGTCGTTTACTATCAAGTTGCTCTTCAGATTCCTTTACTATCCAGCTGCTCTTCAGAGTCCTTTATTATCCAGCTGCTCTTCAGAATCCTTTACCATCCAGCTAATCTTCAGAGTCCTTTACCATCCAGCTGCTCTTCAGAGTCCTTTGCCATCCAGCTGCTCCTCAGAGTCATTTACCATACAGCTGCTTTTCAGAGTCCTTTACTATCCAGCTGCTCTTCAGAGTCCTTTACCATTCAGTTTCTCTTCAGAGTCCTTTTATTATCCAGCTGCTCTTCAGAGTCCTTTACCATTCAGCTGCTCTTCAGAGTCCTTTACCATCCAGCTGCTCTTCAGAGTCCTTTACTATCCAGCTGATCTTCAGAGTCGTTTACTATCCAGCTGCTCTTCAGAGTCCTTTACCATCCAGCTGCTCTTCAGAGTCCTTTACTATCCAGCTGCTCTTCAGAGTCGTTTACTATCCAGCTGCTCTTCAGAGTCCTTTACTCTCCAGCTGCTCTTGAGAGTCCTTTACCATCCAGCTGCTCTTCAGAGTCCTTTACCATCCAGCTGCTCTTCAAAGTCCTTTACCATCCAGCTGCTCTTCAGAGTCCTTTTACTATCCAGCTGCTCTTCAGAGTCCTTTACCATCCAGCTGCTCTTCAGTGTCCTTTACTATCCAGCTGCTCTTCAGTGTCCTTTACTATCCAGCTGCTCTTGAGTCCTTTACAATTCAGCTGCTCTTCAGTCCTTTACCATCCATCTGCACTTCAGAGTCCTTTACCATCCAGCTGCTCTTCAGAGTCCTTTACCATCCAGCTGCTCTTCAGTCCTTTACCATCCATCTGCTCTTCAGAGCTCTTTACCATCCAGCTGCTCTTCAGAGTCCTTTACATCCAGCTGCTCTTCAGAGTCATTTACCATCCAGTTGCTCTTCAGAGTCCTTTACCATCCAGCTGATCTTAAGAGTCCTTTACCATCAAGCTGCTCTTCAGAGTCCTTTACTATCCAGCTGCTTTTCAGAGTCCTTTACTATCCAGCTGCTCTTCAGAGTCCTTTACCATTCAGCTTCTCTTCAGAGTCCTTTACCATCCAGCTGCTCTTCAGAGTCCTTTACCATCCAGCTGCTCTTCAGAGTCCTTTACCATCCAGCTGCTCTTCAGAGTCCTTTACCATCCAGCTGCTCTTCAGAGTCCTTTACCATCCAGCTGCTCTTCAGAGTCCTTTACCATCCAGCTGCTCTTGAGTCCTTTACCATTCAGCTGCTCTTCAGAGTCCTTTACCATCAAGCTGCTCTTCAGAGTCCTTTACTATCCAGCTGATCTTCAGAGTCGTTTACTATCCAGCTGCTCTTCAGAGTCCTTTACCATCCAGCTGCTCTTCAGAGTCCTTTACTATCCAGCTGCTCTTCAGAGTCGTTTACTATCCAGCTGCTCTTCAGAGTCCTTTACTCTCCAGCTGCTCTTCAGAGTCCTTTACCCTCCAGCTGCTCTTCAGAGTCGTTTACTATCCAGCTGCTCTTCAGAGTCGTTTACTATCAAGCTGCTCTTCAGATTCCTTTACTATCCAGCTGCTCTTCAGAGTCCTTTATTATCCAGCTGCTCTTCAGAATCCTTTACCCTCCAGCTAATCTTCAGAGTCCTTTACCATCCAGCTGCTCTTCAGAGTCCTTTGCCATCCAGCTGCTCCTCAGAGTCATTTTCCATCCAGCTGCTTTTCAGAGTCCTTTACTATCCAGCTGCTCTTCAGAGTCCTTTAACATTCAGCTTCTCTTCAGAGTCCTTTATCATCCAGCTGCTCTTCAGAGTCCTTTATCATCCAGCTGCTCTTCAGAGTCCTTTACCTTCCAGCTGCTCTTCAGATTCCTTTACTATCCAGCTGCTCTTGAGTCCTTTACCATTCAGCTGCTCTTCAGAGTCCTTTACATTCCAGCTGCTCTTCAGAGTCCTTTACCATCCAGCTGCTCTTCAGAGTCCTTTACCATTCAGCTTCTCTTCAGAGTCCTTTACCATCCAGCTGCTCTTCAGAGTCCTTTACTATCCAGCTGCTCTTCAGAGTCGTTTACTATCCAGCTGCTCTTCAGAGTCCTTTACTCTCCAGCTGCTCTTCAGAGTCATTTACCATCCAGCTGCTCTTCAGAGTCCTTTACCATCCAGCTGATCTTAAGAGTCCTTTACCATCAAGAAGCTCTTCAGAGTCCTTTACTATCCAGCTGCTTTTCAGAGTCCTTTACTATCCAGCTGCTCTTCAGAGTCCTTTACCATTCAGCTTCTCTTCAGAGTCCTTTACCATCCAGCTGCTCTTCAGAGTCCTTTACCATCCAGCTGCTCTTCAGAGTCCTTTACCATCCAGCTGCTCTTCAGAGTCCTTTACCATCCAGCTGCTCTTCAGAGTCCTTTACCATCCAGCTGCTCTTCAGAGTCCTTTACCATCCAGCTGCTCTTGAGTCCTTTACCATTCAGCTGCTCTTCAGAGTCCTTTACCATCCAGCTGCTCTTCAGAGTCCTTTACTATCCAGCTGATCTTCAGAGTCGTTTACTATCCAGCTGCTCTTCAGAGTCCTTTACCATCCAGCTGTTCTTTAGAGTCCTTTACTATCCAGCTGCTCTTCAGAGTCGTTTACTATCCAGCTGCTCTTCAGAGTCCTTTACTCTCCAGCTGCTCTTCAGAGTCCTTTACCATCCAGCTGCTCTTCAGAGTCGTTTACTATCCAGCTGCTCTTCAGAGTCGTTTACTATCAAGTTGCTCTTCAGATTCCTTTACTATCCAGCTGCTCTTCAGAGTCCTTTATTATCCAGCTGCTCTTCAGAATCCTTTACCATCCAGCTAATCTTCAGAGTCCTTTACCATCCAGCTGCTCTTCAGAGTCCTTTGCCATCCAGCTGCTCCTCAGAGTCATTTACCATACAGCTGCTTTTCAGAGTCCTTTACTATCCAGCTGCTCTTCAGAGTCCTTTACCATTCAGTTTCTCTTCAGAGTCCTTTTATTATCCAGCTGCTCTTCAGAGTCCTTTACCATTCAGCTGCTCTTCAGAGTCCTTTACCATCCAGCTGCTCTTCAGAGTCCTTTACTATCCAGCTGATCTTCAGAGTCGTTTACTATCCAGCTGCTCTTCAGAGTCCTTTACCATCCAGCTGCTCTTCAGAGTCCTTTACTATCCAGCTGCTCTTCAGAGTCGTTTACTATCCAGCTGCTCTTCAGAGTCCTTTACTCTCCAGCTGCTCTTGAGAGTCCTTTACCATCCAGCTGCTCTTCAGAGTCCTTTACCATCCAGCTGCTCTTCAAAGTCCTTTACCATCCAGCTGCTCTTCAGAGTCCTTTTACTATCCAGCTGCTCTTCAGAGTCCTTTACCATCCAGCTGCTCTTCAGTGTCCTTTACTATCCAGCTGCTCTTCAGTGTCCTTTACTATCCAGCTGCTCTTGAGTCCTTTACAATTCAGCTGCTCTTCAGTCCTTTACCATCCATCTGCACTTCAGAGTCCTTTACCATCCAGCTGCTCTTCAGAGTCCTTTACCATCCAGCTGCTCTTCAGTCCTTTACCATCCATCTGCTCTTCAGAGTTCTTTACCATCCAGCTGCTCTTCAGAGTCCTTTACATCCAGCTGCTCTTCAGAGTCATTTACCATCCAGCTGCTCTTCAGAGTCCTTTACCATCCAGCTGATCTTAAGAGTCCTTTACCATCAAGCTGCTCTTCAGAGTCCTTTACTATCCAGCTGCTTTTCAGAGTCCTTTACTATCCAGCTGCTCTTCAGAGTCCTTTACCATTCAGCTTCTCTTCAGAGTCCTTTACCATCCAGCTGCTCTTCAGAGTCCTTTACCATCCAGCTGCTCTTCAGAGTCCTTTACCATCCAGCTGCTCTTCAGAGTCCTTTACCATCCAGCTGCTCTTCAGAGTCCTTTACCATCCAGCTGCTCTTCAGAGTCCTTTACCATCCAGCTGCTCTTGAGTCCTTTACCATTCAGCTGCTCTTCAGAGTCCTTTACCATCAAGCTGCTCTTCAGAGTCCTTTACTATCCAGCTGATCTTCAGAGTCGTTTACTATCCAGCTGCTCTTCAGAGTCCTTTACCATCCAGCTGCTCTTCAGAGTACTTTACTATCCAGCTGCTCTTCAGAGTCGTTTACTATCCAGCTGCTCTTCAGAGTCCTTTACTCTCCAGCTGCTCTTCAGAGTCCTTTACCCTCCAGCTGCTCTTCAGAGTCGTTTACTATCCAGCTGCTCTTCAGAGTCGTTTACTATCAAGCTGCTCTTCAGATTCCTTTACTATCCAGCTGCTCTTCAGAGTCCTTTATTATCCAGCTGCTCTTCAGAATCCTTTACCCTCCAGCTAATCTTCAGAGTCCTTTACCATCCAGCTGCTCTTCAGAGTCCTTTGCCATCCAGCTGCTCCTCAGAGTCATTTTCCATCCAGCTGCTTTTCAGAGTCCTTTACTATCCAGCTGCTCTTCAGAGTCCTTTAACATTCAGCTTCTCTTCAGAGTCCTTTATCATCCAGCTGCTCTTCAGAGTCCTTTATCATCCAGCTGCTCTTCAGAGTCCTTTACCTTCCAGCTGCTCTTCAGATTCCTTTACTATCCAGCTGCTCTTGAGTCCTTTACCATTCAGCTGCTCTTCAGAGTCCTTTACATTCCAGCTGCTCTTCAGAGTCCTTTACCATCCAACTGCTCTTCAGAGTCCTTTACCATTCAGCTTCTCTTCAGAGTCCTTTACCATCCAGCTGCTCTTCAGAGTCCTTTACTATCCAGCTGCTCTTCAGAGTCGTTTACTATCCAGCTGCTCTTCAGAGTCCTTTACTCTCCAGCTGCTCTTCAGAGTCATTTACCATCCAGCTGCTCTTCAGAGTCCTTTACCATCCAGCTGATCTTAAGAGTCCTTTACCATCAAGAAGCTCTTCAGAGTCCTTTACTATCCAGCTGCTTTTCAGAGTCCTTTACTATCCAGCTGCTCTTCAGAGTCCTTTACCATTCAGCTTCTCTTCAGAGTCCTTTACCATCCAGCTGCTCTTCAGAGTCCTTTACCATCCAGCTGCTCTTCAGAGTCCTTTACCATCCAGCTGCTCTTCAGAGTCCTTTACCATCCAGCTGCTCTTCAGAGTCCTTTACCATCCAGCTGCTCTTCAGAGTCCTTTACCATCCAGCTGCTCTTGAGTCCTTTACCATTCAGCTGCTCTTCAGAGTCCTTTACCATCCAGCTGCTCTTCAGAGTCCTTTACTATCAAGCTGATCTTCAGAGTCGTTTACTATCCACCTGCTCTTCAGAGTCCTTTACCATCCAGCTGCTCTTCAGAGTCGTTTACTATCCAGCTGCTCTTCAGAGTCGTTTACTATCCAGCTGCTCTTCAGAGTCCTTTACTCTCCAGCTGCTCTTCAGAGTCCTTTACCCTCCAGCTGCTCTTCAGAGTCGTTTACTATCCAGCTGCTCTTCAGAGTCGTTTACTATCAAGCTGCTCTTCAGATTCCTTTACTATCCAGCTGCTCTTCAGAGTCCTTTATTATCCAACTGCTCTTCAGAATCCTTTACCATCCAGCTAATCTTCAGAGTCCTTTACCATCCAGCTGCTCTTCAGAGTCCTTTGCCATCCAGCTGCTCTTCAGAGTCATTTACCATCCAGCTGCTTTTCAGAGTCCTTTACTATCCAGCTGCTCTTGAGTCCTTTACCATTCAGCTGCTCTTCAGAGTCCTTTACATTCCAGCTGCTCTTCAGAGTCCTTTACCATCCAGCTGCTCTTCAGAGTCCTTTACCATTCAGCTTCTCTTCAGAGTCCTTTACCATCCAGCTGCTCTTCAGAGTCCTTTACTATCCAGCTGCTCTTCAGAGTCGTTTACTATCCAGCTGCTCTTCAGAGTCCTTTACTCTCCAGCTGCTCTTCAGAGTCATTTACCATCCAGCTGCTCTTCAGAGTCCTTTACCATCCAGCTGCTCTTGAGTCCTTTACCATTCAGCTGCTCTTCAGAGTCCTTTACCATCCAGCTGCTCTTCAGAGTCCTTTATTATCCAGCTGCTCTTAGGAGTCCTTTACCATCCAGCTGCTCTTCAGAGGCCTTTACCATCCAGCTGCTCCTCAGAGTCATTTATCATCCAGCTGCTCTTCAGAGTCCTTTACCATCCAGCTGCTCTTCAGAGTCCTTTACCATCCAGCTGCTCTTCAGAGTCATTTACCATCCAGCTGCTCTTCAGAGTCCTTTACTATCCAGCTGCTCTTCAGAGTCCTTTATTATCCAGCTGCTCTTCAGAGTCCTTTACTATCCAGCTGCTCTTCAGAGTCCTTTACTATCCAGCTGCTCTTCAGAGTCCTTTACCATCCAGCTGCTCTTCAGAGTCATTTACCATCCAGCTGCTCTTGAGTCCTTTACCATTCAGCTGCTCTTCAGAGTCCTTTACCATCCAGCTGCTCTTCAGAGTCCTTTACTATCCAGCTGATCTTCAGAGTCGTTTACTATCCAGCTGCTCTTCAGAGTCCTTTACCATCCAGCTGCTCTTCAGAGTCCTTTACTATCCAGCTGCTCTTCAGAGTCCTTTACCATCCAGATGCTCTTCAGTGTCCTTTACTATCCAGCTGCTCTTGAGTCCTTTACAATTCAGCTGCTCTTCAGTCCTTTACCATCCATCTGCTCTTCAGAGTCCTTTACCATCCAGCTGCTCTTCAGAGTCCTTTACCATCCAGCTGCTCTTCAGTCCTTTACCATCCATCTGCTCTTCAGAGTCCTTTACCATCCAGCTGCTCTTCAGAGTCCTTTACATCCATCTGCTCTTCAGAGTCATTTACCATCCAGCTGCTCTTCAGAGTCCTTTACCATCCAGCTGATCTTAAGAGTCCTTTACCATCAAGCTGCTCTTCAGAGTCCTTTACTATCCAGCTGCTTTTCAGAGTCCTTTACTATCCAGCTGCTCTTCAGAGTCCTTTACCATTCAGCTTCTCTTCAGAGTCCTTTACCATCCAGCTGCTCTTCAGAGTCCTTTGCCATCCAGCTGCTCTTCAGAGTCCTTTACCATCCAGCTGCTCTTCAGAGTCCTTTACCATCCAGCTGCTCTTCAGAGTCCTTTACCATCCAGCTGCTCTTCAGAGTCCTTTACCATCCAGCTGCTCTTGAGTCCTTTACCATTCAGCTGCTCTTCAGAGTCCTTTACCATCCAGCTGCTCTTCAGAGTCCTTTACTATCCAGCTGATCTTCAGAGTCGTTTACTATCCAGCTGCTCTTCAGAGTCCTTTACCATCCAGCTGCTCTTCAGAGTCCTTTACTATCCAGCTGCTCTTCAGAGTCGTTTACTATCCAGCTGCTCTTCAGAGTCCTTTACTCTCCAGCTGCTCTTCAGAGTCCTTTACCCTCCAGCTGCTCTTCAGAGTCGTTTACTATCCAGCTGCTCTTCAGAGTCGTTTACTATCAAGCTGCTCTTCAGATTCCTTTACTATCCAGCTGCTCTTCAGAGTCCTTTATTATCCAGCTGCTCTTCAGAATCCTTTACCCTCCAGCTAATCTTCAGAGTCCTTTACCATCCAGCTGCTCTTCAGAGTCCTTTGCCATCCAGCTGCTCCTCAGAGTCATTTTCCATCCAGCTGCTTTTCAGAGTCCTTTACTATCCAGCTGCTCTTCAGAGTCCTTTAACATTCAGCTTCTCTTCAGAGTCCTTTATCATCCAGCTGCTCTTCAGAGTCCTTTATCATCCAGCTGCTCTTCAGAGTCCTTTACCTTCCAGCTGCTCTTCAGATTCCTTTACTATCCAGCTGCTCTTGAGTCCTTTACCATTCAGCTGCTCTTCAGAGTCCTTTACATTCCAGCTGCTCTTCAGATCCTTTACCATCCAGCTGCTCTTCAGAGTCCTTTACCATTCAGCTTCTCTTCAGAGTCCTTTACCATCCAGCTTCTCTTCAGAGTCCTTTATCATCCAGCTGCTCTTCAGAGTCCTTTATCATCCAGCTGCTCTTCAGAGTCCTTTACCTTCCAGCTGCTCTTCAGATTCCTTTACTATCCAGCTGCTCTTGAGTCCTTTACCATTCAGCTGCTCTTCAGAGTCCTTTACATTCCAGCTGCTCTTCAGAGTCCTTTACTATCCAGCTGCTCTTCAGAGTCGTTTACTATCCAGCTGCTCTTCAGAGTCCTTTACTCTCCAGCTGCTCTTGAGAGTCCTTTACCATCCAGCTGCTCTTCAGAGTCCTTTACCATCCAGCTGCTCTTCAAAGTCCTTTACCATCCAGCTGCTCTTCAGAGTCCTTTTACTATCCAGCTGCTCTTCAGAGTCCTTTACCATCCAGCTGCTCTTCAGTGTCCTTTACTATCCAGCTGCTCTTCAGTGTCCTTTACTATCCAGCTGCTCTTGAGTCCTTTACAATTCAGCTGCTCTTCAGTCCTTTACCATCCATCTGCACTTCAGAGTCCTTTACCATCCAGCTGCTCTTCAGAGTCCTTTACCATCCAGCTGCTCTTCAGTCCTTTACCATCCATCTGCTCTTCAGAGTTCTTTACCATCCAGCTGCTCTTCAGAGTCCTTTACATCCAGCTGCTCTTCAGAGTCATTTACCATCCAGCTGCTCTTCAGAGTCCTTTACCATCCAGCTGATCTTAAGAGTCCTTTACCATCAAGCTGCTCTTCAGAGTCCTTTACTATCCAGCTGCTTTTCAGAGTCCTTTACTATCCAGCTGCTCTTCAGAGTCCTTTACCATTCAGCTTCTCTTCAGAGTCCTTTACCATCCAGCTGCTCTTCAGAGTCCTTTACCATCCAGCTGCTCTTCAGAGTCCTTTACCATCCAGCTGCTCTTCAGAGTCCTTTACCATCCAGCTGCTCTTCAGAGTCCTTTACCATCCAGCTGCTCTTCAGAGTCCTTTACCATCCAGCTGCTCTTGAGTCCTTTACCATTCAGCTGCTCTTCAGAGTCCTTTACCATCAAGCTGCTCTTCAGAGTCCTTTACTATCCAGCTGATCTTCAGAGTCGTTTACTATCCAGCTGCTCTTCAGAGTCCTTTACCATCCAGCTGCTCTTCAGAGTACTTTACTATCCAGCTGCTCTTCAGAGTCGTTTACTATCCAGCTGCTCTTCAGAGTCCTTTACTCTCCAGCTGCTCTTCAGAGTCCTTTACCCTCCAGCTGCTCTTCAGAGTCGTTTACTATCCAGCTGCTCTTCAGAGTCGTTTACTATCAAGCTGCTCTTCAGATTCCTTTACTATCCAGCTGCTCTTCAGAGTCCTTTATTATCCAGCTGCTCTTCAGAATCCTTTACCCTCCAGCTAATCTTCAGAGTCCTTTACCATCCAGCTGCTCTTCAGAGTCCTTTGCCATCCAGCTGCTCCTCAGAGTCATTTTCCATCCAGCTGCTTTTCAGAGTCCTTTACTATCCAGCTGCTCTTCAGAGTCCTTTAACATTCAGCTTCTCTTCAGAGTCCTTTATCATCCAGCTGCTCTTCAGAGTCCTTTATCATCCAGCTGCTCTTCAGAGTCCTTTACCTTCCAGCTGCTCTTCAGATTCCTTTACTATCCAGCTGCTCTTGAGTCCTTTACCATTCAGCTGCTCTTCAGAGTCCTTTACATTCCAGCTGCTCTTCAGAGTCCTTTACCATCCAACTGCTCTTCAGAGTCCTTTACCATTCAGCTTCTCTTCAGAGTCCTTTACCATCCAGCTGCTCTTCAGAGTCCTTTACTATCCAGCTGCTCTTCAGAGTCGTTTACTATCCAGCTGCTCTTCAGAGTCCTTTACTCTCCAGCTGCTCTTCAGAGTCATTTACCATCCAGCTGCTCTTCAGAGTCCTTTACCATCCAGCTGATCTTAAGAGTCCTTTACCATCAAGAAGCTCTTCAGAGTCCTTTACTATCCAGCTGCTTTTCAGAGTCCTTTACTATCCAGCTGCTCTTCAGAGTCCTTTACCATTCAGCTTCTCTTCAGAGTCCTTTACCATCCAGCTGCTCTTCAGAGTCCTTTACCATCCAGCTGCTCTTCAGAGTCCTTTACCATCCAGCTGCTCTTCAGAGTCCTTTACCATCCAGCTGCTCTTCAGAGTCCTTTACCATCCAGCTGCTCTTCAGAGTCCTTTACCATCCAGCTGCTCTTGAGTCCTTTACCATTCAGCTGCTCTTCAGAGTCCTTTACCATCCAGCTGCTCTTCAGAGTCCTTTACTATCAAGCTGATCTTCAGAGTCGTTTACTATCCACCTGCTCTTCAGAGTCCTTTACCATCCAGCTGCTCTTCAGAGTCGTTTACTATCCAGCTGCTCTTCAGAGTCGTTTACTATCCAGCTGCTCTTCAGAGTCCTTTACTCTCCAGCTGCTCTTCAGAGTCCTTTACCCTCCAGCTGCTCTTCAGAGTCGTTTACTATCCAGCTGCTCTTCAGAGTCGTTTACTATCAAGCTGCTCTTCAGATTCCTTTACTATCCAGCTGCTCTTCAGAGTCCTTTATTATCCAACTGCTCTTCAGAATCCTTTACCATCCAGCTAATCTTCAGAGTCCTTTACCATCCAGCTGCTCTTCAGAGTCCTTTGCCATCCAGCTGCTCTTCAGAGTCATTTACCATCCAGCTGCTTTTCAGAGTCCTTTACTATCCAGCTGCTCTTGAGTCCTTTACCATTCAGCTGCTCTTCAGAGTCCTTTACATTCCAGCTGCTCTTCAGAGTCCTTTACCATCCAGCTGCTCTTCAGAGTCCTTTACCATTCAGCTTCTCTTCAGAGTCCTTTACCATCCAGCTGCTCTTCAGAGTCCTTTACTATCCAGCTGCTCTTCAGAGTCGTTTACTATCCAGCTGCTCTTCAGAGTCCTTTACTCTCCAGCTGCTCTTCAGAGTCATTTACCATCCAGCTGCTCTTCAGAGTCCTTTACCATCCAGCTGCTCTTGAGTCCTTTACCATTCAGCTGCTCTTCAGAGTCCTTTACCATCCAGCTGCTCTTCAGAGTCCTTTATTATCCAGCTGCTCTTAGGAGTCCTTTACCATCCAGCTGCTCTTCAGAGGCCTTTACCATCCAGCTGCTCCTCAGAGTCATTTATCATCCAGCTGCTCTTCAGAGTCCTTTACCATCCAGCTGCTCTTCAGAGTCCTTTACCATCCAGCTGCTCTTCAGAGTCATTTACCATCCAGCTGCTCTTCAGAGTCCTTTACTATCCAGCTGCTCTTCAGAGTCCTTTATTATCCAGCTGCTCTTCAGAGTCCTTTACTATCCAGCTGCTCTTCAGAGTCCTTTACTATCCAGCTGCTCTTCAGAGTCCTTTACCATCCAGCTGCTCTTCAGAGTCATTTACCATCCAGCTGCTCTTGAGTCCTTTACCATTCAGCTGCTCTTCAGAGTCCTTTACCATCCAGCTGCTCTTCAGAGTCCTTTACTATCCAGCTGATCTTCAGAGTCGTTTACTATCCAGCTGCTCTTCAGAGTCCTTTACCATCCAGCTGCTCTTCAGA
Source organism: Eucyclogobius newberryi (assembly GCF_026437365.1). NCBI lineage: Eukaryota > Metazoa > Chordata > Actinopteri > Gobiiformes > Gobiidae > Eucyclogobius > Eucyclogobius newberryi. Next base: position 42,802,292 of record NW_027316278.1, on the reverse strand, counting down.
GTCCTTTACTATCCAGCTGCTCTTCAGAGTCCTTTACCATCCAGATGCTCTTCAGTGTCCTTTACTATCCAGCTGCTCTTGAGTCCTTTACAATTCAGCTGCTCTTCAGTCCTTTACCATCCATCTGCTCTTCAGAGTCCTTTACCATCCAGCTGCTCTTCAGAGTCCTTTACCATCCAGCTGCTCTTCAGTCCTTTACCATCCATCTGCTCTTCAGAGTCCTTTACCATCCAGCTGCTCTTCAGAGTCCTTTACATCCATCTGCTCTTCAGAGTCATTTACCATCCAGCTGCTCTTCAGAGTCCTTTACCATCCAGCTGATCTTAAGAGTCCTTTACCATCAAGCTGCTCTTCAGAGTCCTTTACTATCCAGCTGCTTTTCAGAGTCCTTTACTATCCAGCTGCTCTTCAGAGTCCTTTACCATTCAGCTTCTCTTCAGAGTCCTTTACCATCCAGCTGCTCTTCAGAGTCCTTTGCCATCCAGCTGCTCTTCAGAGTCCTTTACCATCCAGCTGCTCTTCAGAGTCCTTTACCATCCAGCTGCTCTTCAGAGTCCTTTACCATCCAGCTGCTCTTCAGAGTCCTTTACCATCCAGCTGCTCTTGAGTCCTTTACCATTCAGCTGCTCTTCAGAGTCCTTTACCATCCAGCTGCTCTTCAGAGTCCTTTACTATCCAGCTGATCTTCAGAGTCGTTTACTATCCAGCTGCTCTTCAGAGTCCTTTACCATCCAGCTGCTCTTCAGAGTCCTTTACTATCCAGCTGCTCTTCAGAGTCGTTTACTATCCAGCTGCTCTTCAGAGTCCTTTACTCTCCAGCTGCTCTTCAGAGTCCTTTACCCTCCAGCTGCTCTTCAGAGTCGTTTACTATCCAGCTGCTCTTCAGAGTCGTTTACTATCAAGCTGCTCTTCAGATTCCTTTACTATCCAGCTGCTCTTCAGAGTCCTTTATTATCCAGCTGCTCTTCAGAATCCTTTACCCTCCAGCTAATCTTCAGAGTCCTTTACCATCCAGCTGCTCTTCAGAGTCCTTTGCCATCCAGCTGCTCCTCAGAGTCATTTTCCATCCAGCTGCTTTTCAGAGTCCTTTACTATCCAGCTGCTCTTCAGAGTCCTTTAACATTCAGCTTCTCTTCAGAGTCCTTTATCATCCAGCTGCTCTTCAGAGTCCTTTATCATCCAGCTGCTCTTCAGAGTCCTTTACCTTCCAGCTGCTCTTCAGATTCCTTTACTATCCAGCTGCTCTTGAGTCCTTTACCATTCAGCTGCTCTTCAGAGTCCTTTACATTCCAGCTGCTCTTCAGATCCTTTACCATCCAGCTGCTCTTCAGAGTCCTTTACCATTCAGCTTCTCTTCAGAGTCCTTTACCATCCAGCTTCTCTTCAGAGTCCTTTATCATCCAGCTGCTCTTCAGAGTCCTTTATCATCCAGCTGCTCTTCAGAGTCCTTTACCTTCCAGCTGCTCTTCAGATTCCTTTACTATCCAGCTGCTCTTGAGTCCTTTACCATTCAGCTGCTCTTCAGAGTCCTTTACATTCCAGCTGCTCTTCAGAGTCCTTTACCATCCAGCTGCTCTTCAGAGTCCTTTACCATTCAGCTTCTCTTCAGAGTCCTTTACCATCCAGCTGCTCTTCAGAGTCCTTTACTATCCAGCTGCTCTTCAGAGTCGTTTACTATCCAGCTGCTCTTCAGAGTCCTTTACTCTCCAGCTGCTCTTCAGAGTCATTTACCATCCAGCTGCTCTTCAGAGTCCTTTACCATCCAGCTGATCTTAAGAGTCCTTTACCATCAAGAAGCTCTTCAGAGTCCTTTACTATCCAGCTGCTTTTCAGAGTCCTTTACTATCCAGCTGCTCTTCAGAGTCCTTTACCATTCAGCTTCTCTTCAGAGTCCTTTACCATCCAGCTGCTCTTCAGAGTCCTTTACCATCCAGCTGCTCTTCAGAGTCCTTTACCATCCAGCTGCTCTTCAGAGTCCTTTACCATCCAGCTGCTCTTCAGAGTCCTTTACCCTCCAGCTGCTCTTCAGAGTCGTTTACTATCCAGCTGCTCTTCAGAGTCGTTTACTATCAAGCTGCTCTTCAGAGTCCTTTACTCTCCAGCTGCTCTTCAGAGTCATTTACCATCCAGCTTCTCTTCAGAGTCCTTTACCATCCAGCTGCTCTTGAGTCCTTTACCATTCAGCTGCTCTTCAGAGTCCTTTACCATCCAGCTGCTCTTCAGAGTCCTTTATTATCCAGCTGCTCTTCAGAGTCCTTTACCATCCAGCTGCTCTTCAGAGGCCTTTACCATCCAGCTGCTCCTCAGAGTCATTTATCATCCAGCTGCTCTTCAGAGTCCTTTACCATCCAGCTGCTCTTCAGAGTCCTTTACCATCCAGCTGCTCTTCAGAGTCCTTTACCATCCAGCTGCTCTTCAGAGTCATTTACCATCCAGCTGCTCTTCAGAGTCCTTTACTATCCAGCTGCTCTTCAGAGTCCTTTATTATCCAGCTGCTCTTCAGAGTCCTTTACTATCCAGCTGCTCTTCAGAGTCCTTTACTATCCAGCTGCTCTTCAGAGTCCTTTACCATCCAGCTGCTCTTCAGAGTCCTTTACCATCCAGCTGATCTTAAGAGTCCTTTACCATCAAGAAGCTCTTCAGAGTCCTTTACTATCCAGCTGCTTTTCAGAGTCCTTTACTATCCAGCTGCTCTTCAGAGTCCTTTACCATTCAGCTTCTCTTCAGAGTCCTTTACCATCCAGCTGCTCTTCAGAGTCCTTTACCATCCAGCTGCTCTTCAGAGTCCTTTACCATCCAGCTGCTCTTCAGAGTCCTTTACCATCCAGCTGCTCTTCAGAGTCCTTTACCCTCCAGCTGCTCTTCAGAGTCGTTTACTATCCAGCTGCTCTTCAGAGTCGTTTACTATCAAGCTGCTCTTCAGAGTCCTTTACTCTCCAGCTGCTCTTCAGAGTCATTTACCATCCAGCTTCTCTTCAGAGTCCTTTACCATCCAGCTGCTCTTGAGTCCTTTACCATTCAGCTGCTCTTCAGAGTCCTTTACCATCCAGCTGCTCTTCAGAGTCCTTTATTATCCAGCTGCTCTTCAGAGTCCTTTACCATCCAGCTGCTCTTCAGAGTCCTTTACTATCCAGCTGCTCTTCAGAGTCCTTTACCATCCAGCTGCTCTTCAGAGTCCTTTACCATCCAGCTGATCTTAAGAGTCCTTTACCATCAAGAAGCTCTTCAGAGTCCTTTACTATCCAGCTGCTTTTCAGAGTCCTTTACTATCCAGCTGCTCTTCAGAGTCCTTTACCATTCAGCTTCTCTTCAGAGTCCTTTACCATCCAGCTGCTCTTCAGAGTCCTTTACCATCCAGCTGCTCTTCAGAGTCCTTTACCATCCAGCTGCTCTTCAGAGTCCTTTACCATCCAGCTGCTCTTCAGAGTCCTTTACCCTCCAGCTGCTCTTCAGAGTCGTTTACTATCCAGCTGCTCTTCAGAGTCGTTTACTATCAAGCTGCTCTTCAGAGTCCTTTACTCTCCAGCTGCTCTTCAGAGTCATTTACCATCCAGCTTCTCTTCAGAGTCCTTTACCATCCAGCTGCTCTTGAGTCCTTTACCATTCAGCTGCTCTTCAGAGTCCTTTACCATCCAGCTGCTCTTCAGAGTCCTTTATTATCCAGCTGCTCTTCAGAGTCCTTTACCATCCAGCTGCTCTTCAGAGTCCTTTACTATCCAGCTGCTCTTCAGAGTCCTTTACCATCCAGCTGCTCTTCAGAGTCCTTTACCATCCAGCTGATCTTAAGAGTCCTTTACCATCAAGAAGCTCTTCAGAGTCCTTTACTATCCAGCTGCTTTTCAGAGTCCTTTACTATCCAGCTGCTCTTCAGAGTCCTTTACCATTCAGCTTCTCTTCAGAGTCCTTTACCATCCAGCTGCTCTTCAGAGTCCTTTACCATCCAGCTGCTCTTCAGAGTCCTTTACCATCCAGCTGCTCTTCAGAGTCCTTTACCATCCAGCTGCTCTTCAGAGTCCTTTACCCTCCAGCTGCTCTTCAGAGTCGTTTACTATCCAGCTGCTCTTCAGAGTCGTTTACTATCAAGCTGCTCTTCAGAGTCCTTTACTCTCCAGCTGCTCTTCAGAGTCATTTACCATCCAGCTTCTCTTCAGAGTCCTTTACCATCCAGCTGCTCTTGAGTCCTTTACCATTCAGCTGCTCTTCAGAGTCCTTTACCATCCAGCTGCTCTTCAGAGTCCTTTATTATCCAGCTGCTCTTCAGAGTCCTTTACCATCCAGCTGCTCTTCAGAGGCCTTTACCATCCAGCTGCTCCTCAGAGTCATTTATCATCCAGCTGCTCTTCAGAGTCCTTTACCATCCAGCTGCTCTTCAGAGTCCTTTACCATCCAGCTGCTCTTCAGAGTCCTTTACCATCCAGCTGCTCTTCAGAGTCATTTACCATCCAGCTGCTCTTCAGAGTCCTTTACTATCCAGCTGCTCTTCAGAGTCCTTTATTATCCAGCTGCTCTTCAGAGTCCTTTACTATCCAGCTGCTCTTCAGAGTCCTTTACTATCCAGCTGCTCTTCAGAGTCCTTTACCATCCAGCTGCTCTTCAGAGTCATTTACCATCCAGCTGCTCTTGAGTCCTTTACCATTCAGCTGCTCTTCAGAGTCCTTTACCATCCAGCTGCTCTTCAGAGTCCTTTACTATCCAGCTGATCTTCAGAGTCGTTTACTATCCAGCTGCTCTTCAGAGTCCTTTACCATCCAGCTGCTCTTCAGAGTCCTTTACTATCCAGCTGCTCTTCAGAGTCCTTTACCATCCAGATGCTCTTCAGTGTCCTTTACTATCCAGCTGCTCTTGAGTCCTTTACAATTCAGCTGCTCTTCAGTCCTTTACCATCCATCTGCTCTTCAGAGTCCTTTACCATCCAGCTGCTCTTCAGAGTCCTTTACCATCCAGCTGCTCTTCAGTCCTTTACCATCCATCTGCTCTTCAGAGTCCTTTACCATCCAGCTGCTCTTCAGAGTCCTTTACATCCAGCTGCTCTTCAGAGTCATTTACCATCCAGCTGCTCTTCAGAGTCCTTTACCATCCAGCTGATCTTAAGAGTCCTTTACCATCAAGCTGCTCTTCAGAGTCCTTTACTATCCAGCTGCTTTTCAGAGTCCTTTACTATCCAGCTGCTCTTCAGAGTCCTTTACCATTCAGCTTCTCTTCAGAGTCCTTTACCATCCAGCTGCTCTTCAGAGTCCTTTGCCATCCAGCTGCTCTTCAGAGTCCTTTACCATCCAGCTGCTCTTCAGAGTCCTTTACCATCCAGCTGCTCTTCAGAGTCCTTTACCATCCAGCTGCTCTTCAGAGTCCTTTACCATCCAGCTGCTCTTGAGTCCTTTACCATTCAGCTGCTCTTCAGAGTCCTTTACCATCCAGCTGCTCTTCAGAGTCCTTTACTATCCAGCTGATCTTCAGAGTCCTTTACTATCCAGCTGCTCTTCAGAGTCCTTTACCATCCAGCTGTTCTTTAGAGTCCTTTACTATCCAGCTGCTCTTCAGAGTCGTTTACTATCCAGCTGCTCTTCAGAGTCCTTTACTCTCCAGCTGCTCTTCAGAGTCCTTTACCATCCAGCTGCTCTTCAGAGTCGTTTACTATCCAGCTGCTCTTCAGAGTCGTTTACTATCAAGTTGCTCTTCAGATTCCTTTACTATCCAGCTGCTCTTCAGAGTCCTTTATTATCCAGCTGCTCTTCAGAATCCTTTACCATCCAGCTAATCTTCAGAGTCCTTTACCATCCAGCTGCTCTTCAGAGTCCTTTGCCATCCAGCTGCTACTCAGAGTCATTTACCATACAGCTGCTTTTCAGAGTCCTTTACTATCCAGCTGCTCTTCAGAGTCCTTTACCATTCAGTTTCTCTTCAGAGTCCTTTTATTATCCAGCTGCTCTTCAGAGTCCTTTACCATTCAGCTGCTCTTCAGAGTCCTTTACCATCCAGCTGCTCTTCAGAGTCCTTTACTATCCAGCTGATCTTCAGAGTCGTTTACTATCCAGCTGCTCTTCAGAGTCCTTTACCATCCAGCTGCTCTTCAGAGTCCTTTACTATCCAGCTGCTCTTCAGAGTCGTTTACTATCCAGCTGCTCTTCAGAGTCCTTTACTCTCCAGCTGCTCTTGAGAGTCCTTTACCATCCAGCTGCTCTTCAGAGTCCTTTACCATCCAGCTGCTCTTGAGTCCTTTACCATTCAGCTGCTCTTCAGAGTCCTTTACTATCCAGCTGCTCTTCAGAGTCCTTTACTATCCAGCTGCTCTTCAGAGTCCTTTACTATCCAGCTGCTCTTCAGAGTCCTTTACCATCCAGCTGCTCGTCAGAGTCCTTTACCATCCAGCTGCTCTACAGAGTCCTTTACCATCCAGCTGCTCTTCAGAGTCCTTTACCATCCAGCTGCTCTTCAGAGTCCTTTACCATCCAACTGCTTTTCAGAGTCCTTTACTATCCAGCTGCTCTTCAGAGTCCTTTACCATTCAGCTTCTCTTCAGAGTCCTTTACCATCCAGCTGCTCTTCAAAGTCCTTTACTATCCAGCTGCTCTTCAGAGTCCTTTACCATCCAGCTGCTCTTCAGAGTCATTTACCATCCAGATGCTCTCCAGAGTCCTTTACCATCCAGCTGCTCTTCAGAGTCCTTTACCATCCAGCTGCTCTCCAGAGTCCTTTATTATCCAGCTGCTCTTCAGAGTCCTTTACCATCCAGCTGCTCTTCAGAGTCCTTTACCTTCCAGGTGCTCTTCAGAGTCATTTACTATCCAGCTGCTCTTGAGTCCTTTACCATTCAGCTGCTCTTCAGAGTCCTTTACCATCCAGCTGCTCTTCAAAGTCCTTTACCATCCAGCTGCTCTTCAGAGTCCTTTACCATCCAGCTGCTCTTCAGAGTCCTTTACTATCCAGGTGCTCTTCAGAGTCCTTTACCATCCAGCTTCTCTTCAGAGTCCTTTACTATCCAGCTGCTCTTGAGTCCTTTACAATTCAGCTGCTCTTCAGTCCTTTACCATCCATCTGCTCTTCAGAGTCCTTTACCATCCAGCTGCTCTTCAGAGTCCTTTACCATCCAGCTGCTCTTCAGTCCTTTACCATCCATCTGCTCTTCAGAGTCCTTTACCATCCAGCTGCTCTTCAGAGTCCTTTACATCCAGCTGCTCTTCAGAGTCCTTTACCATCCAGCTGATCTTAAGAGTCCTTTACCATCAAGCTGCTCTTCAGAGTCCTTTACTATCCAGCTGCTCTTCAGAGTCCTTTACTATCCAGCTGCTTTTTAGAGTCCTTTACTATCCAGCTGCTCTTCAGAGTCCTTTACCATTCAGCTTCTCTTCAGAGTCCTTTACCATCCAGCTGCTCTTCAGAGTCCTTTACTATCCAGCTGCTCTTGAGTCCTTTACAATTCAGCTGCTCTTCAGTCCTTTACCATCCATCTGCTCTTCAGAGTCCTTTACCATCCAGCTGCTCTTCAGAGTCCTTTACCATCCAGCTGCTCTTCAGTCCTTTACCATCCATCTGCTCTTCAGAGTCCTTTACCATCCAGCTGCTCTTCAGAGTCCTTTACATCCAGCTGCTCTTCAGAGTCCTTTACCATCCAGCTGATCTTAAGAGTCCTTTACCATCAAGCTGCTCTTCAGATTCCTTTACTATCCAGCTGCTCTTCAGAGTCCTTTACTATCCAGCTGCTCTTCAGAGTCCTTTATTATCCAGCTGCTCTTCAGAGTCCTTTACAATTCAGCTTCTCTTCAGAGTCCTTTACCATCCAGCTGCTCTTCAGAGTCCTTTACTATCCAGCTGCTCTTCAGAGTCCTTTACTATCCAGCTGCTTTTCAGAGTCCTTTACTATTCAGCTGCTCTTCAGAGTCCTTTACCATTCAGCTTCTCTTCAGAGTCCTTTATTATCCAGCTGCTCTTCAGAGTCCTTTACTATCCAGCTGCTCTTGAGTCCTTTACCATTCAGCTGCTCTTCAGAGTCCTTTACCATCCAGCTGCTCTTCAGAGTCCTTTACCATCCAGCTGCTCTTCAAAGTCCTTTACCTTCCAGCTGCTCTTCAGAGTCCTTTTACTATCCAGCTGCTCTTCAGAGTCCTTTACCATCCAGCTGCTCTTCAGTGTCCTTTACTATCCAGCTGCTCTTGAGTCCTTTACAATTCAGCTGCTCTTCAGTCCTTTACCATATATCTTCTCTTCAGAGTCCTTTACCATCCAGCTAATCTTCAGAGTCCTTTACCATCCAGCTGCTCTTCAGTCCTTTTCCATCCATCTGCTCTTCAGAGTCCTTTACCATCCAGCTGCTCTTCAGAGTCCTTTGCCATCCAGCTGCTCCTCAGAGTCATTTACCATCCAGCTGCTTTTCAGAGTCCTTTACTATCCAGCTGCTCTTCAGAGTCCTTTACCATTCAGCTTCTCTTCAGAGTCCTTTATCATCCAGCTGCTCTTCAGAGTCCTTTATCATCCAGCTGCTCTTCAGAGTCCTTTACCTTCCAGCTGCTCTTCAGAGTCCTTTACTATCCAGCTGCTCTTGAGTCCTTTACCATTCAGCTGCACTTCAGAGTCCTTTACCATCCAGCTGCTCTTCAGAGTCCTTTACCATCCAGCTGCTCTTCAGAGTCCTTTACCATCCAGCTGCTCTTCAGAGTCCTTTACCATCCAGCTGCTCTTCAGAGTCCTTTACCATCCAGCTGCTCTTCAGAGTCCTTTACCATCCAGCTGCTCTTGAGTCCATTACCATTCAGCTGCTCTTCAGAGTCCTTTACCATCCAGCTGCTCTTCAGAGTCCTTTACTATCCAGCTGATCTTCAGAGTCGTTTACTATCCAGCTGCTCTTCAGAGTCCTTTACCATCCAGCTGCTCTTCAGAGTCCTTTACCATCCAGCTGCTCTTCAGAGTCCTTTACCTTCCAGCTGCTCTTCAGAGTCCTTTACTATCCAGCTGCTCTTGAGTCCTTTACCATCCAGCTGCTTTTCAGAGTCCTTTACCATCCAGCTGCTCTTCAGAGTCCTTTACCATCCAGCTGCTCTTCAGAGTCCTTTACTATCCAGCTGCTCTTCAGAGTCCTTTACCATCCAGCTGCTCTTCAGAGTCCTTTACCATCCAGCTGCTCTTCAGTCCTTTACTATCCATCTCCTCTTCAGAGTCCTTTACCATCCAGCTGCTCTTCAGAGTCCTTTACATCCAGCTGCTCTTCAGAGTCATTTACCATCCAGCTGCTCTTCAGAGTCCTTTACCATCCAGCTGATCTTAAGAATCCTTTACCATCAAGCTGCTCTTCAGAGTCCTTTACCATCCAGCTGCTCTTGAGTCCTTTACCATTCAGCTGCTCTTCAGAGTCCTTTACTATCCAGCTGCTCTTCAGAGTCCTTTATTATCCAGCTGATCTTCAGAGTCCTTTACTATCCAGCTGCTCTTCAGAGTCCTTTACCATTCAGCTTCTCTTCAGAGTCCTTTACCATCCAGCTGCTCTTCAGAGTCCTTTACCATCCAGCTGCTCTTCAGAGTCCTTTACTATCCAGCTGCTCTTCAGAGTCCTTTACCATCCAGCTGCTCTTCAGAGTCCTTTACCATCCAGCTGCTCTTCAGTCCTTTACTATCCATCTGCTCTTCAGAGTCCTTTACCATCCAGCTGCTCTTCAGAGTCCTTTACATCCAGCTGCTCTTCAGAGTCATTTACCATCCAGCTGCTCTTCAGAGTCCTTTACCATCCAGCTGCTCTTCAGTCCTTTACTATCCATCTGCTCTTCAGAGTCCTTTACCATCCAGCTGCTCTTCAGAGTCCTTTACATCCAGCTGCTCTTCAGAGTCATTTACCATCCAGCTGCTCTTCAGAGTCCTTTACCATCCAGCTGATCTTAAGAATCCTTTACCATCAAGCTGCTCTTCAGAGTCCTTTACCATCCAGCTGCTCTTGAGTCCTTTACCATTCAGCTGCTCTTCAGAGTCCTTTACTATCCAGCTGCTCTTCAGAGTCCTTTACTATCCAGCTGCTTTTCAGAGTCCTTTACTATCCAGCTGCTCTTCAGAGTCCTTTACCATTCAGCTTCTCTTCAGAGTCCTTTACCATCCAGCTGCTCTTCAGAGTCCTTTATCATCCAGCTGCTCTTCAGAGTCCTTTACCATCCAGCTGCTCTTCAGAGTCCTTTACCATCCAGCTGCTCTTCAGAGTCCTTTACCATCCAGCTGCTCTTCAGAGTCCTTTACCATCCAGCTGCTCTTGAGTCCTTTACCATTCAGCTGCTCTTCAGAGTCCTTTACTCTCTAGCTGCTCTTCAGAGTCCTTTCCCATCCAGCTGCTCTTCAGAGTCGTTTACTATCCAGCTGCTCTTCAGAGTCGTTTACTATCAAGCTGCTCTTCAGATTCCTTTACTATCCAGCTGCTCTTCAGAGTCCTTTATTATCCAGCTGCTCTTCAGAATCCTTTACCATCCAGCTAATCTTCAGAGTCCTTTACCATCCAGCTGCTCTTCAGAGTCCTTTGCCATCCAGCTGCTCCTCAGAGTCATTTACCATCCAGCTGCTTTTCAGAGTCCTTTACTATCCAGCTGCTCTTCAGAGTCCTTTACCATTCAGCTTCTCTTCAGAGTCCTTTATCATCCAGCTGCTCTTCAGAGTCCTTTATCATCCAGCTGCTCTTCAGAGTCCTTTACCTTCCAGCTGCTCTTCAGAGTCCTTTACTATCCAGCTGCTCTTGAGTCCTTTACCATTCAGCTGCACTTCAGAGTCCTTTACCATCCAGCTGCTCTTCAGAGTCCTTTACCATCCAGCTGCTCTTCAGAGTCATTTACCATCCAGCTGCTCTTCAGAGTCCTTTACCATCCAGCTGCTCTTCAGAGTCCTTTACCATCCAGCTGCTCTTCAGAGTCCTTTACCATCCAGCTGCTCTTGAGTCCATTACCATTCAGCTGCTCTTCAGAGTCCTTTACCATCCAGCTGCTCTTCAGAGTCCTTTACTATCCAGCTGATCTTCAGAGTCGTTTACTATCCAGCTGCTCTTCAGAGTCCTTTACCATCCAGCTGCTCTTCAGAGTCCTTTACCATCCAACTGCTCTTCAGAGTCCTTTACCTTCCAGCTGCTCTTCAGAGTCCTTTACTATCCAGCTGCTCTTGAGTCCTTTACCATCCAGCTGCTTTTCAGAGTCCTTTACCATCCAGCTGCTCTTCAGAGTCCTTTACCATCCAGCTGCTCTTCAGAGTCCTTTACTATCCAGCTGCTCTTCAGAGTCCTTTACCATCCAGCTGCTCTTCAGAGTCCTTTACCATCCAGCTGCTCTTCAGTCCTTTACTATCCATCTCCTCTTCAGAGTCCTTTACCATCCAGCTGCTCTTCAGAGTCCTTTACATCCAGCTGCTCTTCAGAGTCATTTACCATCCAGCTGCTCTTCAGAGTCCTTTACCATCCAGCTGATCTTAAGAATCCTTTACCATCAAGCTGCTCTTCAGAGTCCTTTACCATCCAGCTGCTCTTGAGTCCTTTACCATTCAGCTGCTCTTCAGAGTCCTTTACTATCCAGCTGCTCTTCAGAGTCCTTTATTATCCAGCTGATCTTCAGAGTCCTTTACTATCCAGCTGCTCTTCAGAGTCCTTTACCATTCAGCTTCTCTTCAGAGTCCTTTACCATCCAGCTGCTCTTCAGAGTCCTTTACCATCCAGCTGCTCTTCAGAGTCCTTTACTATCCAGCTGCTCTTCAGAGTCCTTTACCATCCAGCTGCTCTTCAGAGTCCTTTACCATCCAGCTGCTCTTCAGTCCTTTACTATCCATCTGCTCTTCAGAGTCCTTTACCATCCAGCTGCTCTTCAGAGTCCTTTACATCCAGCTGCTCTTCAGAGTCATTTACCATCCAGCTGCTCTTCAGAGTCCTTTACCATCCAGCTGCTCTTCAGTCCTTTACTATCCATCTGCTCTTCAGAGTCCTTTACCATCCAGCTGCTCTTCAGAGTCCTTTACATCCAGCTGCTCTTCAGAGTCATTTACCATCCAGCTGCTCTTCAGAGTCCTTTACCATCCAGCTGATCTTAAGAATCCTTTACCATCAAGCTGCTCTTCAGAGTCCTTTACCATCCAGCTGCTCTTGAGTCCTTTACCATTCAGCTGCTCTTCAGAGTCCTTTACTATCCAGCTGCTCTTCAGAGTCCTTTACTATCCAGCTGCTTTTCAGAGTCCTTTACTATCCAGCTGCTCTTCAGAGTCCTTTACCATTCAGCTTCTCTTCAGAGTCCTTTACCATCCAGCTGCTCTTCAGAGTCCTTTATCATCCAGCTGCTCTTCAGAGTCCTTTACCATCCAGCTGCTCTTCAGAGTCCTTTACCATCCAGCTGCTCTTCAGAGTCCTTTACCATCCAGCTGCTCTTCAGAGTCCTTTACCATCCAGCTGCTCTTGAGTCCTTTACCATTCAGCTGCTCTTCAGAGTCCTTTACCATCCAGCTGCTCTTCAGAGTCCTTTACTATCCAGCTGATATTCAGAGTCGTTTACTATCCAGCTGCTCTTCAGAGTCCTTTACCATCCAGCTGCTCTTCAGAGTCCTTTACTATCCAGCTGCTCTTCAGAGTCGTTTACTATCCAGCTGCTCTTCAGAGTCCTTTACTCTCTAGCTGCTCTTCAGAGTCCTTTCCCATCCAGCTGCTCTTCAGAGTCGTTTACTATCCAGCTGCTCTTCAGAGTCGTTTACTATCAAGCTGCTCTTCAGATTCCTTTACTATCCAGCTGCTCTTCAGAGTCCTTTATTATCCAGCTGCTCTTCAGAATCCTTTACCATCCAGCTAATCTTCAGAGTCCTTTACCATCCAGCTGCTCTTCAGAATCCTTTGCCATCCAGCTGCTCCTCAGAGTCATTTACCATCCAGCTGCTTTTCAGAGTCCTTTACTATCCAGCTGCTCTTCAGAGTCCTTTACCATTCAGCTTCTCTTCAGAGTCCTTTATCATCCAGCTGCTCTTCAGAGTCCTTTATCATCCAGCTGCTCTTCAGAGTCCTTTACCTTCCAGCTGCTCTTCAGAGTCCTTTACTATCCAGCTGCTCTTGAGTCCTTTACCATTCAGCTGCACTTCAGAGTCCTTTACCATCCAGCTGCTCTTCAGAGTCCTTTACCATCCAGCTGCTCTTCAGAGTCATTTACCATCCAGCTGCTCTTCAGAGTCCTTTACCATCCAGCTGCTCTTCAGAGTCCTTTACCATCCAGCTGCTCTTCAGAGTCCTTTACCATCCAGCTGCTCTTGAGTCCATTACCATTCAGCTGCTCTTCAGAGTCCTTTACCATCCAGCTGCTCTTCAGAGTCCTTTACTATCCAGCTGATCTTCAGAGTCGTTTACTATCCAGCTGCTCTTCAGAGTCCTTTACCATCCAGCTGCTCTTGAGTCCATTACCATTCAGCTGCTCTTCAGAGTCCTTTACCATCCAGCTGCTCTTCAGAGTCCTTTACTATCCAGCTGATCTTCAGAGTCGTTTACTATCCAGCTGCTCTTCAGAGTCCTTTACCATCCAGCTGCTCTTCAGAGTCCTTTACCATCCAGCTGCTCTTCAGAGTCCTTTACCTTCCAGCTGCTCTTCAGAGTCCTTTACTATCCAGCTGCTCTTCAGTCCTTTACCATCCAGCTGCTTTTCAGAGTCCTTTACCATCCAGCTGCTCTTCAGAGTCCTTTACATCCAGCTGCTCTTCAGAGTCATTTACCATCCAGCTGCTCTTCAGAGTCCTTTACCATCCAGCTGATCTTAAGAATCCTTTACCATCAAGCTGCTCTTCAGAGTCCTTTACCATCCAGCTGCTCATGAGTCCTTTACCATTCAGCTGCTCTTCAGAGTCCTTTACTATCCAGCTGCTCTTCAGAGTCCTTTATTATCCAGCTGCTCTTCAGAGTCCTTTATTATCCAGCTGCTCTTCAGAGTCCTTTACCATCCATCTGCTCTTCAGAGTCCTTTACCATCCAGCTGCTCTTCAGAGTCCTTTACCATCCAGCTGCTCTTCAGTCCTTTACCATCCATCTGCTCTTCAGAGTCCTTTACCATCCAGCTGCTCTTCAGAGTCCTTTACATCCAGCTGCTCTTCAGAGTCCTTTACCATCCAGCTGATCTTAAGAGTCCTTTACCATCAAGCTGCTCTTCAGAGTCCTTTACTATCCAGCTGCTCTTCAGAGTCCTTGACTATCCAGCTGCTTTTCAGAGTCCTTTACTATCCAGCTGCTCTTCAGAGTCCTTTACCATTCAGCTTCTCTTCAGAGTCCTTTACTATCCAGCTGCTCTTCAGAGTCCTTTACCATCCAGCTGCTCTTCAGTGTCCTTTACTATCCAGCTGCTCTTCAGAGTCCTTTACTCTCCAGCTGCTCTTCAGAGTCGTTTACTATCCAGCTGCTCTTCAGAGTCGTTTACTATCGAGCTGCTCTTCAGATTCCTTTACTATCCAGCTGCTCTTCAGAGTCCTTTATTATCCAGCTGCTCTTCAGAGTCCTTTACTATCCAGCTGCTCTTAAGAGTCGTTTACTATCCAGCTGCTTTTCAGAGTCCTTTACTATCCAGCTGCTCTTCAGAGTCCTTTATTATCCAGCTGCTCTTCAGAGTCCTTTACTATCCAGCTGCTCTTGAGTCCTTTACCATTCAGCTGCTCTTCAGAGTCCTTTACCATCCAGCTGCTCTTCAGAGTCCTTTACCATCCAGCTGCTCTTCAAAGTCCTTTACCATCCAGCGGCTCTTCAGAGTCCTTTTACTATCCAGCTGCTCTTCAGAGTCCTTTACCATCCAGCTGCTCTTCGGTGTCCTTTACTATCCAGCTGCTCTTGAGTCCTTTACAATTCAGCTGCTCTTCAGTCCTTTACCATCCAGCTGCTCTTCAGAGTCCTTTACCATCCAGCTGCTCTTCAGAGTCCTTTACCATCCAGCTGCTCTTCAGTCCTTTACCATCCATCTGCTCTTCAGAGTTCTTTACCATCCAGCTGCTCTTGAGAGTCCTTTACATCCAGCTGCTCTTCAGAGTCATTTACCATCCAGCTGCTCTTCAGAGTCCTTTACCATCCAGCTGATCTTAAGAGTCCTTTACCATCAAGCTGCTCTTAAGAGTCCTTTACTATCCAGCTGCTTTTCAGAGTCCTTTACTATCCAGCTGCTCTTCAGAGTCCTTTACCATTCAGCTTCTCTTCAGAGTCCTTTACCATCCAGCTGCTCTTCAGAGTCCTTTACCATCCAGCTGCTCTTCAGAGTCCTTTACCATCCAGCTGCTCTTCAGAGTCCTTTACCATCCAGCTGCTCTTCAGAGTCCTTTACCATCCAGCTGCTCTTCAGAGTCCTTTACCATCCAGCTGCTCTTGAGTCCTTTACCATTCAGCTGCTCTTCAGAGTCCTTTACCATCCAGCTGCTCTTCAGAGTCCTTTACTATCCAGCTGATCTTCAGAGTCGTTTACTATCCAGCTGCTCTTCAGAGTCCTTTACCATCCAGCTGCTCTTCAGAGTCCTTTACTATCCAGCTGCTCTTCAGAGTCGTTTACTATCCAGCTGCTCTTAGAGTCCTTTACTCTCCAGCTGCTCTTCAGAGTCCTTTACCCTCCAGCTGCTCTTCAGAGTCGTTTACTATCCAGCTGCTCTTCAGAGTCGTTTACTATCAAGCTGCTCTTCAGATTCCTTTACTATCCAGCTGCTCTTCAGAGTCCTTTATTATCCAGCTGCTCTTCAGAATCCTTTACCATCCAGCTGCTCTTCAGAGTCCTTTATCATCCAGCTGCTCTTCAGAGTCCTTTACCTTCCAGCTGCTCTTCAGAGTCCTTTACCATCCAGCTGCTCTTCAAAGTCCTTTACCATCCAGCGGCTCTTCAGAGTCCTTTTACTATCCAGCTGCTCTTCAGAGTCCTTTACCATCCAGCTGCTCTTCGGTGTCCTTTACTATCCAGCTGCTCTTGAGTCCTTTACAATTCAGCTGCTCTTCAGTCCTTTACCATCCATCTGCTCTTCAGAGTCCTTTACCATCCAGCTGCTCTTCAGAGTCCTTTACCATCCAGCTGCTCTTCAGTCCTTTACCATCCATCTGCTCTTCAGAGTTCTTTACCATCCAGCTGCTCTTCAGAGTCCTTTACATCCAGCTGCTCTTCAGAGTCATTTACCATCCAGCTGCTCTTCAGAGTCCTTTACCATCCAGCTGATCTTAATAGTCCTTTACCATCAAGCTGCTCTTAAGAGTACTTTACTATCCAGCTGCTTTTCAGAGTCCTTTACTATCCAGCTGCTCTTCAGAGTCCTTTACCATTCAGCTTCTCTTCAGAGTCCTTTACCATCCAGCTGCTCTTCAGAGTCCTTTACCATCCAGCTGCTCTTCAGAGTCCTTTACCATCCAGCTGCTCTTCAGAGTCCTTTACCATCCAGCTGCTCTTCAGAGTCCTTTACCATCCAGCTGCTCTTCAGAGTCCTTTACCATCCAGCTGCTCTTGAGTCCTTTACCATTCAGCTGCTCTTCAGAGTCCTTTACCATCCAGCTGCTCTTCAGAGTCCTTTACTATCCAGCTGATCTTCAGAGTCGTTTACTATCCAGCTGGTCTTCAGAGTCCTTTACCATCCAGCTGCTCTTCAGATTCCTTTACTATCCAGCTGCTCTTCAGAGTCGTTTACTATCCAGCTGCTCTTCAGAGTCCTTTACTCTCCAGCTGCTCTTCAGAGTCCTTTACCCTCCAGCTGCTCTTCAGAGTCGTTTACTATCCAGCTGCTCTTCAGAGTCGTTTACTATCAAGCTGCTCTTCAGATTCCTTTACTATCCAGCTGCTCTTCAGAGTCCTTTATTATCCAGCTGCTCTTCAGAATCCTTTACCATCCAGCTAATCTTCAGAGTCCTTTACCATCCAGCTGCTCTTCAGAGTCCTTTATCATCCAGCTGCTCTTCAGAGTCATTTACCTTCCAGCTGCTCTTCAGAGTCCTTTACTATCCAGCTGCTCTTGAGTCCTTTACCATTCAGCTGCTCTTCAGAGTCCTTTACCATCCAGCTGCTCTTCAGAGTCCTTTACCATCCAGCTGCTCTTCAGAGTCCTTTACCATTCAGCTTCTCTTCAGAGTCCTTTACCATCCAGCTGCTCTTCAGAGTCCTTTACCATCCAGCTGCTCTTCAGAGTCCTTTACCATCCAGCTGCTCTTCAGAGTCCTTTACCATCCAGCTGCTCTTCAGAGTCCTTCACCATCCAGCTGCTCTTCAGAGTCCTTTACCATCCAGCTGCTCTTGAGTCCATTACCATTCAGCTGCTCTTCAGAGTCATTTACCATCCAGCTGCTTTTCAGAGTCCTTTACTATCCAGCTGCTCTTCAGAGTCCTTTACCATTCAGCTTCTCTTCAGAGTCCTTTACCTTCCAGCTGCTCTTCAGAGTCCTTTACTATCCAGCTGCTCTTGAGTCCTTTACCATTCAGCTGCTCTTCAGAGTCCTTTACCATCCAGCTGCTCTTCAGAGTCCTTTACCATCCAGCTGCTCTTCAGAGTCCTTTACCATTCAGCTTCTCTTCAGAGTCCTTTACCATCCAGCTGCTCTTCAGAGTCCTTTACCATCCAGCTGCTCTTCAGAGTCCTTTACCATCCAGCTGCTCTTCAGAGTCCTTTACCATCCAGCTGCTCTTCAGAGTCCTTTACCATCCAGCTGCTCTTCAGAGTCCTTTACCATCCAGCTGCTCTTGAGTCCTTTACCATTCAGCTGCTCTTCAGAGTCCTTTACCATCCAGCTGCTCTTCAGAGTCCTTTACTATCCAGCTGATCTTCAGAGTCGTTTACTATCCAGCTGGTCTTCAGAGTCCTTTACCATCCAGCTGCTCTTCAGAGTCCTTTACTATCCAGCTGCTCTTCAGAGTCGTTTACTATCCAGCTGCTCTTCAGAGTCCTTTACTCTCCAGCTGCTCTTGAGTCCTTTACCATTCAGCTGCTCTTCAGAGTCCTTTACCATCCAGCTGCTCTTCAGAGTCGTTTACTATCAAGCTGCTCTTCAGAGTCCTTTACCATTCAGCTTCTCTTCAGAGTCCTTTACCATCCAGCTGCTCTTCAGAGTCCTTTACCATCCAGCTGCTCTTCAGAGTCCTTTACCATCCAGCTGCTCTTCAGAGTCCTTTACCATCCAGCTGCTCTTCAGAGTCCTTCACCATCCAGCTGCTCTTCAGAGTCCTTTACCATCCAGCTGCTCTTGAGTCCATTACCATTCAGCTGCTCTTCAGAGCCCTTTACCATCCAGCTGCTCTTCAGAGTCCTTTACTATCCAGCTGATCTTCAGAGTCGTTTACTATCCAGCTGCTCTTCAGAGTCCTTTACCATCCAGCTGCTCTTCAGAGTCCTTTACTATCCAGCTGCTCTTCAGAGTCGTTTACTATCCAGCTGCTCTTCAGAGTCCTTTACCATCCAGCTGCTCTTCAGAGTCCTTTACCATCCAGCTGCTCTTGAGTCCTTTACCATTCAGCTGCTCTTCAGAGTCCTTTACCATCCAGCTGCTCTTCAGAGTCCTTTACTATCCAGCTGATCTTCAGAGTCGTTTACTATCCAGCTGGTCTTCAGAGTCCTTTACCATCCAGCTGCTCTTCAGAGTCCTTTACTATCCAGCTGCTCTTCAGAGTCGTTTACTATCCAGCTGCTCTTCAGAGTCCTTTACTCTCCAGCTGCTCTTGAGTCCTTTACCATTCAGCTGCTCTTCAGAGTCCTTTACCATCCAGCTGCTCTTCAGAGTCGTTTACTATCAAGCTGCTCTTCAGAGTCCTTTACCATTCAGCTTCTCTTCAGAGTCCTTTACCATCCAGCTGCTCTTCAGAGTCCTTTACCATCCAGCTGCTCTTCAGAGTCCTTTACCATCCAGCTGCTCTTCAGAGTCCTTTACCATCCAGCTGCTCTTCAGAGTCCTTCACCATCCAGCTGCTCTTCAGAGTCCTTTACCATCCAGCTGCTCTTGAGTCCATTACCATTCAGCTGCTCTTCAGAGCCCTTTACCATCCAGCTGCTCTTCAGAGTCCTTTACTATCCAGCTGATCTTCAGAGTCGTTTACTATCCAGCTGCTCTTCAGAGTCCTTTACCATCCAGCTGCTCTTCAGAGTCCTTTACTATCCAGCTGCTCTTCAGAGTCGTTTACTATCCAGCTGCTCTTCAGAGTCCTTTACCATCCAGCTGCTCTTCAGAGTCCTTTACCATCCAGCTGCTCTTGAGTCCTTTACCATTCAGCTGCTCTTCAGAGTCCTTTACCATCCAGCTGCTCTTCAGAGTCCTTTACTATCCAGCTGATCTTCAGAGTCGTTTACTATCCAGCTGGTCTTCAGAGTCCTTTACCATCCAGCTGCTCTTCAGAGTCCTTTACTATCCAGCTGCTCTTCAGAGTCGTTTACTATCCAGCTGCTCTTCAGAGTCCTTTACTCTCCAGCTGCTCTTGAGTCCTTTACCATTCAGCTGCTCTTCAGAGTCCTTTACCATCCAGCTGCTCTTCAGAGTCGTTTACTATCAAGCTGCTCTTCAGAGTCCTTTACCATTCAGCTTCTCTTCAGAGTCCTTTACCATCCAGCTGCTCTTCAGAGTCCTTTACCATCCAGCTGCTCTTCAGAGTCCTTTACCATCCAGCTGCTCTTCAGAGTCCTTTACCATCCAGCTGCTCTTCAGAGTCCTTCACCATCCAGCTGCTCTTCAGAGTCCTTTACCATCCAGCTGCTCTTGAGTCCATTACCATTCAGCTGCTCTTCAGAGCCCTTTACTATCCAGCTGCTCTTCAGAGTCCTTTACTATCCAGCTGATCTTCAGAGTCGTTTACTATCCAGCTGCTCTTCAGAGTCCTTTACCATCCAGCTGCTCTTCAGAGTCCTTTACTATCCAGCTGCTCTTCAGAGTCGTTTACTATCCAGCTGCTCTTCAGAGTCCTTTACTCTCCAGCTGCTCTTCAGAGTCCTTTACCATCCAGCTGCTCTTCAGAGTCCTTTACTATCAAGCTGCTCTTCAGATTCCTTTACTATACAGCTGCTCTTCAGAGTCCTTTATTATCCAGCTGCTCTTCAGAGTCCATTACAATCCAGCTGCTCTTCAGAGTCCTTTACTATCCAGCTGATCTTCAGAGTCGTTTACTATCCAGCTGCTCTTCAGAGTCCTTTACCATCCAGCTGCTCTTCAGAGTCCTTTACTATCCAGCTGCTCTTCAGAGTCCTTTACCATCCAGCTGCTCTTGAGTCCATTACCATTCAGCTGCTCTTCAGAGTCCTTTACCATCCAGCTGCTCTTCAGAGTCCTTTACTATCCAGCTGATCTTCAGAGTCGTTTACTATCCAGCTGCTCTTCAGAGTCCTTTACCATCCAGCTGCTCTTCAGAGTCCTTTACTATCCAGCTGCTCTTCAGAGTCGTTTACTATCCAGCTGCTCTTCAGAGTCCTTTACTCTCCAGCTGCTCTTCAGAGTCCTTTACCATCCAGCTGCTCTTCAGAGTCCTTTACTATCAAGCTGCTCTTCAGATTCCTTTACTATACAGCTGCTCTTCAGAGTCCTTTATTATCCAGCTGCTCTTCAGAGTCCTTTACCATCCAGCTAATCTTCAGAGTCCTTTTCCGTCCAGCTGCTCTTCAGAGTCCTTTACCATCCAGCTGCTCCTCAGAGTCATTTACCATCCAGCTAATTTTCAGAGTCCTTTACTATCCAGCTGCTCTTCAGAGTCCTTTACCATTCAGCTTCTCTTCAGAGTCCTTTATTATCCAGCTGCTCTTCAGAGTCCTTTACCATCCAGCTGCTCTTCAGAGTCCTTTACTATCCAGCTGCTCTTGAGTCCTTTACCATCCAGCTGCTTTTCAGAGTCCTTTACCATCCAGCTGCTCTTCAGAGTCCTTTACCATCCAGCTGCTCTTCAGAGTCCTTTACTATCCAGCTGCTCTTCAGAGTCCTTTACCATCCAGCTGCTCTTCAGTGTCCTTTACTATCCAGCTGCTCTTGAGTCCTTTACAATTCAGCTGCTCTTCAGTCCTTTACCATCCATCTGCTCTTCAGAGTCCTTTACCATCCAGCTGCTCTTCAGAGTCCTTTACCATCCAGCTGCTCTTCAGAGTCCTTTACCATCCAGCTGCTCTTCAGAGTCCTTTACATCCAGCTGCTCTTCAGAGTCATTTACAATCCAGCTGCTCTTCAGAGTCATTTACCATCCAGCTGCTCTTCAGAGTCCTTTACCATCCAGCTGATCTTAAGAGTCCTTTACCATCAAGCTGCTCTTCAGAGTCCTTTACCATCCAGCTGCTCTTGAGTCCTTTACCATTCAGCTGCTCTTCAGAGTCCTTTACTATCCAGCTGCTCTTCAGAGTCCTTTATTATCCAGCTGCTCTTCAGAGTCCTTTACCATCCAGCTGCTCTTCAGAGTCCTTTACCATCCAGCTGCTCCTCAGAGTCATTTATCATCCAGGTGCTCTTCAGAGTCCTTTACCATCCAGCTGCTCTTCAGAGTCCTTTACCATCCAGCTGCTCTTCAGAGTCATTTACCATCCAGCTGCTCTTCAGAGTCCTTTACTATCCAGCTGCTCTTCAGAGTCCTTTATTATCCAGCTGCTCTTCAGAGTCCTTTACTATCCAGCTGCTCTTCAGAGTCCTTTACTATCCAGCTGCTCTTCAGAGTCCTTTACCATCCAGCTGCTCTTCAGAGTGCTTTACCATCCAGCTGCTCTTCAGAGTCCTTTACCATCCAGCTGCTCTTCAGAGTCCTTTACCATCCAGCTGCTCTTCAGAGTGCTTTACCATCCAGCTGCTCTTCAGAGTCCTTTACCATCCAGCTGCTCTTCAGAGTCCTTTACCATCCAGCTGCTCTTCAGAGTCCTTTACCATCCAACTGCTTTTCAGAGTCCTTTACTATCCAGCTGCTCTTCAGAGTCCTTTACCATTAAGCTTCTCTTCAGAGTCCTTTACCATCCAGCTGCTCTTCAAAGTCCTTTACTATCCAGCTGCTCTTCAGAGTCCTTTACCATCCAGCTGCTCTTCAGAGTCATTTACCATCCAGCTGCTCTTCAGAGTCCTTTACCATCCAGCTGCTCTTCATAGTCCTTTACCATCCAGCTGCTCTCCAGAGTCCTTTATTATCCAGCTGCTCTTCAGAGTCCTTAACATCCAGCTGCTCTTCAGAGTCCTTTACCTTCCAGCTGCTCTTCAGAGTCCTTTACTATCCAGCTGCTCTTGAGTCCTTTACCATTCAGCTGCTCTTCAGAGTCCTTTACCATCCAGCTGCTCTTCAGAGTCCTTTACCATCCAGGTGCTCTTCAGAGTCCTTTACCATCCAGCTGCTCTTCAGAGTCCTTTACTATCCAGGTGCTCTTTAGAGTCCTTTACCATCCAGCTGCTCTTCAGAGTCCTTTACTATCCAGCTGCTCTTGAGTCCTTTACAATTCAGCTGCTCTTCAGTCCTTTACCATCCATCTGCTCTTCAGAGTCCTTTACCATCCAGCTGCTCTTCAGAGTCCTTTACCATCCAGGTGCTCTTCAGTCCTTTACCATCCATCTGCTCTTCAGAGTCCTTTACCATCCAGCTGCTCTTCAGAGTCCTTTACATCCAGCTGCTCTTCAGAGTCCTTTACCATCCAGCTGATCTTAAGAGTCCTTTACTATCCAGCTGCTCTTCAGAGTCCTTTACCATTCAGCTTCTCTTCAGAGTCCTTTACCATCCAGCTACTCTTCAGAGTCCTTTACCATCCAGCTGCTCTTCAGAGTCCTTTACCATCCAGCTGCTCTTCAGAGTCCTTTACCATCCAGCTGCTCTTCAGAGTCCTTTACTATTCAGCTGATCTTCAGAGTCGTTTACTATCCAGCTGCTCTTCAGAGTCCTTTACCATCCAGCTGCTCTTCAGAGTCCTTTACTATCCAGCTGCTCTTCAGAGTCGTTTACTATCCAGCTGCTCTTCATAGTCCGTTACCATCCAGCTGCTCTCCAGAGTCCTTTATTATCCAGCTGCTCTTCAGAGTCCTTTACCATCCAGCTGCTCTTCAGAGTCCTTTAACTTCCAGCTGCTCTTCAGAGTCCTTTACTATCCAGCTGCTCTTCAGAGTCCTTTACCATCCAGCTGCTCTTCAGAGTCCTTTACCATCCAGCTGCTCTTCAGAGTCCTTTACTATCCAGCTGCTCTTCAGAGTCCTTTACCATCCAGCTGCTCTTCAGTGTCCTTTACTATCCAGCTGCTCTTGAGTCCTTTACAATTCAGCTGCTCTTCAGTCCTTTACCATCCATCTGCTCTTCAGAGTCCTTTACCATCCAGCTTCTCTTCAGAGTCCTTTACCATCCAGCTGCTCTTCAGTCCTTTACCATCCATCTGCTCTTCAGAGTCATTTACCATCCAACTGCTCTTCAGAGTCCTTTACATCCAGCTGCTCTTCAGAGTCATTTACCATCCAGCTGCTCTTCAGAGTCCTTTACCATCCAGCTGATCTTAAGAGTCCTTTACCATCAAGCTGCTCTTCAGAGTCCTTTACTATCCAGATGCTTTTCAGAGTCCTTTACTATCCAGCTGCTCTTCAGAGTCCTTTACCATTCAGCTTCTCTTCAGAGTCCTTTACCATCCAGCTGCTCTTCAGAGTCCTTTACCATCCAGCTGCTCTTCAGAGTCCTTTACCATCCAGCTGCTCTTCAGAGTCCTTTACCATCCAGCTGCTCTTCAGAGTCCTTTACCATCCAGCTGCTCTTGAGTCCTTTACCATTCAGCTGCTCTTCAGAGTCCTTTACCATCCAGCTGCTCTTCAGAGTCCTTTACTATCCAGCTGCTCTTCAGAGTCCTTTACTATCCAGCTCCTCTTCAGAGTCGTTTACTATCCCGCTGCTCTTCAGAGTCCTTTACTCTCCAGCTGCTCTTCAGAGTCCTTTACCATCCAGCTGCTCTTCAGAGTCGTTTACTATCCAGCTGCTCTTCAGAGTCGTTTACTATCAAGCTGCTCTTCAGATTCCTTTACTATCCAGCTGCTCTTCAGAGTCCTTTATTATCCAGCTGCTCTTCAGAATCCTTTACCATCCAGCTAATCTTCAGAGTCCTTTACCATCCAGCTGCTCTTCAGAGTCCTTTGCCATCAAGCTGCTCCTCAGAGTCCTTTACCATCCAGCTGCTCTTCAGAGTCCTTTACCATCCAGCTGCTCTTCAGAGTCCTTTACCATCCAACTGCTTTTCAGAGTCCTTTACTATCCAGCTGCTCTTCACAGTCCTTTACCATTCAGCTTCTCTTCAGAGTCCTTTACCATCCAGCTGCTCTTCAAAGTCCTTTACTATCCAGCTGCTCTTCAGAGTCCTTTACTATCCAGCTGCTCTTCAGAGTCGTTTACTATCCAGCTGCCCTTCAGAGTCCTTTACTCTCCAGCTGCTCTTCAGAGTCCTTTACCATCCAGCTGCTCTTCAGAGTCGTTTACTATCCAGCTGCTCTTCAGAGTCCTTTACCATCCAGCTGCTCTTCAGAGTCCTTTACCATCCAGCTGTTCTTCAGAGTCCTTTACATCCAGCTGCTCTTCAGAGTCCTTTACTATCCAGCTGCTCTTCAGAGTCCTTTACCATCCAGCTGCTCTTCAGTGTCCTTTACTATCCAGCTGCTCTTGAGTCCTTTACAATTCAGCTGCTCTTCAGTCCTTTACCATCCATCTGCTCTTCAGAGTCCTTTACCATCCAGCTGCTCTTCAGAGTCCTTTACCATCCAGCTGCTCTTTAGTCCTTTACCATCCATCTGCTCTTCAGAGTCCTTTACCATCCAGCTGCTCTTCAGAGTCCTTTACATCCAGCTGCTCTTCAGAGTCATTTACCATCCAGCTGTTCTTCAGAGTCCTTTACCATCCAGCTGATCTTAAGAGTCCTTTACCATCAAGCTGCTCTTCAGAGTCCTTTACTATCCAGCTGCTTTTCAGAGTCCTTTACTATCCAGCTGCTCTTCAGAGTCCTTTACCATTCAGCTTCTCTTCAGAGTCCTTTATCATCCAGCTGCTCTTCAGAGTCCTTTACCATCCAGCTGCTCTTCAGAGTCCTTTACCATCCAGCTGCTCTTCAGAGTCCTTTACCATCCAGCTGCTCTTCAGAGTCCTTTACCATCCAGCTGCTCTTCAGAGTCCTTTACCATCCAGCTGCTCTTGAGTCCTTTACCATTCAGCTGCTCTTCAGAGTCCTTTACCATCCAGCTGCTCTTCAGAGTCCTTTACCATCCAGCTGCTCTTGAGTCCTTTACCATTCAGCTGCTCTTCAGAGTCCTTTACCATCCAGCTGCTCTTCAGAGTCCTTTACTATCCAGCTGATCTTCAGAGTCGTTTACTATCCAGCTGCTCTTCAGAGTCCTTTACCATCCAGCTGCTCTTCAGAGTCCTTTACTATCCAGCTGCTCTTCAGAGTCGTTTACTATCCAGCTGCTCTTCAGAGTCCTTTACTCTCCAGCTGCTCTTCAGAGTCATTTACCATCCAGCTGCTCTTCAGAGTCCTTTACCATCCAGCTGCTCTTGAGTCCTTTACCATTTAGCTGCTCTTCAGAGTCCTTTACCATCCAGCTGCTCTTCAGAGTCCTTTATTATCCAGCTGCTCTTCAGAGTCCTTTGCCATCCAGCTGCTCTTCAGAGTCCTTTACCATCCAGCTGCTCCTCAGAGTCATTTATCATCCAGCTGCTCTTCAGAGTCCTTTACCATCCAGCTGCTCTTCAGAGTCCTTTACCATCCAGCTGCTCTTCAGAGTCATTTACCATCCAGCTGCTCTTCAGAGTCCTTTACTATCCAGCTGCTCTTCAGAGTCCTTTATTATCCAGCTGCTCTTCAGAGTCCTTTACTATCCAGCTGCTCTTCAGAGTCCTTTACTATCCAGCTGCTCTTCAGAGTCCTTTACCATCCAGCTGCTCTTCAGAGTCATTTACCATCCAGCTGCTCTTGAGTCCTTTACCATTCAGCTGCTCTTCAGAGTCCTTTACCATCCAGCTGCTCTTCAGAGTCCTTTACTATCAAGCTGATCTTCAGAGTCGTTTACTATCCAGCTGCTCTTCAGAGTCCTTTACCATCCAGCTGCTCTTCAGAGTCCTTTACTATCCAGCTGCTCTTCAGAGTCCTTTACCATCCAGCTGCTCTTCAGTGTCCTTTACTATCCAGCTGCTCTTGAGTCCTTTACAATTCAGCTGCTCTTCAGTCCTTTACCATCCATCTGCTCTTCAGAGTCCTTTACCATCCAGCTGCTCTTCAGAGTCCTTTACCATCCAGCTGCTCTTCAGTCCTTTACCATCCATCTGCTCTTCAGAGTCCTTTACCATCCAGCTGCTCTTCAGAGTCCTTTACATCCAGCTGCGCTTCAGAGTCATTTACCATCCAGCTGCTCTTCGGAGTCCTTTACCATCCAGCTGATCTTAAGAGTCCTTTACCATCAAGCTGCTCTTCAGAGTCCTTTACTATCCAGCTGCTTTTCAGAGTCCTTTACTATCCAGCTGCTCTTCAGAGTCCTTTACCATTCAGCTTCTCTTCAGAGTCCTTTACCATCCAGCTGCTCTTCAGAGTCCTTTACCATCCAGCTGCTCTTCAGAGTCCTTTACCATCCAGCTGCTCTTCAGAGTCCTTTACCATCCAGCTGCTCTTCAGAGTCCTTTACCATCCAGCTGCTCTTCAGAGTCCTTTACCATCCAGCTGCTCTTGAGTCCTTTACCATTCAGCTGCTCTTCAGAGTCCTTTACCATCCAGCTGCTCTTCAGAGTCCTTTACTATCCAGCTGATCTTCAGAGTCGTTTACTATCCAGCTGCTCTTCAGAGTCCTTTACCATCCAGCTGCTCTTCAGAGTCCTTTACTATCCAGCTGCTCTTCAGAGTCGTTTACTATCCAGCTGCTCTTCAGAGTCCTTTACTCTCCATCTGCTCTTCAGAGTCCTTTACCATCCAGCTGCTCTTCAGAGTCCTTTACCATCCAGGTGCTCTTCAGTCCTTTACCATCCATCTGCTCTTCAGAGTCCTTTACAATCCAGCTGCTCTTCAGAGTCCTTAACCATCCAGCTGATCTTAAGAGTCCTTTACCATCCAGCTGCTCTTCAGAGTCCTTTACCATCCAGCTGCTCTTCAGAGTCCTTTACCATCCAGCTGCTCTTGAGTCCTTTACCATTCAGCTGCTCTTCAGAGTCCTTTACCATCCAGCTGCTCTTCAGAGTCCTTTTCTATCCAGCTGATCTTCAGAGTCGTTTACTATCCAGCTGCTCTTCAGAGTCCTTTACCATCCAGCTGCTCTTCAGAGTCCTTTACTATCCAGCTGCTCTTCAGAGTCGTTTACTATCCAGCTGCTCTTCAGAGTCCTTTACTCTCCAGCTGCTCTTCAGAGTCCTTTACCATCCAGCTGCTCTTCAGAGTCCTTTACTATCCAGCTGATCTTCAGAGTCGTTTACTATCCAGCTGCTCTTCAGAGTCCTTTACCATCCAGCTGCTCTTCAGAGTCCTTTACTATCCAGCTGCTCTTCAGAGTCGTTTACTCTCCAGCTGCTCTTCAGAGTCCTTTACTCTCCAGCTGCTCTTCAGAGTCCTTTACCAGCCAGCTGCTCTTCAGAGTCGTTTACTATCCAGCTGCTCTTCAGAGTCGTTTACTATCAAGCTGCTCTTCAGAGTCCTTTACTATGCAGCTGCTCTTCAGAGTCCTTTATTATCCAGCTGCTCTTCAGAATCCTTTACCATCCAGCTAATCTTCAGAGTCCTTTACCATCCAGCTGCTCTTCAGAGTCCTTTGCCATCCAGCTGCTCCTCAGAGTCATTTACCATCCAGCTGCTTTTCAGAGTCCTTTACTATCCAGCTGCTCTTCAGAGTCCTTTACCATTCAGCTTTTCTTCAGAGTCCTTTATTATCCAGCTGCTCTTCAGAGTCCTTTAACATCCAGCTGCTCTTCAGAGTCCTTTACCTTCCAGCTGCTCTTCAGAGTCCTTTACCATCCAGCTGCTCTTCAGAGTCCTTTACCAACCAGCTGATCTTCAGAGTCCTTTACCATCCAACTGCTTTTCAGAGTCCTTTACTATCCAGCTGCTCTTCAGAGTCCTTTACCATTCAGCTTCTCTTCAGAGTCCTTTACCATCCAGCTGCTCTTCAAAGTCCTTTACTATCCAGCTGCTCTTCAGAGTCCTTTACTATCCAGCTGCTCTTCAGAGTCGTTTACTATCCAGCTGCCCTTCAGAGTCCTTTACTCTCCAGCTGCTCTTCAGAGTCCTTTACCATCCAGCTGCTCTTCAGAGTCGTTTACTATCCAGCTGCTCTTCAGAGTCCTTTACCATCCAGCTGCTCTTCAGAGTCCTTTACCATCCAGCTGCTCTTCAGAGTCCTTTACCATCCAGCTGCTCTTCAGAGTCCTTTACTATCCATTTGCTCTTCAGAGTCCTTTACCATCCAGCTGCTCTTCAGTGTCCTTTACTATCCAGCTGCTCTTGAGTCCTTTACAATTCAGCTGCTCTTCAGTCCTTTACCATCCATCTGCTCTTCAGAGTCCTTTACCATCCAGCTGCTCTTCAGAGTCCTTTACCATCCAGCTGCTCTTCAGTCCTTTACCATCCATCTGCTCTTCAGAGTCCTTTACCATCCAGCTGCTCTTCAGAGTCCTTTACATCCAGCTGCTCTTCAGAGTCATTTACCATCCAGCTGCTCTTCAGAGTCCTTTACCATCCAGCTGATCTTAAGAGTCCTTTACCATCAAGCTGCTCTTCAGAGTCCTTTACTATCCAGCTGCTTTTAAGAGTCCTTTACTATCCAGCTGCTCTTCAGAGTCCTTTACCATTCAGCTTCTCTTCAGAGTCCTTTACCATCCAGCTGCTCTTCAGAGTCCTTTACCATCCATCTGCTCTTCAGAGTCCTTTACCATCCAGCTGCTCTTCAGAGTCCTTTACCATCCAGCTGCTCTTGAGTCCTTTACCATTCAGCTGCTCTTCAGAGTCCTTTACCATCCAGCTGCTCTTCAGAGTCCTTTACCATCCAGCTGCTCTTCAGAGTCGTTTACTATCCAGCTGCTCTTCAGAGTCGTTTACTATCAAGCTGCTCTTCAGATTCCTTTACTATCCAGCTGCTCTTCAGAGTCCTTTATTATCCAGCTGCTCTTCAGAATCCTTTACCATCCAGCTAATCTTCAGAGTCCTTTACCATCCAGCTGCTCTTCAGAGTCCTTTGCCATCCAGCTGCTCCTCAGAGTCATTTACCATCCAGCTGCTTTTCAGAGTCCTTTACTATCCAGCTGCTCTTCAGAGTCCTTTACCATTCAGCTTCTCTTCAGAGTCCTTTATTATCCAGCTGCTCTTCAGAGTCCTTTACCATCCAGCTGCTCTTCAGAGTCCTTTACCTTCCAGCTGCTCTTCAGAGTCCTTTACCATCCAGATGCACTTCAGAGTCCTTTACCATCCAGCTGCTCTTCAGAGTCCTTTACCATCCAACTGCTTTTCAGAGTCCTTTAATATCCAGCTGCTCTTCAGAGTCCTTTACCATTCAGCTTCTCTTCAGAGTCCTTTACCATCCAGCTGCTCTTCAAAGTCCTTTACTATCCAGCTGCTCTTCAGAGTCCTTTACCATCCAGCTGCTCTTCAGAGTCATTTACCATCCAGCTGCTCTTCAGAGTCCTTTACCATCCAGCTGCTCTTCAGAGTCCTTTACCATCCAGCTGCTCTCCAGAGTCCTTTCATTATCAAGTTGCTCTTCAGAGTCCTTTACCATCCAGCTGCTCTTCAGAGTCCTTTACCATCCAGCTGCTCTTCAGAGTCCTTTACATTCCAGCTGCTCTTCAGAGTCCTTTACTATCCAGCTGCTCTTGAGTCCTTTACCATTCAGCTGATCTTCAGAGTCCTTTACCATCCAGCTGCTTTTCAGAGTCCTTTACCATCCAGCTGCTCTTCAGAGTCCTTTACCATCCAGCTGCTCTTCAGAGTCCTTTACCATCCAGCTGATCTTCAGAGTCCTTTACCATCCAGCTGCTCTTGAGTCCTTTACCATTCAGCTAATCTTCAGAGTCCTTTACCATCCAGCTGCTCTTCAGAGTCCTTTACTATCCAGCTGCTCTTGAGTCCTTTACAATTCAGCTGCTCTTCAGAGTCCTTTACCATCCAGCTGCTCTTCAGAGTACTTTACTATCCAGCTGCTCTTGAGTCCTTTACAATTCAGCTGCTCTTCAGTCCTTTACCATCCATCTGCTCTTCAGAGTCCTTTACCATCCAGCTGCTCTTCAGAGTCCTTTACCATCCAGGTGCTCTTCAGTCCTTTACCATCCATCTGCTCTTCAGAGTCCTTTACCATCCAGCTGCTCTTCAGAGTCCTTTACCATCCAGCTGATCTTAAGAGTCCTTTACCATCCAGCTGCTCTTCAGAGTCCTTTACCATCCAGCTGCTCTTCAGAGTCCTTTACCATCCAGCTGCTCTTGAGTCCTTTACCATTCAGCTGCTCTTCAGAGTCCTTTACCATCCAGCTGCTCTTCAGAGTCCTTTACTATCCAGCTGATCTTCAGAGTCGTTTCATATCCAGCTGCTCTTCAGAGTCCTTTACCATCCAGCTGCTCTTGAGTCCTTTACCATTCAGCTGCTCTTCAGAGTCCTTTACCATCCAGCTGCTCTTCAGAGTCCTTTACTATCCAGCTGATCTTCAGAGTCGTTTCATATCCAGCTGCTCTTCAGAGTCCTTTACCATCCAGCTGCTCTTCAGAGTCCTTTACTATCCAGCTGCTCTTCAGAGTCCTTTACTCTCCAGCTGCTCTTCAGAGTCCTTTACCATCCAGCTGCTCTTCAGAGTCCTTTACTATCCAGCTGATCTTCAGAGTCGTTTACTATCCAGCTGCTCTTCAGAGTCCTTTACCATCCAGCTGCTCTTCAGAGTCCTTTACTATCCAGCTGCTCTTCAGAGTCCTTTACCATTCAGCTTCTCTTCAGAGTCCTTTACCATCCAGCTGCTCTTCAAAGTCCTTTACTATCCAGCTGCTCTTCAGAGTCCTTTACCATCCAGCTGCTCTTCAGAGTCATTTACCATCCAGCTGCTCTTCAGAGTCCTTTACCATCCAGCTGCTCTTCAGAGTCCTTTACCATCCAGGTGCTCTTCAGTCCTTTACCATCCATCTGCTCTTCAGAGTCCTTTACCATCCAGCTGCTCTTCAGAGTCCTTTACCATCCAGCTGATCTTAAGAGTCCTTTACCATCCAGCTGCTCTTCAGAGTCCTTTACCATCCAGCTGCTCTTCAGAGTCCTTTACCATCCAGCTGCTCTTGAGTCCTTTACCATTCAGCTGCTCTTCAGAGTCCTTTACCATCCAGCTGCTCTTCAGAGTCCTTTACTATCCAGCTGATCTTCAGAGTCGTTTCATATCCAGCTGCTCTTCAGAGTCCTTTACCATCCAGCTGCTCTTGAGTCCTTTACCATTCAGCTGCTCTTCAGAGTCCTTTACCATCCAGCTGCTCTTCAGAGTCCTTTACTATCCAGCTGATCTTCAGAGTCGTTTCATATCCAGCTGCTCTTCAGAGTCCTTTACCATCCAGCTGCTCTTCAGAGTCCTTTACTATCCAGCTGCTCTTCAGAGTCCTTTACTCTCCAGCTGCTCTTCAGAGTCCTTTACCATCCAGCTGCTCTTCAGAGTCCTTTACTATCCAGCTGATCTTCAGAGTCGTTTACTATCCAGCTGCTCTTCAGAGTCCTTTACCATCCAGCTGCTCTTAAGAGTCCTTTACTATCCAGCTGCTCTTCAGAGTCGTTTACTCTCCAGCTGCTCTTCAGAGTCCTTTACTCTCCAGCTGCTCTTCAGAGTCCTTTACCATCCAGCTGCTCTTCAGAGTCGTTTACTATCCAGCTGCTCTTCAGAGTCGTTTACTATCAAGCTGCTCTTCAGAGTCCTTTACTATGCAGCTGCTCTTCAGAGTCCTTTATTATCCAGCTGCTCTTCAGAATCCTTTACCATCCAGCTAATCTTCAGAGTCCTTTACCATCCAGCTGCTCTTCAGAGTCCTTTGCCATCCAGCTGCTCCTCAGAGTCATTTACCATCCAGCTGCTTTTCAGAGTCCTTTACTATCCAGCTGCTCTTCAGAGTCCTTTACCATTCAGCTTCTCTTCAGAGTCCTTTATTATCCAGCTGCTCTTCAGAGTCCTTTACCATCCAGCTGCTCTTCAGAGTCCTTTACCTTCCAGCTGCTCTTCAGAGTCCTTTACCATCCAGCTGCTCTTCAGAGTCCTTTACCAACCAGCTGCTCTTCAGAGTCCTTTACCATCCAACTGCTTTTCAGAGTCCTTTACTATCCAGCTGCTCTTCAGAGTCCTTTACCATTCA
Organism: Eucyclogobius newberryi; assembly: GCF_026437365.1. NCBI lineage: Eukaryota > Metazoa > Chordata > Actinopteri > Gobiiformes > Gobiidae > Eucyclogobius > Eucyclogobius newberryi. The sequence continues at coordinate 42,770,126 of NW_027316278.1, read as the reverse complement.
GCTTCTCTTCAGAGTCCTTTACCATCTAGCTGCTCTTCAAAGTCCTTTACTATCCAGCTGCTCTTCAGAGTCCTTTACTATCCAGCTGCTCTTCAGAGTCGTTTACTATCCAGCTGCCCTTCAGAGTCCTTTACTCTCCAGCTGCTCTTCAGAGTCCTTTACCATCCAGCTGCTCTTCAGAGTCCTTTACTATCCAGCTGCTCTTCAGAGTCCTTTACCATCCAGCTGCTCTTCAGAGTCCTTTACCATCCAGCTGCTCTTCAGAGTCCTTTACCATCCAGCTGCTCTTCAGAGTCCTTTACTATCCAGCTGCTCTTCAGAGTCCTTTACCATCCAGCTGCTCTTCAGTGTCCTTTACTAACCAGCTGCTCTTGAGTCCTTTACAATTCAGCTGCTCTTCAGTCCTTTACCATCCATCTGCTCTTCAGAGTCCTTTACCATCCAGCTGCTCTTCAGAGTCCTTTACCATCCAGCTGCTCTTCAGAGTCCTTTACCATCCAACTGCTTTTCAGAGTCCTTTAATATCCAGCTGCTCTTCAGAGTCCTTTACCATTCAGCTTCTCTTCAGAGTCCTTTACCATCCAGCTGCTCTTCAAAGTCCTTTACTATCCAGCTGCTCTTCAGAGTCCTTTACCATCCAGCTGCTCTTCAGAGTCATTTACCATCCAGCTGCTCTTCAGAGTCCTTTACCATCCAGCTGCTCTTCAGAGTCCTTTACCATCCAGCTGCTCTCCAGAGTCCTTTCATTATCCAGTTGCTCTTCAGGTTCCTTTACCATCCAGCTGCTCTTCAGAGTCCTTTACCATCCAGCTGCTCTTCAGAGTCCTTTACATTCCAGCTGCTCTTCAGAGTCCTTTACTATCCAGCTGCTCTTGAGTCCTTTACCATTCAGCTGATCTTCAGAGTCCTTTACCATCCAGCTGCTTTTCAGAGTCCTTTACCATCCAGCTGCTCTTCAGAGTCCTTTACCATCCAGCTGCTCTTCAGAGTCCTTTACCATCCAGCTGATCTTCAGAGTCCTTTACCATCCAGCTGCTCTTGAGTCCTTTACCATTCAGCTAATCTTCAGAGTCCTTTACCATCCAGCTGCTCTTCAGAGTCCTTTACTATCCAGCTGCTCTTGAGTCCTTTACAATTCAGCTGCTCTTCAGAGTCCTTTACCATCCAGCTGCTCTTCAGAGTCCTTTACTATCCAGCTGCTCTTGAGTCCTTTACAATTCAGCTGCTCTTCAGAGTCCTTTACCATCCATCTGCTCTTCAGAGTCCTTTACCATCCAGCTGCTCTTCAGAGTCCTTTACCATCCAGGTGCTCTTCAGTCCTTTACCATCCATCTGCTCTTCAGAGTCCTTTACCATCCAGCTGCTCTTCAGAGTCCTTTACCATCCAGCTGATCTTAAGAGTCCTTTACCATCCAGCTGCTCTTCAGAGTCCTTTACCATCCAGCTGCTCTTCAGAGTCCTTTACCATCCAGCTGCTCTTGAGTCCTTTACCATTCAGCTGCTCTTCAGAGTCCTTTACCATCCAGCTGCTCTTCAGAGTCCTTTACTATCCAGCTGATCTTCAGAGTCGTTTCATATCCAGCTGCTCTTCAGAGTCCTTTACCATCCAGCTGCTCTTCAGAGTCCTTTACTATCCAGCTGCTCTTCAGAGTCGTTTACTATCCAGCTGCTCTTCAGAGTCCTTTACTCTCCAGCTGCTCTTCAGAGTCCTTTACCATCCAGCTGCTCTTCAGAGTCCTTTACTATCCAGCTGATCTTCAGAGTCGTTTACTATCCAGCTGCTCTTCAGAGTCCTTTACCATCCAGCTGCTCTTCAGAGTCCTTTACTATCCAGCTGCTCTTCAGAGTCGTTTACTCTCCAGCTGCTCTTCAGAGTCCTTTACTCTCCAGCTGCTCTTCAGAGTCCTTTACCATCCAGCTGCTCTTCAGAGTCGTTTACTATCCAGCTGCTCTTCAGAGTCGTTTACTATCAAGCTGCTCTTCAGAGTCCTTTACTATGCAGCTGCTCTTCAGAGTCCTTTATTATCCAGCTGCTCTTCAGAATCCTTTACCATCCAGCTAATCTTCAGAGTCCTTTACCATCCAGCTGCTCTTCAGAGTCCTTTGCCATCCAGCTGCTCCTCAGAGTCATTTACCATCCAGCTGCTTTTCAGAGTCCTTTACTATCCAGCTGCTCTTCAGAGTCCTTTACCATTCAGCTTCTCTTCAGAGTCCTTTATTATCCAGCTGCTCTTCAGAGTCCTTTACCATCCAGCTGCTCTTCAGAGTCCTTTACCTTCCAGCTGCTCTTCAGAGTCCTTTACCATCCAGCTGCTCTTCAGAGTCCTTTACCAACCAGCTGCTCTTCAGAGTCCTTTACCATCCAACTGCTTTTCAGAGTCCTTTACTATCCAGCTGCTCTTCAGAGTCCTTTACCATTCAGCTTCTCTTCAGAGTCCTTTACCATCTAGCTGCTCTTCAAAGTCCTTTACTATCCAGCTGCTCTTCAGAGTCCTTTACTATCCAGCTGCTCTTCAGAGTCGTTTACTATCCAGCTGCCCTTCAGAGTCCTTTACTCTCCAGCTGCTCTTCAGAGTCCTTTACCATCCAGCTGCTCTTCAGAGTCGTTTACTATCCAGCTGCTCTTCAGAGTCCTTTACCATCCAGCTGCTCTTCAGAGTCCTTTACCATCCAGCTGATCTTCAGAGTCCTTTACCATCCAGCTGCTCTTCAGAGTCATTTACCATCCAGCTGCTCTTCAGAGTCCTTTACCATCCAGCTGCTCTTCAGAGTCCTTTACCATCCAGCTGCTCTCCAGAGTCCTTTCATTATCCAGTTGCTCTTCAGGTTCCTTTACCATCCAGCTGCTCTTCAGAGTCCTTTACCATCCAGCTGCTCTTCAGAGTCCTTTACATTCCAGCTGCTCTTCAGAGTCCTTTACTATCCAGCTGCTCTTGAGTCCTTTACCATTCAGCTGATCTTCAGAGTCCTTTACCATCCAGCTGCTTTTCAGAGTCCTTTACCATCCAGCTGCTCTTCAGAGTCCTTTACCATCCAGCTGCTCTTCAGAGTCCTTTACCATCCAGCTGATCTTCAGAGTCCTTTACCATCCAGCTGCTCTTGAGTCCTTTACCATTCAGCTAATCTTCAGAGTCCTTTACCATCCAGCTGCTCTTCAGAGTCCTTTACTATCCAGCTGCTCTTGAGTCCTTTACAATTCAGCTGCTCTTCAGAGTCCTTTACCATCCAGCTGCTCTTCAGAGTCCTTTACTATCCAGCTGCTCTTGAGTCCTTTACAATTCAGCTGCTCTTCAGTCCTTTACCATCCATCTGCTCTTCAGAGTCCTTTACCATCCAGCTGCTCTTCAGAGTCCTTTACCATCCAGGTGCTCTTCAGTCCTTTACCATCCATCTGCTCTTCAGAGTCCTTTACCATCCAGCTGCTCTTCAGAGTCCTTTACCATCCAGCTGATCTTAAGAGTCCTTTACCATCCAGCTGCTCTTCAGAGTCCTTTACCATCCAGCTGCTCTTCAGAGTCCTTTACCATCCAGCTGCTCTTGAGTCCTTTACCATTCAGCTGCTCTTCAGAGTCCTTTACCATCCAGCTGCTCTTCAGAGTCCTTTACTATCCAGCTGATCTTCAGAGTCGTTTCATATCCAGCTGCTCTTCAGAGTCCTTTACCATCCAGCTGCTCTTCAGAGTCCTTTACTATCCAGCTGCTCTTCAGAGTCGTTTACTATCCAGCTGCTCTTCAGAGTCCTTTACTCTCCAGCTGCTCTTCAGAGTCCTTTACCATCCAGCTGCTCTTCAGAGTCCTTTACTATCCAGCTGATCTTCAGAGTCGTTTACTATCCAGCTGCTCTTCAGAGTCCTTTACCATCCAGCTGCTCTTCAGAGTCCTTTACTATCCAGCTGCTCTTCAGAGTCGTTTACTCTCCAGCTGCTCTTCAGAGTCCTTTACTCTCCAGCTGCTCTTCAGAGTCCTTTACCATCCAGCTGCTCTTCAGAGTCGTTTACTATCCAGCTGCTCTTCAGAGTCGTTTACTATCAAGCTGCTCTTCAGAGTCCTTTACTATGCAGCTGCTCTTCAGAGTCCTTTATTATCCAGCTGCTCTTCAGAATCCTTTACCATCCAGCTAATCTTCAGAGTCCTTTACCATCCAGCTGCTCTTCAGAGTCCTTTGCCATCCAGCTGCTCCTCAGAGTCATTTACCATCCAGCTGCTTTTCAGAGTCCTTTACTATCCAGCTGCTCTTCAGAGTCCTTTACCATTCAGCTTCTCTTCAGAGTCCTTTATTATCCAGCTGCTCTTCAGAGTCCTTTACCATCCAGCTGCTCTTCAGAGTCCTTTACCTTCCAGCTGCTCTTCAGAGTCCTTTACCATCCAGCTGCTCTTCAGAGTCCTTTACCAACCAGCTGCTCTTCAGAGTCCTTTACCATCCAACTGCTTTTCAGAGTCCTTTACTATCCAGCTGCTCTTCAGAGTCCTTTACCATTCAGCTTCTCTTCAGAGTCCTTTACCATCTAGCTGCTCTTCAAAGTCCTTTACTATCCAGCTGCTCTTCAGAGTCCTTTACTATCCAGCTGCTCTTCAGAGTCGTTTACTATCCAGCTGCCCTTCAGAGTCCTTTACTCTCCAGCTGCTCTTCAGAGTCCTTTACCATCCAGCTGCTCTTCAGAGTCGTTTACTATCCAGCTGCTCTTCAGAGTCCTTTACCATCCAGCTGCTCTTCAGAGTCCTTTACCATCCAGCTGATCTTCAGAGTCCTTTACCATCCAGCTGCTCTTCAGAGTCCTTTACTATCCAGCTGCTCTTCAGAGTCCTTTACCATCCAGCTGCTCTTCAGTGTCCTTTACTATCCAGCTGCTCTTGAGTCCTTTACAATTCAGCTGCTCTTCAGTCCTTTACCATCCATCTGCTCTTCAGAGTCCTTTACCATCCAGCTGCTCTTCAGAGTCCTTTACCATCCAGCTGCTCTTCAGTCCTTTACCATCCATCTGCTCTTCAGAGTCCTTTACCATCCAGCTGCTCTTCAGAGTCCTTTACATCCAGCTGCTCTTCAGAGTCATTTACCATCCAGCTGCTCTTCAGAGTCCTTTACCATCCAGCTGATCTTAAGAGTCCTTTACCATCAAGCTGCTCTTCAGAGTCCTTTACTATCCAGCTGCTTTTCAGAGTCCTTTACTATCCAGCTGCTCTTCAGAGTCCTTTACCATTCAGCTTCTCTTCAGAGTCCTTTACCATCCAGCTGCTCTTCAGAGTCCTTTACCATCCAGCTGCTCTTCAGAGTCCTTTACCATCCAGCTGCTCTTCAGAGTCCTGTACCATCCAGCTGCTCTTCAGAGTCCTTTACCATCCAGCTGCTCTTGAGTCCTTTACCATTCAGCTGCTCTTCAGAGTCCTTTACCATCCAGCTGCTCTTCAGAGTCCTTTACTATCCAGCTGCTCTTCAGAGTCGTTTACTATCAAGCTGCTCTTCAGATTCCTGTACTATCCAGCTGCTCTTCAGAGTCCTTTATTATCCAGCTGCTCTTCAGAATCCTTTACCATCCAGCTAATCTTCAGAGTCCTTTACCATCCAGCTGCTCTTCAGAGTCCTTTGCCATCCAGCTGCTCCTCAGAGTCATTTACCATCCAGCTGCTTTTCAGAGTCCTTTACTATCCAGCTGCTCTTCAGAGTCCTTTACCATTCAGCTTCTCTTCAGAGTCCTTTATTATCCAGCTGCTCCTCAGAGTCCTTTACCATCCAGCTGCTCTTCAGAGTCCTTTACCTTCCAGCTGCTCTTCAGAGTCCTTTACCATCCAGATGCTCTTCAGAGTCCTTTACCATCCAGCTGCTCTTCAGAGTCCTTTACCATCAAACTGCTTTTCAGAGTCCTTTAATATCCAGCTGCTCTTCAGAGTCCTTTACCATTCAGCTTCTCTTCAGAGTCCTTTACCATCCAGCTGCTCTTCAAAGTCCTTTACTATCCAGCTGCTCTTCAGAGTCCTTTACCATCCAGCTGCTCTTCAGAGTCATTTACCATCCAGCTGCTCTTCAGAGTCCTTTACCATCCAGCTGCTCTTCAGAGTCCTTTACCATCCAGCTGCTCTCCAGAGTCCTTTCATTATCCAGTTGCTCTTCAGAGTCCTTTACCATCCAGCTGCTCTTCAGAGTCCTTTACCATCCAGCTGCTCTTCAGAGTCCTAAACCATCCAGCTGCTCTTCAGAGTCCTTTACCATCCAGCTGATCTTCAGAGTCCTTTACCATCCAGCTGCTCTTGAGTCCTTTACCATTCAGCTGCTCTTCAGAGTCCTTTACCATCCAGCTGCTCTTCAGAGTCCTTTACTATCCAGCTGCTCTTGAGTCCTTTACAATTCAGCTGCTCTTCAGAGTCCTTTACCATCCAGCTGCTCTTCAGAGTCCTTTACTATCCAGCTGCTCTTAAGTCCTTTACAATTCAGCTGCTCTTCAGTCCTTTACCATCCATCTGCTCTTCAGAGTCCTTTACCATCCAGCTGCTCTTCAGAGTCCTTTACCATCCAGGTGCTCTTCAGTCCTTTACCATCCATCTGCTCTTCAGAGTCCTTTACCATCCAGCTGCTCTTCAGAGTCCTTTACCATCCAGCTGATCTTAAGAGTCCTTTACCATCCAGCTGCTCTTCAGAGTCCTTTACCATGCAGCTGCTCTTCAGAGTCCTTTACCATTCAGCTGCTCTTCAGAGTCGTTTACCATCCAGCTGCTCTTCAGAGTCCTTTACTATCCAGCTGCTCTTGAGTCCTTTACAATTCAGCTGCTCTTCAGAGTCCTTTACCATCCAGCTGCTCTTCAGAGTCCTTTACTATCCAGCTGCTCTTGAGTCCTTTACAATTCAGCTGCTCTTCAGTCCTTTACCATCCATCTGCTCTTCAGAGTCCTTTACCATCCAGCTGCTCTTCAGAGTCCTTTACCATCCAGGTGCTCTTCAGTCCTTTACCATCCATCTGCTCTTCAGAGTCCTTTACCATCCAGCTGCTCTTCAGAGTCCTTTACCATCCAGCTGATCTTAAGAGTCCTTTACCATCCAGCTGCTCTTCAGAGTCCTTTACCATCCAGCTGCTCTTCAGAGTCCTTTACCATTCAGCTGCTCTTCAGAGTCCTTTACCATCCAGCTGCTCTTCAGAGTCCTTTACTATCCAGCTGATCTTCAGAGTCGTTTACTATCCAGCTGCTCTTCAGAGTCCTTTACCATCCAGCTGCTCTTCAGAGTCCTTTACTATCCAGCTGCTCTTCAGAGTCGTTTACTATCCAGCTGCTCTTCAGAGTCCTTCACTCTCCAGCTGCTCTTCAGAGTCCTTTACCATCCAGCTGCTCTTCAGAGTCCTTTACTATCCAGCTGATCTTCAGAGTCGTTTACTATCCAGCTGCTCTTCAGAGTCCTTTACCATCCAGCTGCTCTTCAGAGTCCTTTACTATCCAGCTGCTCTTCAGAGTCGTTTACTCTCCAGCTGCTCTTCAGAGTCCTTTACTCTCCAGCTGCTCTTCAGAGTCCTTTACCATCCAGCTGCTCTTCAGAGTCGTTTACTATCCAGCTGCTCTTCAGAGTCGTTTACTATCAAGCTGCTCTTCAGAGTCCTTTACTATGCAGCTGCTCTTCAGAGTCCTTTATTATCCAGCTGCTCTTCAGAATCCTTTACCATCCAGCTAATCTTCAGAGTCCTTTACCATCCAGCTAATCTTCAGAGTCCTTTACCATCCAGCTGCTCTTCAGAGTCCTTTGCCATCCAGCTGCTCCTCAGAGTCATTTACCATCCAGCTGCTTTTCAGAGTCCTTTACTATCCAGCTGCTCTTCAGAGTCCTTTATCATTCAGCTTCTCTTCAGAGTCCTTTGCCATCCAGCTGCTCCTCAGAGTCATTTACCATCCAGCTGCTCTTCAGAGTCCTTTACTATCCAGCTGCTCTTCAGAGTCGTTTACTATCCAGCTGCCCTTCAGAGTCCTTTACCATCCAGCTGCTCTTCAGAGTCCTTTACCATCCAGCTGCTCTTCAGAGTCCTTTACCATTCAGCTGCTCTTCAGAGTCCTTTACCATCCAGCTGCTCTTCAGAGTCCTTTACTATCCAGCTGATCTTCAGAGTCGTTTACTATCCAGCTGCTCTTCAGAGTCCTTTACCATCCAGCTGCTCTTCAGAGTCCTTTACTATCCAGCTGCTCTTCAGAGTCGTTTACTATCCAGCTGCTCTTCAGAGTCCTTTACTCTCCAGCTGCTCTTCAGAGTCCTTTACCATCCAGCTGCTCTTCAGAGTCCTTTACTATCCAGCTGATCTTCAGAGTCGTTTACTATCCAGCTGCTCTTCAGAGTCCTTTACCATCCAGCTGCTCTTCAGAGTCCTTTACTATCCAGCTGCTCTTCAGAGTCGTTTACTCTCCAGCTGCTCTTCAGAGTCCTTTACTCTCCAGCTGCTCTTCAGAGTCCTTTACCATCCAGCTGCTCTTCAGAGTCGTTTACTATCCAGCTGCTCTTCAGAGTCGTTTACTATCAAGCTCCTCTTCAGAGTCCTTTACTATGCAGCTGCTCTTCAGAGTCCTTTATTATCCAGCTGCTCTTCAGAATCCTTTACCATCCAGCTAATCTTCAGAGTCCTTTACCATCCAGCTGCTCTTCAGAGTCCTTTGCCATCCAGCTGCTCCTCAGAGTCATTTACCATCCAGCTGCTTTTCAGAGTCCTTTACTATCCAGCTGCTCTTCAGAGTCCTTTACCATTCAGCTTCTCTTCAGATTCCTTTATTATCCAGCTGCTCTTCAGAGTCCTTTACCATCCAGCTGCTCTTCAGAGTCCTTTACCTTCCAGCTGCTCTTCAGAGTCCTTTACCATCCAGCTGCTCTTCAGAGTCCTTTACCAACCAGCTGCTCTTCAGAGTCCTTTACCATCCAACTGCTTTTCAGAGTCCTTTACTATCCAGCTGCTCTTCAGAGTCCTTTACCATTCAGCTTCTCTTCAGAGTCCTTTACCATCCAGCTGCTCTTCAAAGTCCTTTACTATCCAGCTGCTCTTCAGAGTCCTTTACTATCCAGCTGCTCTTCAGAGTCGTTTACTATCCAGCTGCCCTTCAGAGTCCTTTACTCTCCAGCTGCTCTTCAGAGTCCTTTACCATCCAGCTGCTCTTCAGAGTCGTTTACTATCCAGCTGCTCTTCAGAGTCCTTTACCATCCAGCTGCTCTTCAGAGTCCTTTACCATCCAGCTGCTCTTCAGAGTCCTTTACTATCCAGCTGCTCTTCAGAGTCCTTTACCATCCAGCTGCTCTCCAGTGTCCTTTACTATCCAGCTGCTCTTGAGTCCTTTACAATTCAGCTGCTCTTCAGTCCTTTACCATCCATCTGCTCTTCAGAGTCCTTTACCATCCAGCTGCTCTTCAGAGTCCTTTACCATCCAGCTGCTCTTCAGTCCTTTACCATCCATCTGCTCTTCAGAGTCCTTTACCATCCAGCTGCTCTTCAGAGTCCTTTACATCCAGCTGCTCTTCAGAGTCATTTACCATCCAGCTGCTCTTCAGAGTCCTTTACCATTCAGCTGATCTTAAGAGTCCTTTACCATCAAGCTGCTCTTCAGAGTCCTTTACTATCCAGCTGCTTTTCAGAGTCCTTTACTATCCAGCTGCTCTTCAGAGTCCTTTACCATTCAGCTTCTCTTCAGAGTCCTTTACCATCCAGCTGCTCTTCAGAGTCCTTTACCATCCAGCTGCTCTTCAGAGTCCTTTACCATCCAGCTGCTCTTCAGAGTCCTTTACCATCCAGCTGCTCTTCAGAGTCCTTTACCATCCAGCTGCTCTTGAGTCCTTTACCATTCAGCTGCTCTTCAGAGTCCTTTACCATCCAGCTGCTCTTCAGAGTCCTTTACCATCCAGCTGCTCTTCAGAGTCGTTTACTATCAAGCTGCTCTTCAGATTCCTTTACTATCCAGCTGCTCTTCAGAGTCCTTTATTATCCAGCTGCTCTTCAGAATCCTTTACCATCCAGCTAATCTTCAGAGTCCTTTACCATCCAGCTGCTCTTCAGAGTCCTTTGCCATCCAGCTGCTCCTCAGAGTCATTTACCATCCAGCTGCTTTTCAGAGTCCTTTACTATCCAGCTGCTCTTCAGAGTCCTTTACCATTCAGCTTCTCTTCAGAGTCCTTTATTATCCAGCTGCTCTTCAGAGTCCTTTACCATCCAGCTGCTCTTCAGAGTCCTTTACCTTCCAGCTGCTCTTCAGAGTCCTTTACCATCCAGATGCTCTTAAGAGTCCTTTACCATCCAGCTGCTCTTCAGAGTCCTTTACCATCCAACTGCTTTTCAGAGTCCTTTAATATCCAGCTGCTCTTCAGAGTCCTTTACCATTCAGCTTCTCTTCAGAGTCCTTTACCATCCAGCTGCTCTTTAAAGTCCTTTACTATCCAGCTGCTCTTCAGAGTCCTTTACCATCCAGCTGCTCTTCAGAGTCATTTACCATCCAGCTGCTCTTCAGAGTCCTTTACCATCCAGCTGCTCTTCAGAGTCCTTTACCATCCAGCTGCTCTCCAGAGTCCTTTCATTATCCAGTTGCTCTTCAGAGTCCTTTACCATCCAGCTGCTCTTCAGAGTCCTTTACATTCCAGCTGCTCTTCAGAGTCCTTTACTATCCAGCTGCTCTTGAGTCCTTTACCATTCAGCTGCTCTTCAGAGTCCTTTACCATCCAGCTGCTTTTCAGAGTCCTTTACCATCCAGCTGCTCTTCAGAGTCCTTTACCATCCAGCTGCTCTTCAGAGTCCTTTACCATCCAGCTGATCTTCAGAGTCCTTTACCATCCAGCTGCTCTTGAGTCCTTTACCATTCAGCTGCTCTTCAGAGTCCTTGACCATCCAGCTGCTCTTCAGAGTCCTTTACTATCCAGCTGATCTTCAGAGTCGTTTACTATCCAGCTGCTCTTCAGAGTCCTTTACCATCCAGCTGCTCTTCAGAGTCCTTTACTATCCAGCTGCTCTTCAGAGTCGTTTACTATTCAGCTGCTCTTCAGAGTCCTTTACTATCCAGCTGCTCTTCAGAGTCCTTTACCATCCAGCTGCTCTTCAGTGTCCTTTACTATCCAGCTGCTCTTGAGTCCTTTACAATTCAGCTGCTCTTCAGTCCTTTACCATCCATCTGCTCTTCAGAGTCCTTTACCATCCAGCTGCTCTTCAGAGTCCTTTACCATCCAGCTGCTCTTCAGTCCTTTACTATCCATCTGCTCTTCAGAGTCCTTTACCATCCAGCTGCTCTTCAGAGTCCTTTACATCCAGCTGCTCTTCAGAGTCATTTACCATCCAGCTGCTCTTCAGAGTCCTTTACCATCCAGCTGATCTTAAGAGTCCTTTACCATCAAGCTGCTCTTCAGAGTCCTTTACCATCCAGCTGCTCTTGAGTCCTTTACCATTCAGCTGCTCTTCAGAGTCCTTTACTATCCAGCTGATCTTCAGAGTCGTTTACTATCCAGCTGCTCTTCAGAGTCCTTTACCATCCAGCTGCTCTTCAGAGTCCTTTACTATCCAGCTGCTCTTCAGAGTCGTTTACTATCCAGCTGCTCTTCAGAGTCCTTTACTATCCAGCTGCTCTTCAGAGTCCTTTACCATCCAGCTGCTCTTCAGTGTCCTTTACTATCCAGCTGCTCTTGAGTCCTTTACAATTCAGCTGCTCTTCAGTCCTTTACCATCCATCTGCTCTTCAGAGTCCTTTACCATCCAGCTGCTCTTCAGAGTCCTTTACCATCCAGCTGCTCTTCAGTCCTTTACTATCCATCTGCTCTTCAGAGTCCTTTACCATCCAGCTGCTCTTTAGAGTCCTTTACATCCAGCTGCTCTTCAGAGTCATTTACCATCCAGCTGCTCTTCAGAGTCCTTTACCATCCAGCTGATCTTAAGAGTCCTTTACCATCAAGCTGCTCTTCAGAGTCCTTTACCATCCAGCTGCTCTTGAGTCCTTTACCATTCAGCTGCTCTTCAGAGTCCTTTACTATCCAGCTGCTCTTCAGAGTCCTTTATTATCCAGCTGCTCTTCAGAGTCCTTTACCATCCAGCTGCTCTTCAGAGTCCTTTACCATCCAGCTGCTCCTCAGAGTCATTTATCATCCAGGTGCTCTTCAGAGTCCTTTACCATCCAGCTGCTCTTCAGAGTCCTTTACCATCCAGCTGCTCTTCAGAGTCATTTACCATCCAGCTGCTCTTCAGAGTCCTTTACTATCCAGCTGCTCTTCAGAGTCCTTTATTATCCAGCTGCTCTTCAGAGTCCTTTACTATCCAGCTGCTCTTCAGAGTCCTTTACCATCCAGCTGCTCTTCAGAGTCCTTTACCATCCAGCTGCTCTTCAGAGTGCTTTACCATCCAGCTGCTCTTCAGAGTCCTTTACCATCCAGCTGCTCTTCAGAGTCCTTTACCATCCAGCTGCTCTTCAGAGTCCTTTACCATCCAACTGCTTTTCAGAGTCCTTTACTATCCAGCTGCTCTTCAGAGTCCTTTACCATTAAGCTTCTCTTCAGAGTCCTTTACCATCCAGCTGCTCTTCAAAGTCCTTTACTATCCAGCTGCTCTTCAGAGTCCTTTACCATCCAGCTGCTCTTCAGAGTCATTTACCATCCAGCTGCTCTTCAGAGTCCTTTACCATCCAGCTGCTCTTCATAGTCCTTTACCATCCAGCTGCTCTCCAGAGTCCTTTATTATCCAGCTGCTCTTCAGAGTACTTTACCATCCAGCTGCTCTTCAGAGTCCTTTACCTTCCAGCTGCTCTTCAGAGTCCTTTATTATCCAGCTGCTCTTGAGTCCTTTACCATTCAGCTGCTCTTCAGAGTCCTTTACCATCCAGCTGCTCTTCAGAGTCCTTTACCATCCAGGTGCTCTTCAGAGTCCTTTACCATCCAGCTGCTCTTCAGAGTCCTTTACTATCCAGGTGCTCTTCAGAGTCCTTTACCATCCAGCTGCTCTTCAGAGTCCTTTACTATCCAGCTGCTCTTGAGTCCTTTACAATTCAGCTGCTCTTCAGTCCTTTACCATCCATCTGCTCTTCAGAGTCCTTTACCATCCAGCTGCTCTTCAGAGTCCTTTACCATCCAGGTGCTCTTCAGTCCTTTACCATCCATCTGCTCTTCAGAGTCCTTTACCATCCAGCTGCTCTTCAGAGTCCTTTACATCCAGCTGCTCTTCAGAGTCCTTTAAAATCCAGCTGATCTTAAGAGTCCTTTACCATCCAGTTGCTCTTCAGAGTCCTTTACTATCCAGCTGCTCTTCAGAGTCCTTTACTATCCAGCTGCTTTTCAGAGTCCTTTACTATCCAGCTGCTCTTCAGAGTCCTTTACCATTCAGCTTCTCTTCAGAGTCCTTTACCATCCAGCTGCTCTTCAGAGTCCTTTACCATCCAGCTGCTCTTCAGAGTCCTTTACTATCCAGCTGATCTTCAGAGTCGTTTACTATCCAGCTGCTCTTCAGAGTCTTTACCATCCAGCTGCTCTTCAGAGTCCTTTACTATCCAGCTGCTCTTCAGAGTCGTTTACTATCCAGCTGCTCTTCATAGTCCGTTACCATCCAGCTGCTCTCCAGAGTCCTTTATTATCCAGCTGCTCTTCAGAGTCCTTTACCATCCAGCTGCTCTTCAGAGTCCTTTACCATCCAGCTGCTCTTCAGAGTCCTTTACCATCCAGGTGCTCTTCAGAGTCCTTTACCATCCAGCTGCTCTTCAGAGTCCTTTACTATCCAGGTGCTCTTCAGAGTCCTTTACCATCCAGCTGCTCTTCAGAGTCCTTTACTATCCAGCTGCTCTTGAGTCCTTTACAATTCAGCTGCTCTTCAGTCCTTTACCATCCATCTGCTCTTCAGAGTCCTTTACCATCCAGCTGCTCTTCAGAGTCCTTTACCATCCAGGTGCTCTTCAGTCCTTTACCATCCATCTGCTCTTCAGAGTCCTTTACCATCCAGCTGCTCTTCAGAGTCCTTTACATCCAGCTGCTCTTCAGAGTCCTTTACCATCCAGCTGATCTTAAGAGTCCTTTACCATCCAGCTGCTCTTCAGAGTCCTTTACTATCCAGCTGCTCTTCAGAGTCCTTTACTATCCAGCTGCTTTTCAGAGTCCTTTACTATCCAGCTGCTCTTCAGAGCCCTTTACCATTCAGCTTCTCTTCAGAGTCCTTTACCATCCAGCTGCTCTTCAGAGTCCTTTACCATCCAGCTGCTCTTCAGAGTCCGTTACCATCCAGCTGCTCTTCAGAGTCCTTTACTATCCAGCTGATCTTCAGAGTCGTTTACTATCCAGCTGCTCTTCAGAGTCCTTTACCATCCAGCTGCTCTTCAGAGTCCTTTACTATCCAGCTGCTCTTCAGAGTCGTTTACTATCCAGCTGCTCTTCATAGTCCGTTACCATCCAGCTGCTCTCCAGAGTCCTTTATTATCCAGCTGCTCTTCAGAGTCCTTTACCATCCAGCTGCTCTTCAGAGTCCTTTACCTTCCAGCTGCTCTTCAGAGTCCTTTACTATCCAGCTGCTCTTCAGAGTCCTTTACCATCCAGCTGCTCTTCAGAGTCCTTTACCATCCAGCTGCTCTTCAGAGTCCTTTACTATCCAGCTGCTCTTCAGAGTCCTTTACCATCCAGCTGCTCTTCAGTGTCCTTTACTATCCAGCTGCTCTTGAGTCCTTTACAATTCAGCTGCTCTTCAGTCCTTTACCATCCATCTGCTCTTCAGAGTCCTTTACCATCCAGCTTCTCTTCAGAGTCCTTTACCATCCAGCTGCTCTTCAGTCCTTTACCATCCATCTGCTCTTCAGAGTCATTTACCATCCAACTGCTCTTCAGAGTCCTTTACATCCAGCTGCTCTTCAGAGTCATTTACCATCCAGCTGCTCTTCAGAGTCCTTTACCATCCAGCTGATCTTAAGAGTCCTTTACCATCAAGCTGCTCTTCAGAGTCCTTTACTATCCAGATGCTTTTCAGAGTCCTTTACTATCCAGCTGCTCTTCAGAGTCCTTTACCATTCAGCTTCTCTTCAGAGTCCTTTACCATCCAGCTGCTCTTCAGAGTCCTTTACCATCCAGCTGCTCTTCAGAGTCCTTTACCATCCAGCTGCTCTTCAGAGTCCTTTACCATCCAGCTGCTCTTCAGAGTCCTTTACCATCCAGCTGCTCTTGAGTCCTTTACCATTCAGCTGCTCTTCAGAGTCCTTTACCATCCAGCTGCTCTTCGGAGTCCTTTACTATCCAGCTGATCTTCAGAGTCGTTTACTATCCAGCTGCTCTTCAGAGTCCTTTACTATCCAGCTGCTCTTCAGAGTCGTTTACTATCCAGCTGCTCTTCAGAGTCCTTTACTCTCCAGCTGCTCTTCAGAGTCCTTTACCATCCAGCTGCTCTTCAGAGTCGTTTACTATCCAGCTGCTCTTCAGAGTCGTTTACTATCAAGCTGCTCTTCAGATTCCTTTACTATCCAGCTGCTCTTCAGAGTCCTTTATTATCCAGCTGCTCTTCAGAATCCTTTACCATCCAGCTAATCTTCAGAGTCCTTTACCATCCAGCTGCTCTTCAGAGTCCTTTGCCATCCAGCTGCTCCTCAGAGTCATTTACCATCCAGCTGCTTTTCAGAGTCCTTTACTATCCAGCTGCTCTTCAGAGTCCTTTACCATTCAGCTTCTCTTCAGAGTCCTTTATTATCCAGCTGCTCTTCAGAGTCCTTTACCATCCAGCTGCTCTTCAGAATCCTTTACCTTCCAGCTGCTCTTCAGAGTCCTTTACCATCCAGCTGCTCTTCAGAGTCCTTTACCATCCAGCTGCTCTTCAGAGTCCTTTACCATCCAACTGCTCTTCGGAGTCCTTTACTATCCAGCTGATCTTCAGAGTCGTTTACTATCCAGCTGCTCTTCAGAGTCCTTTACTATCCAGCTGCTCTTCAGAGTTGTTTACTATCCAGCTGCTCTTCAGAGTCCTTTACTCTCCAGCTGCTCTTCAGAGTCCTTTACCATCCAGCTGCTCTTCAGAGTCGTTTACTATCCAGCTGCTCTTCAGAGTCGTTTACTATCAAGCTGCTCTTCAGATTCCTTTACTATCCAGCTGCTCTTCAGAGTCCTTTATTATCCAGCTGCTCTTCAGAATCCTTTACCATCCAGCTAATCTTCAGAGTCCTTTACCATCCAGCTGCTCTTCAGAGTCCTTTGCCATCCAGCTGCTCCTCAGAGTCATTTACCATCCAGCTGCTTTTCAGAGTCCTTTACTATCCAGCTGCTCTTCAGAGTCCTTTACCATTCAGCTTCTCTTCAGAGTCCTTTATTATCCAGCTGCTCTTCAGAGTCCTTTACCATCCAGCTGCTCTTCAGAATCCTTTACCTTCCAGCTGGTCTTCAGAGTCCTTTACCATCCAGCTGCTCTTCAGAGTCCTTTACCATCCAGCTGCTCTTCAGAGTCCTTTACCATCCAACTGCTTTTCAGAGTCCTTTACTATCCAGCTGCTCTTCACAGTCCTTTACAATTCAGCTTCTCTTCAGAGTCCTTTACCATCCAGCTGCTCTTCAAAGTCCTTTACTATCCAGCTGCTCTTCAGAGTCCTTTACTATCCAGCTGCTCTTCAGAGTCGTTTACTATCCAGCTGCCCTTCAGAGTCCTTTACTCTCCAGCTGCTCTTCAGAGTCCTTTACCATCCAGCTGCTCTTCAGAGTCGTTTACTATCCAGCTGCTCTTCAGAGTCCTTTACCATCCAGCTGCTCTTCAGAGTCCTTTACCATCCAGCTGCTCTTCAGAGTCCTTTACCATCCAGCTGCTCTTCAGAGTCCTTTACTATCCAGCTGCTCTTCAGAGTCCTTTACCATCCAGCTGCTCTTCAGTGTCCTTTACTATCCAGCTGCTCTTGAGTCCTTTACAATTCAGCTGCTCTTCAGTCCTTTACCATCCATCTGCTCTTCAGAGTCCTTTACCATCCAGCTGCTCTTCAGAGTCCTTTACCATCCAGCTGCTCTTTAGTCCTTTACCATCCATCTGCTCTTCAGAGTCCTTTACCATCCAGCTGCTCTTCAGAGTCCTTTACATCCAGCTGCTCTTCAGAGTCATTTACCATCCAGCTGTTCTTAAGAGTCCTTTACCATCCAGCTGATCTTAAGAGTCCTTTACCATCAAGCTGCTCTTCAGAGTCCTTTACTATCCAGCTGCTTTTCAGAGTCCTTTACTATCCAGCTGCTCTTCAGAGTCCTTTACCATTCAGCTTCTCTTCAGAGTCCTTTACCATCCAGCTGCTCTTCAGAGTCCTTTACCATCCAGCTGCTCTTCAGAGTCCTTTACCATCCAGCTGCTCTTCAGAGTCCTTTACCATCCAGCTGCTCTTCAGAGTCCTTTACCATCCAGCTGCTCTTCAGAGTCCTTTACCATCCAGCTGCTCTTGAGTCCTTTACCATTCAGCTGCTCTTCAGAGTCCTTTACCATCCAGCTGCTCTTCAGAGTCCTTTACTATCCAGCTGATCTTCAGAGTCGTTTACTATCCAGCTGCTCTTCAGAGTCCTTTACCATCCAGCTGCTCTTCAGAGTCCTTTACTATCCAGCTGCTCTTCAGAGTCGTTTACTATCCAGCTGCTCTTCAGAGTCCTTTAATAATAATAATAATAATAATAACTTTTATTTATATAGCGCTTTTCAGTGACCCAAAGACGCTGAACATAATAAAAAAGGGGGGGGGGGTATTTACAGACAGGGGGGACAACACGTACAGAACACATTAATATACAGATAAAATGAACAAGACAGAAGAAGTAGAGAGAAAAAGATGGGGATGTAACAGGGGGTAGAAGTGTAGGCAATGGGGTAGAGGAGGCTAGGGGTAGGGGAGGTCATAGGCTTGGGTGAAGAGGTATGTTTTTAGGCGGGATTTGAATGTTGTGAGTGAGGGAGAGTGGCGGACAGGTTGGGGGAGGGAGTTCCAGAGTCGGGGTGCTGTTCGGGAGAATGCTCTGTCGCCAAAAGTTTTGAGTCGGGATGTTGGTGCAGTCAGGGTGAGAGAGGAGGAGGATCGGAGAGCTCGGGTGGGGCGGTGGGGGATGAGGAGGTCAGACAGGTAGGGGGGGGGCAAGGTGGTGAAGAGCTTTGAAGGTGAGGAGGAGTATTTTAAAGTTTATGCGCTGCTTGATGGGGAGCCAGTGGAGAGAGCGGAGAACGGGAGTGATGTGATCACGGGACCGGGTGTGGGTGAGGAGGCGGGCAGCGGAGTTTTGGACCATTTGGAGTCTATGGAGGGAATGGGAGGAGATGCCAGTGAGGAGGGAGTTGCAGTAGTCAAGGCGGGAGGAGATGAAGGCATGGATGAGGGATTCAGCAGCGGGGAGGGTGAGGCAGTGTCGGATTTTGGCGATGCGGCGGAGGTGGAAGTATTAGGTCTTGACTATGTGGCTGACATGGGGAGTGAAGGAGAGGGTGGGGTCCATGATGACACCGAGATTGCGTACCAGGGTAGAGGGGGTGATGGTCGAGGTGTCGATGCTGAGTGAAAAGGGACCAGTTTTATTGAGAGTGGATTTGGTGCCAATGAGGAGGAGCTCTGTTTTGTCACTGTTCAGTTTGAGGAAGTTGAGAGTGAGCCATGATTTTATTGTAGAGATGCAGGTTTGGATGTGGCTGAGGGGAGGGTTTTGGGTGGGTTTGGTGGTGAGGTATATCTGGGTGTCGTCAGCGTAGCAGTGAAAGTCCAGGTTGAGTTGGCGGAGGATGTGACCAAGGGGGAAGATGTAGCAGATGAAGAGGAGGGGGCCGAGGACTGAGCCCTGGGGGACCCCCTGCGTTACTGGGGAGAGGGTGGATGAGTGACCGGAGAGGGAAATGAACTCTTGCCTGTTGGTGAGGTAGGATGTGAGCCAGTCAAGTGCAGAGCCCTCAACACCCAGTTGGCGCAGCCTTTGTAGAAGGATGGAATGGTTTATAGTGTCAAAGGCTGCGCTGAGGTCTAGTAGTAACAGGATGTTGAGGGCCCCGGAATCTGCAGAGGTGAGGAGATCGTTGAGTACTTTGACCAGGGCTGTTTCAGTGCTGTGAAGTGGGCGGAAGCCAGATTGGAGGGGTTCATAGAGGTTGTTTGACTGGAGGTGGGTGTGAAGTTGGGCGGCGACGATGCGTTCCAGCGTTTTTGAGAGGAACGGCAGGTTGGAGATGGGGCGGTAGTTGGAGAGGTTGGCGGAGTCTAGGGTGGGTTTTTTGAGGAAGGGGGTGATGGAGGCCAGTTTGTAGATGGAAGGAACATGGCCGAGGGATAAAGACTGGTTGAAGAGGGTGGTGAGATGGGGGATGAGAGCTGGGAGGCAGGCCTTGGTTAGATTTGTTGGGAGGGGGTCGAGAGAGCAGGTGGTGGTTTTGGAAGCGGTGATGAGGTCTATGATATGAGAGGAGTTAACAGAGGAGAAGGTGGTGAGGGCAGGGAAGGGTGGGTGGTCAGGGAGAGGAGGGGGGGCAGGGGTGGGGGTGGTGATGGAGTTAATGGAGACGGCAGTCATGGAGCTGTTGATTTTGGAAATTTTGTCATTGAAGGCAAGGAGGAAAGAGTTGCAGAGGTCAGGGGAGGAGGGTGGAGTGATGTCCGGTGGCTGGAGCAGCTTGTTGACGGTGGAGAACAGGGTGCGAGGGCTCCGGTGGGAGCTGTTGATGAGGGTGGAGAGGTGGGCAGATTTGGCGGCTTGGAGAGCGTCACGGTAGGAGGAGATGTGTAATTTGAAAGCTTCGGCGTGGACGGTGAGGCGGGTTCTTTTGAGGAGTCGTTCGAGTTGGCGGCCAGTCTGCTTCATGGTGCGGAGTTCAGGGGTGTACCAGGGGGCGGAGTTGATGTATGAGACGGAGGAGGTTTTCCAGGGGGCTAGGGAGTCAAGGGAGTCGGAGAGGGTGGTGTTGAGCATGACAGCATAGTCGTCGGGGGAAGAGGGGGGGGAGTCAGGGGGGAAAGCAGAGGATATGAGCTGGGAGAGCGTGAGGGGGTTGACTGACTTGATATTGCGGTAGGTGATGGTGCGTTTTTTGGGGTTGTGGGGCGAGGGTAGGGGGGCGGAGAAAAGGATGCAGAGATGATCAGAGAGTGGGAAGGGGAGGGGGTGGGGCTTAGATATGGGTAGGAGAGAGGAACAGACTAAGTCCAGAGTGTGGCCTTTGGTATGGGTGGGGAAGTCAATATGTTGGGTGAGATGGAAGCAGTCCAGGAGAGAGAGGAAGTCGGATGTCAGTGGGGCGTTGGGGCAGTCAATGTGGATGTTGAAGTCACCAGTGAGTAGGAGGCGGGCAGAGAGAGAGGATGCGATGGTGAGGAGTTCAGACAATTCAGTGAGGAAAGAGGGGTGGGGCTTTGGGGGACGATAGATCAGGATAGCGGTGATAGAGTTGGGGAGGGAGAAGGCGAGGTATTCAAATGATGAGATGGATGGAAGGTTGAGGTTCAGTTCAGTGATGGATGTAGATTTTTTATGAATAACAGCAAGACCTCCCCCACGCCCGGAGAGGCGGGGTTTGGCAGTGTAAGTGTAGTTGGAGGGAGTGGCTTGGTTGAGAGCATAGAAGTCCAGGGGCTGTTGCCATGTTTCACAGAGGAGAAGCAGATCAATGTTATTGTCCAGTAGCAGTTCAGATATAACAGGTGATTTGTTGGCGAGGGAGCGGCAGTTCAGCAGTGCAAGGGAGATGGATGGGGGCGCAGGGGTGGGGGGGCGGAGGTTGCTGAGGTTGGCAGTGCGGCAGGTGGGGGTGACAGGGGGGCGAAAACTAGTCCAGAGTGAGGGGATAGGTGAGCCGTCGTTGGAGTGTTGGTTATGGGAGAGACCAGAGCCCCTGTGGATGTAGCGGGGCCGGCGAAGGATCCCAGCTGAGCTAGCTGCAGAGGCAGCAGCAGCTGGGAGACGGTGGTTATGGTTGAGGAGGTGAAGGTCAGCAGCGGTGTAGGTGAGTAGGCGAGAAGTTGGTGGAGCGGTGGCCTGGAGGCGTGGGAGTGATAGTCCGAGGAGGAGATGGAACGTAGCAGCAGATGAGAGTAATCCAGTTAGAATGTTGGCGGTGGCTAGAGGCTGGTTAACTAGAAGCTGGTGGGCAGAGAGTTGTGAAAAAGCAGCAGTGGACCGGGTGTTGAAGCTGGTGGAGTGAGTGGCGTTGGTTGCCCCAGACCTTGTCTGCACGGCAGGGAGGCCCCGCGATACCATGATGGACCTCAGCAGGTGTTAAGCCAGCTGTTAGCTGGCGGCTAGGGCAGTAGATAGTCCAGGAGTGAGGGAGGAGATGAGCGATGGACGGTGCAGTAATGTCCGATGAAGTTAAGGAACAGGGATGTAGACAGAAGACAACACAGAGACGCGGGAACAAAACAAAACAATGGAAACGACTAACAAAACAAAGACGTTGGGACAGAAGCGGCAGTCCACATACCAGACGCCGGCGTTGCTCTAGCCCAATCAAGACGCATTTGAGTCCAGTTTTGTGACCAGATCGCCCCCGTCTGTGGAGCGGGGAAAGCAGAGAAACAGGGCTGTACCTTGGTTGTATGGGGCTGCTTTTCTCCGGGTGGAGCCGGTGCCCCGCTCTCCGTGTCTGCTCCTGTGGCGGGCTGGGGCCACACCTTCGCCCAGGTACAGACCTCCGGGGCGGCGGGTGCGGGAGCGCGGAGCCGGTGTTCGGGCGTGGAAACGCCGGTGCAGCGGAGGAGAAGCGGCGCCGCTCGCTCGTGGTGCGTGCGGCTCGTGGTGGTGCGTGCCGCTCGTGGCGGAGCCGGTGATCGGACACGGAAACGCCGGTGCAGCGGAGGAGAAGCGGCGCCGCTCGCTCGTGGTGCGTGCGGCTCGTGGTGGTGCGTGCCGCTCGTGGTGAAGCCGGTGATCGGACACGGAAACGCCGGTGCAGATGAATGCAGCTCTCCAGCTGCTCTTCAGAGTCCTTTACCATCCAGCTGCTCTTCAGAGTCGTTTACTATCCAGCTGCTCTTCAGAGTCGTTTACTATCAAGCTGCTCTTCAGATTCCTTTACTATCCAGCTGCTCTTCAGAGTCCTTTATTATCCAGCTGCTCTTCAGAATCCTTTACATCCAGCTAATCTTCAGAGTCCTTTACCATCCAGCTGCTCTTCAGAGTCCTTTGCCATCCAGCTGCTCCTCAGAGTCATTTACCATCCAGCTGCTTTTCAGAGTCCTTTACTATCCAGCTGCTCTTCAGAGTCCTTTACCATTCAGCTTCTCTTCAGAGTCCTTTACTATCCAGCTGCTCTTCAGAGTCGTTTACTATCAAGCTGCTCTTCAGATTCCTTTACTATCCAGCTGCTCTTCAGAGTCCTTTATTATCCAGCTGCTCTTCAGAGTCCTTTACCATCCAGCTGCTCTTCAAAGTCCTTTACTATCCAGCTGCTCTTCAGAGTCCTTTACCATCCAGCTGCTCTTCAGAGTCATTTACCATCCAGCTGCTCTTCAGAGTCCTTTACTATCCAGCTGCTCTTGAGTCCTTTACCATTCAGCTGCTCTTCAGAGTCCTTTACCATCCAGCTGCTCTTCAGAGTCCTTTACCATCCAGCTGCTCTTCAGAGTCCTTTACCATCCAGCTGCTCTTCAGAGTCCTTTACTATCCAGGTGCTCTTCAGAGTCCTTTACCATCCAGCTGCTCTTCAGAGTCCTTTACTATCCAGCTGCTCTTGAGTCCTTTACAATTCAGCTGCTCTTCAGTCCTTTACCATCCATCTGCTCTTCAGAGTCCTTTACCATCCAGCTGCTCTTCAGAATCCTTTACCATCCAGGTGCTCTTCAGTCCTTTACCATCCATCTGCTCTTCAGAGTCCTTTACCATCCAGCTGCTCTTCAGAGTCCTTTACCATCCAGCTGATCTTAAGAGTCCTTTACCATCCAGCTGCTCTTCAGAGTCCTTTACCATCCAGCTGCTCTACAGAGTCCTTTACCATCCAGCTGCTCTTGAGTCCTTTACCATTCAGCTGCTCTTCAGAGTCCTTTACCATCCAGCTGCTCTTCAGAGTCCTTTACTATCCAGCTGATCTTCAGAGTCGTTTACTATCCAGCTGCTCTTCAGAGTCCTTTACCATCCAGCTGCTCTTCAGAGTCCTTTACTATCCAGCTGCTCTTCAGAGTCGTTTACTATCCAGCTGCTCTTCAGAGTCCTTTACTCTCCAGCTGCTCTTCAGAGTCCTTTACCATCCAGCTGCTCTTCAGAGTCCTTTACTATCCAGCTGATCTTCAGAGTCGTTTACTATCCAGCTGCTCTTCAGAGTCCTTTACCATTCCAGCTGCTCTTCAGAGTCCTTTACTATCCAGCTGCTCTTCAGAGTCGTTTACTCTCCAGCTGCTCTTCAGAGTCCTTTACTCTCCAGCTGCTCTTCAGAGTCCTTTACCATCCAGCTGCTCTTCAGAGTCGTTTACTATCCAGCTGCTCTTCAGTCGTTTACTATCAAGCTGCTCTTCAGAGTCCTTTACTATGCAGCTGCTCTTCAGAGTCCTTTATTATCCAGCTGCTCTTCAGAATCCTTTACCATCCAGCTAATCTTCAGAGTCCTTTACCATCCAGCTGCTCTTCAGAGTCCTTTGCCATCCAGCTGCTCCTCAGAGTCATTTACCATCCAGCTGCTTTTCAGAGTCCTTTACTATCCAGCTGCTCTTCAGAGTCCTTTACCATTCAGCTTCTCTTCAGAGTCCTTTATTATCCAGCTGCTCTTCAGAGTCCTTTACCATCCAGCTGCTCTTCAGAGTCCTTTACCTTCCAGCTGCTCTTCAGAGTCCTTTACCATCCAGCTGCTCTTCAGAGTCCTTTACCAACCAGCTGCTCTTCAGAGTCCTTTACCATCCAACTGCTTTTCAGAGTCCTTTACTATCCAGCTGCTCTTCAGAGTCCTTTACCATTCAGCTTCTCTTCAGAGTCCTTTATTATCCAGCTGCTCTTCAGAGTCCTTTACCATCCAGCTGCTCTTCAGAGTCCTTTACCTTCCAGCTGCTCTTCAGAGTCCTTTACCATCCAGCTGCTCTTCAGAGTCCTTTACCAACCAGCTGCTCTTCAGAGTCCTTTACCATCCAACTGCTTTTCAGAGTCCTTTACTATCCAGCTGCTCTTCAGAGTCCTTTACCATTCAGCTTCTCTTCAGAGTCCTTTACCATCCAGCTGCTCTTCAAAGTCCTTTACTATCCAGCTGCTCTTCAGAGTCCTTTACTATCCAGCTGCTCTTCAGAGTTGTTTACTATCCAGCTGCCCTTCAGAGTCCTTTACTCTCCAGCTGCTCTTCGGAGTCCTTTACCATCCAGCTGCTCTTCAGAGTCGTTTACTATCCAGCTGCTCTTCAGAGTCCTTTACCATCCAGCTGCTCTTCAGAGTCCTTTACCATCCAGCTGCTCTTCAGAGTCCTTTACCATCCAGCTGCTCTTCAGAGTCCTTTACTATCCAGCTGCTCTTCAGAGTCCTTTACCATCCAGCTGCTCTTCAGTGTCCTTTACTATCCAGCTGCTCTTGAGTCCTTTACAATTCAGCTGCTCTTCAGTCCTTTACCATCCATCCGCTCTTCAGAGTCCTTTACCATCCAGCTGCTCTTCAGAGTCCTTTACCATCCAGCTGCTCTTCAGTCCTTTACCATCCATCTGCTCTTCAGAGTCCTTTACCATCCAGCTGCTCTTCAGAGTCCTTTACATCCAGCTGCTCTTCAGAGTCATTTACCATCCAGCTGCTCTTCAGAGTCCTTTACTATCCAGCTGCTTTTCAGAGTCCTTTACTATCCAGCTGCTCTTCAGAGTCCTTTACCATTCAGCTTCTCTTCAGAGTCCTTTACCATCCAGCTGCTCTTCAGAGTCCTTTACCATCCAGCTGCTCTTCAGAGTCCTTTACCATCCAGCTGCTCTTCAGAGTCCTTTACCATCCAGCTGCTCTTGAGTCCTTTACCATTCAGCTGCTCTTCAGAGTCCTTTACCATTCAGCTTCTCTTCAGAGTCCTTTACCATCCAGCTGCTCTTCAGAGTCCTTTACCATCCAGCTGCTCTTCAGAGTCCTTTACCATCCAGCTGCTCTTCAGAGTCCTTTACCATCCAGCTGCTCTTCAGAGTCCTTTACCATCCAGCTGCTCTTGAGTCCTTTACCATTCAGCTGCTCTTCAGAGTCCTTTACCATCCAGCTGCTCTTCAGAGTCCTTTACCATCCAGCTGCTCTTCAGAGTCGTTTACTATCCAGCTGCTCTTCAGAGTCGTTTACTATCAAGCTGCTCTTCAGATTCCTTTACTATCCAGCTGCTCTTCAGAGTCCTTTATTATCCAGCTGCTCTTCAGAATCCTTTACCATCCAGCTAATCTTCAGAGTCCTTTACCATCCAGCTGCTCTTCAGAGTCCTTTGCCATCCAGCTGCTCTTCAGAGTCCTTTACCATCCAACTGCTTTTCAGAGTCCTTTAATATCCAGCTGCTCTTCAGAGTCCTTTACCATTCAGCTTCTCTTCAGAGTCCTTTTCCATCCAGCTGCTCTTCAGAGTCCTTTACTATCCAGCTGATCTTCAGAGTCGTTTACTATCCAGCTGCTCTTCAGAGTCCTTTACCATCCAGCTGCTCTTCAGAGTCCTTTACTATCCAGCTGCTCTTCAGAGTCGTTTACTATCCAGCTGCTCTTCAGAGTCCTTTACTCTCCAGCTGCTCTTCAGAGTCCTTTACTCTCCAGCTGCTCTTCAGAGTCCTTTACTCTCCAGCTGCTCTTCAGAGTCCTTTACCATCCAGCTGCTCTTCAGAGTCGTTTACTATCCAGCTGCTCTTCAGAGTCGTTTACTATCAAGCTGCTCTTCAGAGTCCTTTACTATGCAGCTGCTCTTCAGAGTCCTTTATTATCCAGCTGCTCTTCAGAATCCTTTACCATCCAGCTAATCTTCAGAGTCCTTTACCATCCAGCTGCTCTTCAGAGTCCTTTGCCATCCAGCTGCTCCTCAGAGTCATTTACCATCCAGCTGCTTTTCAGAGTCCTTTACTATCCAGCTGCTCTTCAGAGTCCTTTACCATTCAGCTTCTCTTCAGAGTCCTTTATTATCCAGCTGCTCTTCAGAGTCCTTTACCATCCAGCTGCTCTTCAGAGTCCTTTACCTTCCAGCTGCTCTTCAGAGTCCTTTACCATCCAGCTGCTCTTCAGAGTCCTTTACCAACCAGCTTCTCTTCAGAGTCCTTTACCATCCAACTGCTTTTCAGAGTCCTTTACTATCCAGCTGCTCTTCAGAGTCCTTTACCATTCAGCTTCTCTTCAGAGTCCTTTACCATCCAGCTGCTCTTCAAAGTCCTTTACTATCCAGCTGCTCTTCAGAGTCCTTTACTATCCAGCTGCTCTTCAGAGTCGTTTACTATCCAGCTGCCCTTCAGAGTCCTTTACTCTCCAGCTGCTCTTCAGAGTCCTTTACCATCCAGCTGCTCTTCAGAGTCGTTTACTATCCAGCTGCTCTTCAGAGTCCTTTACCATCCAGCTGCTCTTCAGAGTCCTTTACCATCCAGCTGCTCTTCAGAGTCCTTTACCATCCAGCTGCTCTTCAGAGTCCTTTACTATCCAGCTGCTCTTCAGAGTCCTTTACCATCCAGCTGCTCTTCAGTGTCCTTTACTATCCAGCTGCTCTTGAGTCCTTTACAATTCAGCTGCTCTTCAGTCCTTTACCATCCATCCGCTCTTCAGAGTCCTTTACCATCCAGCTGCTCTTCAGAGTCCTTTACCATCCAGCTGCTCTTCAGTCCTTTACCATCCATCTGCTCTTCAGAGTCCTTTACCATCCAGCTGCTCTTCAGAGTCCTTTACATCCAGCTGCTCTTCAGAGTCATTTACCATCCAGCTGCTCTTCAGAGTCCTTTACTATCCAGCTGCTTTTCAGAGTCCTTTACTATCCAGCTGCTCTTCAGAGTCCTTTACCATCCAGCTGCTCTTCAGAGTCCTTTACCATCCAGCTGCTCTTCAGAGTCCTTTACCATCCAGCTGCTCTTCAGAGTCCTTTACCATCCAGCTGCTCTTCAGAGTCCTTTACCATCCAGCTGCTCTTGAGTCCTTTACCATTCAGCTGCTCTTCAGAGTCCTTTACCATCCAGCTGCTCTTCAGAGTCCTTTACCATCCAGCTGCTCTTCAGGGTCGTTTACTATCCAGCTGCTCTTCAGAGTCGTTTACTATCAAGCTGCTCTTCAGATTCCTTTACTATCCAGCTGCTCTTCAGAGTTCTTTATTATCCAGCTGCTCTTCAGAATCCTTTACCATCCAGCTAATCTTCAGAGTCCTTTACCATCCAGCTGCTCTTCAGAGTCCTTTGCCATCCAGCTGCTCCTCAGAGTCATTTACCATCCAGCTGCTTTTCAGAGTCCTTTACTATCCAGCTGCTCTTCAGAGTCCTTTACCATTCAGCTTCTCTTCAGAGTCCTTTATTATCCAGCTGCTCTTCAGAGTCCTTTACCATCCAGCTGCTCTTCAGAGTCCTATACCTTCCAGCTGCTCTTCAGAGTCCTTTACCATCCAGATGCTCTTCAGATTCCTTTACCATCCAGCTGCTCTTCAGAGTCCTTTACCATCCAACTGCTTTTCAGAGTCCTTTAATATCCAGCTGCTCTTCAGAGTCCTTTACCATTCAGCTTCTCTTCAGAGTCCTTTTCCATCCAGCTGCTCTTCAAAGTCCTTTACTATCCAGCTGCTCTTCAGAGTCCTTTACCATCCAGCTGCTCTTCAGAGTCATTTACCATCCAGCTGCTCTTCAGAGTCCTTTACCATCCAGCTGCTCTTCAGAGTCCTTTACCATCCAGCTGCTCTCCAGAGTCCTTTCATTATCCAGTTGCTCTTCAGAGTCCTTTACCATCCAGCTGCTCTTCAGAGTCCTTTACATTCCAGCTGCTCTTCAGAGTCCTTTACTATCCAGCTGCTCTTGAGTCCTTTACCATTCAGCTGCTCTTCAGAGTCCTTTACCATCCAGCTGCTCTTCAGAGTCCTTTACCATCCAGCTGCTCTTCAGAGTCCTTTACCATCCAGCTGCTCTTCAGAGTCCTTTACTATCCAGGTGCTCTTCAGAGTCCTTTACCATCCAGCTGCTCTTCAGAGTCCTTTACTATCCAGCTGCTCTTAAGTCCTTTACAATTCAGCTGCTCTTCAGTCCTTTACCATCCATCTGCTCTTCAGAGTCCTTTACCATCCAGCTGCTCTTCAGAGTCCTTTACCATCCAGCTGCTCTTCAGTCCTTTACCATCCATCTGCTCTTCAGAGTCCTTTACCATCCAGCTGCTCTTCAGAGTCCTTTACATCCAGCTGCTCTTCAGAGTCATTTACCATCCAGCTGCTCTTCAGAGTCCTTTACCATCCAGCTGATCTTAAGAGTCCTTTACCATCAAGCTGCTCTTCAGAGTCCTTTACTATCCAGCTGCTTTTCAGAGTCCTTTACTATCCAGCTGCTCTTCAGAGTCCTTTACCATTCAGCTTCTCTTCAGAGTCCTTTACCATCCAGCTGCTCTTCAGAGTCCTTTACCATCCAGCTACTCTTCAGAGTCCTTTACCATCCAGCTGCTCTTCAGAGTCCTTTACCATCCAGTTGCTCTTCAGAGTCCTTTACCATCCAGCTGCTCTTCAGAGTCCTTTACCATCCAGCTGCTCTTGAGTCCTTTACCATTCAGCTGCTCTTCAGAGTCCTTTACCATCCAGCTGCTCTTCAGAGTCCTTTACTATCCAGCTGATCTTCAGAGTCGTTTACTATCCAGCTGCTCTTCAGAGTCCTTTACCATCCAGCTGCTCTTCAGAGTCCTTTACTATCCAGCTGCTCTTCAGAGTCGTTAACTATCCAGCTGCTCTTCAGAGTCCTTTACTCTCCAGCTGCTCTTCAGAGTCCTTTACCATCCAGCTGCTCTTCAGAGTTGTTTACTATCCAGCTGCTCTTCAGAGTCGTTTACTATCAAGCTGCTCTTCAGATTTCTTTACTATCCAGCTACTCTTCAGAGTCCTTTATTATCCAGCTGCTCTTCAGAATCCTTTACCATCCAGCTAGTCTTCAGAGTCCTTTACCATCCAGCTGCTCTTCAGAGTCCTTTGCCATCCAGCTGCTCCTCAGAGTCATTTACCATCCAGCTGCTTTTCAGAGTCCTTTACTATCCAGCTGCTCTTCAGAGTCCTTTACCATTCAGCTTCTCTTCAGAGTCCTTTATTATCCAGCTGCTCTTCAGAGTCCTTTACCATCCAGCTGCTCTTCAGAGTCCTTTACCTTCCAGCTACTCTTCAGAGTCCTTTACCATCCAGCTGCTCTTCAGAGTCCTTTACCATCCAGCTGCTCTTCAGAGTCCTTTACCATCCAGATGCTCTTCAGAGTCCTTTACCATCCAGCTGCTCTTCAGAGTCCTTTACCATCCAGTTGCTCTTCAGAGTCCTTTACCATCCAGCTGCTCTTCAGAGTCCTTTACCATCCAGCTGCTCTTGAGTCCTTTACCATCCAGCTGCTCTTCAGAGTCCTTTACTATCCAGCTGCTCTTCAGAGTCGTTAACTATCCAGCTGCTCTTCAGAGTCCTTTACCATCCAGCTGCTCTTCAGAGTCCTTTACCATCCAGCTGCTCTTCAGAGTCCTTTACCATCCAGCTGCTCTTCAGAGTCCTTTACTATCCAGCTGCTCTTCAGAGTCCTTTACCATCCAGCTGCTCTTCAGTGTCCTTTACTATCCAGCTGCTCTTGAGTCCTTTACAATTCAGCTGCTCTTCAGTCCTTTACCATCCATCCGCTCTTCAGAGTCCTTTACCATCCAGCTGCTCTTCAGAGTCCTTTACCATCCAGCTGCTCTTCAGTCCTTTACCATCCATCTGCTCTTCAGAGTCCTTTACCATCCAGCTGCTCTTCAGAGTCCTTTACATCCAGCTGCTCTTCAGAGTCATTTACCATCCAGCTGCTCTTCAGAGTCCTTTACTATCCAGCTGCTTTTCAGAGTCCTTTACTATCCAGCTGCTCTTCAGAGTCCTTTACCATTCAGCTTCTCTTCAGAGTCCTTTACCATCCAGCTGCTCTTCAGAGTCCTTTACCATCCAGCTGCTCTTGAGTCCTTTACCATTCAGCTGCTCTTCAGAGTCCTTTACCATCCAGCTGCTCTTCAGAGTCCTTTACCATCCAGCTGCTCTTCAGGGTCGTTTACTATCCAGCTGCTCTTCAGAGTCGTTTACTATCAAGCTGCTCTTCAGATTCCTTTACTATCCAGCTGCTCTTCAGAGTCCTTTATTATCCAGCTGCTCTTCAGAATCCTTTACCATCCAGCTAATCTTCAGAGTCCTTTACCATCCAGCTGCTCTTCAGAGTCCTTTGCCATCCAGCTGCTCCTCACAGTCATTTACCATCCAGCTGCTTTTCAGAGTCCTTTACTATCCAGCTGCTCTTCAGAGTCCTTTACCATTCAGCTTCTCTTCAGAGTCCTTTATTATCCAGCTGCTCTTCAGAGTCCTTTACCATCCAGCTGCTCTTCAGAGTCCTATACCTTCCAGCTGCTCTTCAGAGTCCTTTACCATCCAGATGCTCTTCAGATTCCTTTACCATCCAGCTGCTCTTCAGAGTCCTTTACCATTCAGCTTCTCTTCAGAGTCCTTTATTATCCAGCTGCTCTTCAGAGTCCTTTACCATCCAGCTGCTCTTCAGAGTCCTTTACCTTCCAGCTGCTCTTCAGAGTCCTTTACCATCCAGCTGCTCTTCAGAGTCCTTTACCATCCAGCTGCTCTTCAGAGTCCTTTACCATCCAGATGCTCTTCAGAGTCCTTTACCATCCAGCTGCTCTTCAGAGTCCTTTACCATCCAGTTGCTCTTCAGAGTCCTTTACCATCCAGCTGCTCTTCAGAGTCCTTTACCATCCAGCTGCTCTTGAGTCCTTTACCATCCAGCTGCTCTTCAGAGTCCTTTACTATCCAGCTGCTCTTCAGAGTCGTTAACTATCCAGCTGCTCTTCAGAGTCCTTTACCATCCAGCTGCTCTTCAGAGTCCTTTACCATCCAGCTGCTCTTCAGAGTCCTTTACCATCCAGCTGCTCTTCAGAGTCCTTTACTATCCAGCTGCTCTTCAGAGTCCTTTACCATCCAGCTGCTCTTCAGTGTCCTTTACTATCCAGCTGCTCTTGAGTCCTTTACAATTCAGCTGCTCTTCAGTCCTTTACCATCCATCCGCTCTTCAGAGTCCTTTACCATCCAGCTGCTCTTCAGAGTCCTTTACCATCCAGCTGCTCTTCAGTCCTTTACCATCCATCTGCTCTTCAGAGTCCTTTACCATCCAGCTGCTCTTCAGAGTCCTTTACATCCAGCTGCTCTTCAGAGTCATTTACCATCCAGCTGCTCTTCAGAGTCCTTTACTATCCAGCTGCTTTTCAGAGTCCTTTACTATCCAGCTGCTCTTCAGAGTCCTTTACCATTCAGCTTCTCTTCAGAGTCCTTTACCATCCAGCTGCTCTTCAGAGTCCTTTACCATCCAGCTGCTCTTGAGTCCTTTACCATTCAGCTGCTCTTCAGAGTCCTTTACCATCCAGCTGCTCTTCAGAGTCCTTTACCATCCAGCTGCTCTTCAGGGTCGTTTACTATCCAGCTGCTCTTCAGAGTCGTTTACTATCAAGCTGCTCTTCAGATTCCTTTACTATCCAGCTGCTCTTCAGAGTCCTTTATTATCCAGCTGCTCTTCAGAATCCTTTACCATCCAGCTAATCTTCAGAGTCCTTTACCATCCAGCTGCTCTTCAGAGTCCTTTGCCATCCAGCTGCTCCTCAGAGTCATTTACCATCCAGCTGCTTTTCAGAGTCCTTTACTATCCAGCTGCTCTTCAGAGTCCTTTACCATTCAGCTTCTCTTCAGAGTCCTTTATTATCCAGCTGCTCTTCAGAGTCCTTTACCATCCAGCTGCTCTTCAGAGTCCTATACCTTCCAGCTGCTCTTCAGAGTCCTTTACCATCCAGATGCTCTTCAGATTCCTTTACCATCCAGCTGCTCTTCAGAGTCCTTTACCATCCAACTGCTTTTCCGAGTCCTTTAATATCCAGCTGCTCTTCAGAGTCCTTTACCATTCAGCTTCTCTTCAGAGTCCCTTTCCATCCAGCTGCTCTTCAAAGTCCTTTACTATCCAGCTGCTCTTCAGAGTCCTTTGCCATCCAGCTGCTCTTCAGAGTCCTTTACCATCCAACTGCTTTTCAGAGTCCTTTAATATCCAGCTGCTCTTCAGAGTCCTTTACCATTCAGCTTCTCTTCAGAGTCCTTTTCCATCCAGCTGCTCTTCAGAGTCCTTTACTATCCAGCTGATCTTCAGAGTCGTTTACTATCCAGCTGCTCTTCAGAGTCCTTTACCATCCAGCTGCTCTTCAGAGTCCTTTACTATCCAGCTGCTCTTCAGAGTCGTTTACTATCCAGCTGCTCTTCAGAGTCCTTTACTCTCCAGCTGCTCTTCAGAGTCCTTTACTCTCCAGCTGCTCTTCAGAGTCCTTTACTCTCCAGCTGCTCTTCAGAGTCCTTTACCATCCAGCTGCTCTTCAGAGTCGTTTACTATCCAGCTGCTCTTCAGAGTCGTTTACTATCAAGCTGCTCTTCAGAGTCCTTTACTATGCAGCTGCTCTTCAGAGTCCTTTATTATCCAGCTGCTCTTCAGAATCCTTTACCATCCAGCTAATCTTCAGAGTCCTTTACCATCCAGCTGCTCTTCAGAGTCCTTTGCCATCCAGCTGCTCCTCAGAGTCATTTACCATCCAGCTGCTTTTCAGAGTCCTTTACTATCCAGCTGCTCTTCAGAGTCCTTTACCATTCAGCTTCTCTTCAGAGTCCTTTATTATCCAGCTGCTCTTCAGAGTCCTTTACCATCCAGCTGCTCTTCAGAGTCCTTTACCTTCCAGCTGCTCTTCAGAGTCCTTTACCATCCAGCTGCTCTTCAGAGTCCTTTACCAACCAGCTTCTCTTCAGAGTCCTTTACCATCCAACTGCTTTTCAGAGTCCTTTACTATCCAGCTGCTCTTCAGAGTCCTTTACCATTCAGCTTCTCTTCAGAGTCCTTTACCATCCAGCTGCTCTTCAAAGTCCTTTACTATCCAGCTGCTCTTCAGAGTCCTTTACTATCCAGCTGCTCTTCAGAGTCGTTTACTATCCAGCTGCCCTTCAGAGTCCTTTACTCTCCAGCTGCTCTTCAGAGTCCTTTACCATCCAGCTGCTCTTCAGAGTCGTTTACTATCCAGCTGCTCTTCAGAGTCCTTTACCATCCAGCTGCTCTTCAGAGTCCTTTACCATCCAGCTGCTCTTCAGAGTCCTTTACCATCCAGCTGCTCTTCAGAGTCCTTTACTATCCAGCTGCTCTTCAGAGTCCTTTACCATCCAGCTGCTCTTCAGTGTCCTTTACTATCCAGCTGCTCTTGAGTCCTTTACAATTCAGCTGCTCTTCAGTCCTTTACCATCCATCCGCTCTTCAGAGTCCTTTACCATCCAGCTGCTCTTCAGAGTCCTTTACCATCCAGCTGCTCTTCAGTCCTTTACCATCCATCTGCTCTTCAGAGTCCTTTACCATCCAGCTGCTCTTCAGAGTCCTTTACATCCAGCTGCTCTTCAGAGTCATTTACCATCCAGCTGCTCTTCAGAGTCCTTTACTATCCAGCTGCTTTTCAGAGTCCTTTACTATCCAGCTGCTCTTCAGAGTCCTTTACCATCCAGCTGCTCTTCAGAGTCCTTTACCATCCAGCTGCTCTTCAGAGTCCTTTACCATCCAGCTGCTCTTCAGAGTCCTTTACCATCCAGCTGCTCTTCAGAGTCCTTTACCATCCAGCTGCTCTTGAGTCCTTTACCATTCAGCTGCTCTTCAGAGTCCTTTACCATCCAGCTGCTCTTCAGAGTCCTTTACCATCCAGCTGCTCTTCAGGGTCGTTTACTATCCAGCTGCTCTTCAGAGTCGTTTACTATCAAGCTGCTCTTCAGATTCCTTTACTATCCAGCTGCTCTTCAGAGTCCTTTATTATCCAGCTGCTCTTCAGAATCCTTTACCATCCAGCTAATCTTCAGAGTCCTTTACCATCCAGCTGCTCTTCAGAGTCCTTTGCCATCCAGCTGCTCCTCAGAGTCATTTACCATCCAGCTGCTTTTCAGAGTCCTTTACTATCCAGCTGCTCTTCAGAGTCCTTTACCATTCAGCTTCTCTTCAGAGTCCTTTATTATCCAGCTGCTCTTCAGAGTCCTTTACCATCCAGCTGCTCTTCAGAGTCCTATACCTTCCAGCTGCTCTTCAGAGTCCTTTACCATCCAGATGCTCTTCAGATTCCTTTACCATCCAGCTGCTCTTCAGAGTCCTTTACCATCCAACTGCTTTTCAGAGTCCTTTAATATCCAGCTGCTCTTCAGAGTCCTTTACCATTCAGCTTCTCTTCAGAGTCCTTTTCCATCCAGCTGCTCTTCAAAGTCCTTTACTATCCAGCTGCTCTTCAGAGTCCTTTACCATCCAGCTGCTCTTCAGAGTCATTTACCATCCAGCTGCTCTTCAGAGTCCTTTACCATCCAGCTGCTCTTCAGAGTCCTTTACCATCCAGCTGCTCTCCAGAGTCCTTTCATTATCCAGTTGCTCTTCAGAGTCCTTTATCATCCAGCTGCTCTTCAGAGTCCTTTACATTCCAGCTGCTCTTCAGAGTCCTTTACTATCCAGCTGCTCTTGAGTCCTTTACCATTCAGCTGCTCTTCAGAGTCCTTTACCATCCAGCTGCTCTTCAGAGTCCTTTACCATCCAGCTGCTCTTCAGAGTCCTTTACCATCCAGCTGCTCTTCAGAGTCCTTTACTATCCAGGTGCTCTTCAGAGTCCTTTACCATCCAGCTGCTCTTCAGAGTCCTTTACTATCCAGCTGCTCTTAAGTCCTTTACAATTCAGCTGCTCTTCAGTCGTTTACCATCCATCTGCTCTTCAGAGTCCTTTACCATCCAGCTGCTCTTCAGAGTCCTTTACCATCCAGCTGCTCTTCAGTCCTTTACCATCCATCTGCTCTTCAGAGTCCTTTACCATCCAGCTGCTCTTCAGAGTCCTTTACATCCAGCTGCTCTTCAGAGTCATTTACCATCCAGCTGCTCTTCAGAGTCCTTTACCATCCAGCTGATCTTAAGAGTCCTTTACCATCAAGCTGCTCTTCAGAGTCCTTTACTATCCAGCTGCTTTTCAGAGTCCTTTACTATCCAGCTGCTCTTCAGAGTCCTTTACCATTCAGCTTCTCTTCAGAGTCCTTTACCATCCAGCTGCTCTTCAGAGTCCTTTACCATCCAGCTACTCTTCAGAGTCCTTTACCATCCAGCTGCTCTTCAGAGTCCTTTACCATCCAGTTGCTCTTCAGAGTCCTTTACCATCCAGCTGCTCTTCAGAGTCCTTTACCATCCAGCTGCTCTTGAGTCCTTTACCATTCAGCTGCTCTTCAGAGTCCTTTACCATCCAGCTGCTCTTCAGAGTCCTTTACTATCCAGCTGATCTTCAGAGTCGTTTACTATCCAGCTGCTCTTCAGAGTCCTTTACCATCCAGCTGCTCTTCAGAGTCCTTTACTATCCAGCTGCTCTTCAGAGTCGTTAACTATCCAGCTGCTCTTCAGAGTCCTTTACTCTCCAGCTGCTCTTCAGAGTCCTTTACCATCCAGCTGCTCTTCAGAGTTGTTTACTATCCAGCTGCTCTTCAGAGTCCTTTATTATCCAGCTGCTCTTCAGAATCCTTTACCATCCAGCTAGTCTTCAGAGTCCTTTACCATCCAGCTGCTCTTCAGAGTCCTTTGCCATCCAGCTGCTCCTCAGAGTCATTTACCATCCAGCTGCTTTTCAGAGTCCTTTACTATCCAGCTGCTCTTCAGAGTCCTTTACCATTCAGCTTCTCTTCAGAGTCCTTTATTATCCAGCTGCTCTTCAGAGTCCTTTACCATCCAGCTGCTCTTCAGAGTCCTTTACCTTCCAGCTGCTCTTCAGAGTCCTTTACCATCCAGCTGCTCTTCAGAGTCCTTTACCATCCAGCTGCTCTTCAGAGTCCTTTACCATCCAGATGCTCTTCAGAGTCCTTTACCATCCAGCTGCTCTTCAGAGTCCTTTACCATCCAGTTGCTCTTCAGAGTCCTTTACCATCCAGCTGCTCTTCAGAGTCCTTTACCATCCAGCTGCTCTTGAGTCCTTTACCATCCAGCTGCTCTTCAGAGTCCTTTACTATCCAGCTGCTCTTCAGAGTCGTTAACTATCCAGCTGCTCTTCAGAGTCCTTTACCATCCAGCTGCTCTTCAGAGTCCTTTACCATCCAGCTGCTCTTCAGAGTCCTTTACCATCCAGCTGCTCTTCAGAGTCCTTTACTATCCAGCTGCTCTTCAGAGTCCTTTACCATCCAGCTGCTCTTCAGTGTCCTTTACTATCCAGCTGCTCTTGAGTCCTTTACAATTCAGCTGCTCTTCAGTCCTTTACCATCCATCCGCTCTTCAGAGTCCTTTACCATCCAGCTGCTCTTCAGAGTCCTTTACCATCCAGCTGCTCTTCAGTCCTTTACCATCCATCTGCTCTTCAGAGTCCTTTACCATCCAGCTGCTCTTCAGAGTCCTTTACATCCAGCTGCTCTTCAGAGTCATTTACCATCCAGCTGCTCTTCAGAGTCCTTTACTATCCAGCTGCTTTTCAGAGTCCTTTACTATCCAGCTGCTCTTCAGAGTCCTTTACCATTCAGCTTCTCTTCAGAGTCCTTTACCATCCAGCTGCTCTTCAGAGTCCTTTACCATCCAGCTGCTCTTGAGTCCTTTACCATTCAGCTGCTCTTCAGAGTCCTTTACCATCCAGCTGCTCTTCAGAGTCCTTTACCATCCAGCTGCTCTTCAGGGTCGTTTACTATCCAGCTGCTCTTCAGAGTCGTTTACTATCAAGCTGCTCTTCAGATTCCTTTACTATCCAGCTGCTCTTCAGAGTCCTTTATTATCCAGCTGCTCTTCAGAATCCTTTACCATCCAGCTAATCTTCAGAGTCCTTTACCATCCAGCTGCTCTTCAGAGTCCTTTGCCATCCAGCTGCTCCTCAGAGTCATTTACCATCCAGCTGCTTTTCAGAGTCCTTTACTATCCAGCTGCTCTTCAGAGTCCTTTACCATTCAGCTTCTCTTCAGAGTCCTTTATTATCCAGCTGCTCTTCAGAGTCCTTTACCATCCAGCTGCTCTTCAGAGTCCTATACCTTCCAGCTGCTCTTCAGAGTCCTTTACCATCCAGATGCTCTTCAGATTCCTTTACCATCCAGCTGCTCTTCAGAGTCCTTTACCATCCAACTGCTTTTCAGAGTCCTTTAATATCCAGCTGCTCTTCAGAGTCCTTTACCATTCAGCTTCTCTTCAGAGTCCTTTTCCATCCAGCTGCTCTTCAAAGTCCTTTACTATCCAGCTGCTCTTCAGAGTCCTTTACCATCCAGCTGCTCTTCAGAGTCATTTACCATCCAGCTGCTCTTCAGAGTCCTTTACCATCCAGCTGCTCTTCAGAGTCCTTTACCATCCAGCTGCTCTCCAGAGTCCTTTCATTATCCAGTTGCTCTTCAGAGTCCTTTACCATCCAGCTGCTCTTCAGAGTCCTTTACATTCCAGCTGCTCTTCAGAGTCCTTTACTATCCAGCTGCTCTTGAGTCCTTTACCATTCAGCTGCTCTTCAGAGTCCTTTACCATCCAGCTGCTCTTCAGAGTCCTTTACCATCCAGCTGCTCTTCAGAGTCCTTTACCATCCAGCTGCTCTTCAGAGTCCTTTACTATCCAGGTGCTCTTCAGAGTCCTTTACCATCCAGCTGCTCTTCAGAGTCCTTTACTATCCAGCTGCTCTTGAGTCCTTTACAATTCAGCTACTCTTCAGTCCTTTACCATCCATCTGCTCTTCAGAGTCCTTTACCATCCAGCTGCTCTTCAGAGTCCTTTACCATCCAGCTGCTCTTCAGTCCTTTACCATCCATCTGCTCTTCAGAGTCCTTTACCATCCAGCTGCTCTTCAGAGTCCTTTACATCCAGCTGCTCTTCAGAGTCATTTACCATCCAGCTGCTCTTCAGAGTCCTTTACCATCCAGCTGATCTTAAGAGTCCTTTACCATCAAGCTGCTCTTCAGAGTCCTTTACTATCCAGCTGCTTTTCAGAGTCCTTTACTATCCAGCTGCTCTTCAGAGTCCTTTACCATTCAGCTTCTCTTCAGAGTCCTTTACCATCCAGCTGCTCTTCAGAGTCCTTTACCATCCAGCTACTCTTCAGAGTCCTTTACCATCCAGCTGCTCTTCAGAGTCCTTTACCATCCAGTTGCTCTTCAGGGTCCTTTACCATCCAGCTGCTCTTCAGAGTCCTTTACCATCCAGCTGCTCTTGAGTCCTTTACCATTCAGCTGCTCTTCAGAGTCCTTTACCATCCAGCTGCTCTTCAGAGTCCTTTACCATCCAGCTGATCTTCAGAGTCGTTTACTATCCAGCTGCTCTTCAGAGTCCTTTACCATCCAGCTGCTCTTCAGAGTCCTTTACTATCCAGCTGCTCTTCAGAGTCGTTAACTATCCAGCTGCTCTTCAGAGTCCTTTACTCTCCAGCTGCTCTTCAGAGTCCTTTACCATCCAGCTGCTCTTCAGAGTTGTTTACTATCCAGCTGCTCTTCAGAGTCGTTTACTATCAAGCTGCTCTTCAGATTCCTTTACTATCCAGCTACTCTTCAGAGTCCTTTATTATCCAGCTGCTCTTCAGAATCCTTTACCATCCAGCTAATCTTCAGAGTCCTTTACCATCCAGCTGCTCTTCAGAGTCCTTTGCCATCCAGCTGCTCCTCAGAGTCATTTACCATCCAGCTGCTTTTCAGAGTCCTTTACTATCCAGCTGCTCTTCAGAGTCCTTTACCATTCAGCTTCTCTTCAGAGTCCTTTATTATCCAGCTGCTCTTCAGAGTCCTTTACCATCCAGCTGCTCTTCAGAGTCCTTTACCTTCCAGCTGCTCTTCAGAGTCCTTTACCATCCAGCTGCTCTTCAGAGTCCTTTACCATCCAGCTGCTCTTCAGAGTCCTTTACCATCCAGATGCTCTTCAGAGTCCTTTACCATCCAGCTGCTCTTCAGAGTCCTTTACCATCCAGTTGCTCTTCAGAGTCCTTTACCATCCAGCTGCTCTTCAGAGTCCTTTACAATTCAGCTGCTCTTCAGTCCTTTACCATCCATCCGCTCTTCAGAGTCCTTTACCATCCAGCTGCTCTTCAGAGTCCTTTACCATCCAGCTGCTCTTCAGTCCTTTACCATCCATCTGCTCTTCAGAGTCCTTTACCATCCAGCTGCTCTTCAGAGTCCTTTACATCCAGCTGCTCTTCAGAGTCATTTACCATCCAGCTGCTCTTCAGAGTCCTTTACTATCCAGCTGCTTTTCAGAGTCCTTTACTATCCAGCTGCTCTTCAGAGTCCTTTGCCATCCAGCTGCTCCTCAGAGTCATTTACCATCCAGCTGCTTTTCAGAGTCCTTTACTATCCAGCTGCTCTTCAGAGTCCTTTACCATTCAGCTTCTCTTCAGAGTCCTTTATTATCCAGCTGCTCTTCAGAGTCCTTTACCATCCAGCTGCTCTTCAGAGTCCTATACCTTCCAGCTGCTCTTCAGAGTCCTTTACCATCCAGATGCTCTTCAGATTCCTTTACCATCCAGCTGCTCTTCAGAGTCCTTTACCATCCAACTGCTTTTCAGAGTCCTTTAATATCCAGCTGCTCTTCAGAGTCCTTTACCATTCAGCTTCTCTTCAGAGTCCTTTTCCATCCAGCTGCTCTTCAAAGTCCTTTACTATCCAGCTGCTCTTCAGAGTCCTTTACCATCCAGCTGCTCTTCAGAGTCATTTACCATCCAGCTGCTCTTCAGAGTCCTTTACCATCCAGCTGCTCTTCAGAGTCCTTTACCATCCAGCTGCTCTCCAGAGTCCTTTCATTATCCAGTTGCTCTTCAGAGTCCTTTACCATCCAGCTGCTCTTCAGAGTCCTTTACATTCCAGCTGCTCTTCAGAGTCCTTTACTATCCAGCTGCTCTTGAGTCCTTTACCATTCAGCTGCTCTTCAGAGTCCTTTACCATCCAGCTGCTCTTCAGAGTCCTTTACCATCCAGCTGCTCTTCAGAGTCCTTTACCATCCAGCTGCTCTTCAGAGTCCTTTACTATCCAGGTGCTCTTCAGAGTCCTTTACCATCCAGCTGCTCTTCAGAGTCCTTTACTATCCAGCTGCTCTTGAGTCCTTTACAATTCAGCTGCTCTTCAGTCCTTTACCATCCATCTGCTCTTCAGAGTCCTTTACCATCCAGCTGCTCTTCAGAGTCCTTTACCATCCAGCTGCTCTTCAGTCCTTTACCATCCATCTGCTCTTCAGAGTCCTTTACCATCCAGCTGCTCTTCAGAGTCCTTTACATCCAGCTGCTCTTCAGAGTCATTTACCATCCAGCTGCTCTTCAGAGTCCTTTACCATCCAGCTGATCTTAAGAGTCCTTTACCATCAAGCTGCTCTTCAGAGTCCTTTACTATCCAGCTGCTTTTCAGAGTCCTTTACTATCCAGCTGCTCTTCAGAGTCCTTTACCATTCAGCTTCTCTTCAGAGTCCTTTACCATCCAGCTGCTCTTCAGAGTCCTTTACCATCCAGCTACTCTTCAGAGTCCTTTACCATCCAGCTGCT
The DNA here is from genome assembly GCF_026437365.1 of Eucyclogobius newberryi. Lineage (NCBI taxonomy): Eukaryota > Metazoa > Chordata > Actinopteri > Gobiiformes > Gobiidae > Eucyclogobius > Eucyclogobius newberryi. The sequence goes on along the minus strand of NW_027316278.1, from coordinate 42,729,629 downwards.
CTTCAGAGTCCTTTACCATCCAGTTGCTCTTCAGAGTCCTTTACCATCCAGCTGCTCTTCAGAGTCCTTTACCATCCAGCTGCTCTTGAGTCCTTTACCATTCAGCTGCTCTTCAGAGTCCTTTACCATCCAGCTGCTCTTCAGAGTCCTTTACCATCCAGCTGATCTTCAGAGTCGTTTACTATCCAGCTGCTCTTCAGAGTCCTTTACCATCCAGCTGCTCTTCAGAGTCCTTTACTATCCAGCTGCTCTTCAGAGTCGTTAACTATCCAGCTGCTCTTCAGAGTCCTTTACTCTCCAGCTGCTCTTCAGAGTCCTTTACCATCCAGCTGCTCTTCAGAGTTGTTTACTATCCAGCTGCTCTTCAGAGTCGTTTACTATCAAGCTGCTCTTCAGATTCCTTTACTATCCAGCTACTCTTCAGAGTCCTTTATTATCCAGCTGCTCTTCAGAATCCTTTACCATCCAGCTAATCTTCAGAGTCCTTTACCATCCAGCTGCTCTTCAGAGTCCTTTGCCATCCAGCTGCTCCTCAGAGTCATTTACCATCCAGCTGCTTTTCAGAGTCCTTTACTATCCAGCTGCTCTTCAGAGTCCTTTACCATTCAGCTTCTCTTCAGAGTCCTTTATTATCCAGCTGCTCTTCAGAGTCCTTTACCATCCAGCTGCTCTTCAGAGTCCTTTACCTTCCAGCTGCTCTTCAGAGTCCTTTACCATCCAGCTGCTCTTCAGAGTCCTTTACCATCCAGCTGCTCTTCAGAGTCCTTTACCATCCAGATGCTCTTCAGAGTCCTTTACCATCCAGCTGCTCTTCAGAGTCCTTTACCATCCAGTTGCTCTTCAGAGTCCTTTACCATCCAGCTGCTCTTCAGAGTCCTTTACCATCCAGCTGCTCTTGAGTCCTTTACCATCCAGCTGCTCTTCAGAGTCCTTTACTTTCCAGCTGCTCTTCAGAGTCGTTAACTATCCAGCTGCTCTTCAGAGTCCTTTACTCTCCACTGCTCTTCAGAGTCCTTTACCATCCAGCTGCTCTTCAGAGTTGTTTACTATCCAGCTGCTCTTCAGAGTCGTTTACTATCAAGCTGCTCTTCAGATTCCTTTACTATCCAGCTACTCTTCAGAGTCCTTTATTATCCAGCTGCTCTTCAGAATCCTTTACCATCCAGCTAATCTTCAGAGTCCTTTACCATCCAGCTGCTCTTCAGAGTCCTTTGCCATCCAGCTGCTCCTCAGAGTCATTTACCATCCAGCTGCTTTTCAGAGTCCTTTACTATCCAGCTGCTCTTCAGAGTCCTTTACCATTCAGCTTCTCTTCAGAGTCCTTTATTATCCAGCTGCTCTTCAGAGTCCTTTACCTTCCAGCTGCTCTTCAGAGTCCTTTACCATCCAGCTGCTCTTCAGAGTCCTTTACCATCCAGCTGCTCTTCAGAGTCCTTTACCATCCAACTGCTTTTCAGAGTCCTTTACTATCCAGCTGCTCTTCAGAGTCCTTTACCATTCAGCTTCTCTTCAGAGTCCTTTACCATCCAGCTGCTCTTCAAAGTCCTTTACTATCCAGCTGCTCTTCAGAGTCCTTTACCATCCTGCTGCTCTTCAGAGTCATTTACCATCCAGCTGCTCTTCAGAGTCCTTTACCATCCAGCTGCTCTTCAGAGTCCTTTACCATCCAGCTGCTCTCCAGAGTCCTTTATTATCCAGCTGCTCTTCAGAGTCCTTTACCATCCAGCTGCTCTTCAGAGTCCTTTACCTTCCAGCTGCTCTTCAGAGTCCTTTACTATCCAGCTGCTCTTGAGTCCTTTACCATTCAGCTGCTCTTCAGAGTCCTTTACCATCCAGCTGCTCTTCAGAGTCCTTTACCATCCAGCTGCTCTTCAGAGTCCTTTACCATCCAGCTGCTCTTCAGAGTCCTTTACTATCCAGGTGCTCTTCAGAGTCCTTTACCATCCAGCTGCTCTTCAGAGTCCTTTACTATCCAGCTGCTCTTGAGTCCTTTACAATTCAGCTGCTCTTCAGTCCTTTACCATCCATCTGCTCTTCAGAGTCCTTTACCATCCAGCTGCTCTTCAGAGTCCTTTACCATCCAGGTGCTCTTCAGTCCTTTACCATCCATCTGCTCTTCAGAGTCATTTACCATCCAGCTGCTCTTCAGAGTCCTTTACATCCAGCTGCTCTTCAGAGTCCTTTACCATCCAGCTGATCTTAAGAGTCCTTTACCATCCAGCTGCTCTTCAGAGTCCTTTTCATATCCAGCTGCTCTTCAGAGTCCTTTACCTTCCAGCTGCTCTTCAGAGTCCTTTACTATCCAGCTGCTCTTGAGTCCTTTACCATTCAGCTGCTCTTCAGAGTCCTTTACCATCCAGCTGCTCTTCAGAGTCCTTTACCATCCAGCTGCTCTTCAGAGTCCTTTACCATCCAGCTGCTCTTCAGAGTCCTTTACTATCCAGGTGCTCTTCAGAGTCCTTTACCATCCAGCTGCTCTTCAGAGTCCTTTACTATCCAGCTGCTCTTGAGTCCTTTACATTTAAGCTGCTCTTCAGTCCTTTACCATCCATCTGCTCTTCAGAGTCCTTTACCATCCAGCTGCTCTTCAGAGTCCTTTACCATCCAGGTGCTCTTCAGTCCTTTACCATCCATCTGCTCTTCAGAGTCCTTTACCATCCAGCTGCTCTTCAGAGTCCTTTACATCCAGCTGCTCTTCAGAGTCCTTTACCATCCAGCTGATCTTAAGAGTCCTTTACCATCCAGCTGCTCTTCAGAGTCCTTTTCATATCCAGCTGCTCTTCAGAGTCTTTTACTATCCAGCTGCTTTTCAGAGTCCTTTACTATCCAGCTGCTCTTCAGAGTCCTTTACCATTCAGCTTCTCTTCAGAGTCCTTTACCATCCAGCTGCTCTTCAGAGAACTTTACCATCCAGCTGCTCTTCAGAGTCCTTTACCATCCAGCTGCTCTTCAGAGTCCTTTACCATCCAGCTGCTCTTCAGAGTCCTTTACCATCCAGCTGCTCTTGAGTCCTTTACCATTCAGCTGCTCTTCAGAGTCCTTTACCATCCAGCTGCTCTTCAGAGTCCTTTACTATCCAGCTGATCTTCAGAGTCGTTTACTATCCAGCTGCTCTTCAGAGTCCTTTACCATCCAGCTGCTCTTCAGAGTCCTTTACTATCCAGCTGCTCTTCAGAGTCCTTTACTATCCAGCTGCTCTTCAGAGTCCTTTACTCTCCAGCTGCTCTTCAGAGTCGTTTACTATCAAGCTGCTCTTCAGATTCCTATACTATCCAGCTGCTCTTCAGAGTCCTTTATTATCCAGCTGCTCTTCAGAGTCCTTTACAATTCAGCTTCTCTTCAGAGTCCTTTACCATCCAGCTGCTCTTCAGAGTCCTTTACTATCCAGCTGCTTTTCAGAGTCCTTTACTATCCAGCTGCTCTTCAGAGTCCTTTACTATCCAGCTGCTCTTGAGTCCTTTACCATCCAGCTGCTCTTCAGAGTCCTTTACCATCCAGGTGCTCTTCAGTCCTTTACCATCCATCTGCTCTTCAGAGTCCTTTACCATCCAGCTGCTCTTCAGAGTCCTTTACATCCAGCTGCTCTTCAGAGTCCTTTACCATCCAGCTGATCTTAAGAGTCCTTTACCATCCAGCTGCTCTTCAGAGTCCTTTTCATATCCAGCTGCTCTTCAGAGTCTTTTACTATCCAGCTGCTTTTCAGAGTCCTTTACTATCCAGCTGCTCTTCAGAGTCCTTTACCATTCAGCTTCTCTTCAGAGTCCTTTACCATCCAGCTGCTCTTCAGAGAACTTTACCATCCAGCTGCTCTTCAGAGTCCTTTACCATCCAGCTGCTCTTCAGAGTCCTTTACCATCCAGCTGCTCTTCAGAGTCCTTTACCATCCAGCTGCTCTTGAGTCCTTTACCATTCAGCTGCTCTTCAGAGTCCTTTACCATCCAGCTGCTCTTCAGAGTCCTTTACTATCCAGCTGATCTTCAGAGTCGTTTACTATCCAGCTGCTCTTCAGAGTCCTTTACCATCCAGCTGCTCTTCAGAGTCCTTTACTATCCAGCTGCTCTTCAGAGTCCTTTACTATCCAGCTGCTCTTCAGAGTCCTTTACTCTCCAGCTGCTCTTCAGAGTCGTTTACTATCAAGCTGCTCTTCAGATTCCTTTACTATCCAGCTGCTCTTCAGAGTCCTTTATTATCCAGCTGCTCTTCAGAGTCCTTTACAATTCAGCTTCTCTTCAGAGTCCTTTACCATCCAGCTGCTCTTCAGAGTCCTTTACTATCCAGCTGCTCTTCAGAGTCCTTTACTATCCAGCTGCTTTTCAGAGTCCTTTACTATCCAGCTGCTCTTCAGAGTCCTTTACCATTCAGCTTCTCTTCAGAGTCCTTTATTATCCAGCTGCTCTTCAGAGTCCTTTACTATCTAGCTGCTCTTGAGTCCTTTACCATTCAGCTGCTCTTCAGAGTCCTTTACCATCCAGCTGCTCTTCAGAGTCCTTTACCATCCAGCTGCTCTTCAGAGTCCTTTGCCATCCAGCTGCTCCTCAGAGTCATTTACCATCCAGCTGCTGTTCAGAGTCCTTTACTATCCAGCTGCTCTTCAGAGTCCTTTACCATTCAGCTTCTCTTCAGAGTCCTTTATTATCCAGCTGCTCTTCAGAGTCCTTTACCATCCAGCTGCTCTTCAGAGTCCTTTACCTTCCAGCTGCTCTTCAGAGTCCTTTACTATCCAGCTGCTCTTGAGTCCTTTACCATTCAGCTGTCTTCAGAGTCCTTTACCATCCAGCTGCTCTTCAGAGTCCTTTACCATCCAGCTGCTCTTCAGAGTCCTTTACCATTCAGCTTCTCTTCAGAGTCCTTTACCATCCAGCTGCTCTTCAGAGTCCTTTACCATCCAGCTGCTCTTCAGAGTCCTTTACCATCCAGCTGCTCTTGAGTCCTTTACCATTCAGCTGCTCTTCAGAGTCCTTTACCATCCAGCTGCTCTTCAGAGTCCTTTACTATCCAGCTGATCTTCAGAGTCGTTTACTATCCAGCTGCTCTTCAGAGTCCTTTACCATCCAGCTGCTCTTCAGAGTCCTTTACTATCCAGCTGCTCTTCAGAGTCCTTTACTATCCAGCTGCTCTTCAGAGTCCTTTACTCTCCAGCTGCTCTTCAGAGTCCTTTACCATCCAGCTGCTCTTCAGAGTCCTTTACTATCCAGCTGCTCTTCAGAGTCGTTTACTATCAAGCTGCTCTTCAGATTCCTTTACTATCCAGCTGCTCTTCAGAGTCCTTTATTATCCAGCTGCTCTTTAGAGCCCTTTACCATTCAGCTAATCTTCAGAGTCCTTTACCGTCCAGCTGCTCTTCAGAGTCCTTTGCCATCCAGCTGCTCCTCAGAGTCATTTACCATCCAGCTGCTTTTCAGAGTCCTTTACTATCCAGCTGCTCTTCAGAGTCCTTTACCATTCAGCTTCTCTTCAGAGTCCTTTATTATCCAGCTGCTCTTCGGAGTCATTTACCATCCAGCTGCTCTTCAGAGTCCTTTACCATCCAGCTGCTCTCCAGAGTCCTTTATTATCCATCTGCTCTTCAGAGTCCTTTACCATCCAGCTGCTCTTCAGAGTCCTTTACCTTCCAGCTGCTCTTCAGAGTCCTTTACTATCCAGCTGCTCTTGAGTCCTTTACCATTCAGCTGCTCTTCAGAGTCCTTTACCATCCAGCTGCTCTTCAGAGTCCTTTACCATCCAGCTGCTCTTCAGAGTCCTTTACCATCCAGCTGCTCTTCAGAGTCCTTTACTATCCAGGTGCTCTTCAGAGTCCTTTACCATCCAGCTGCTCTTCAGAGTCCTTTACTATCCAGCTGCTCTTGAGTCCCTTACAATTCAGCTGCTCTTCAGTCCTTTACCATCCATCTGCTCTTCAGAGTCCTTTACCATCCAGCTGCTCTTCGGAGTCCTTTACCATCCAGGTGCTCTTCAGTCCTTTACCATCCATCTGCTCTTCAGAGTCCTTTACCATCCAGCTGCTCTTCAGAGTCCTTTACATCCAGCTGCTCTTCAGAGTCCTTTACCATCCAGCTGATCTTAAGAGTCCTTTACCATCCAGCTGCTCTTCAGAGTCCTTTTCATATCCAGCTGCTCTTCAGAGTCCTTTACCTTCCAGCTGCTCTTCAGAGTCCTTTACTATCCAGCTGCTCTTGAGTCCTTTACCATTCAGCTGCTCTTCAGAGTCCTTTACCATCCAGCTGCTCTTCAGAGTCCTTTACCATCCAGCTGCCCTTCAGAGTCCTTTACCATCCAGCTGCTCTTCAGAGTCCTTTACTATCCAGGTGCTCTTCAGAGTCCTTTACCATCCAGCTGCTCTTCAGAGTCCTTTACTATCCAGCTGCTCTTGAGTCCTTTACAATTAAGCTGCTCTTCAGTCCTTTACCATCCAACTGCTCTTCAGAGTCCTTTACCATCCAGCTGCTCTTCAGAGTCCTTTACCATCCAGGTGCTCTTCAGTCCTTTACCATCCATCTGCTCTTCAGAGTCCTTTACCATCCAGCTGCTCTTCAGAGTCTTTTACTATCCAGCTGCTTTTCAGAGTCCTTTACTATCCAGCTGCTCTTCAGAGTCCTTTACCATTCAGCTTCTCTTCAGAGTCCTTTACCATCCAGCTGCTCTTCAGAGAACTTTACCATCCAGCTGCTCTTCAGAGTCCTTTACCATCCAGCTGCTCTTCAGAGTCCTTTACCATCCAGCTGCTCTTCAGAGTCCTTTACCATCCAGCTGCTCTTGAGTCCTTTACCATTCAGCTGCTCTTCAGAGTCCTTTACCATCCAGCTGCTCTTCAGAGTCCTTTACTATCCAGCTGATCTTCAGAGTCGTTTACTATCCAGCTGCTCTTCAGAGTCCTTTACCATCCAGCTGCTCTTCAGAGTCCTTTACTATCCAGCTGCTCTTCAGAGTCCTTTACTATCCAGCTGCTCTTCAGAGTCCTTTACTCTCCAGCTGCTCTTCAGAGTCGTTTACTATCAAGCTGCTCTTCAGATTCCTTTACTATCCAGCTGCTCTTCAGAGTCCTTTATTATCCGGCTGCTCTTCAGAGTCCTTTACAATTCAGCTTCTCTTCAGAGTCCTTTACCATCCAGCTGCTCTTCAGAGTCCTTTACTATCCAGCTGCTCTTCAGAGTCCTTTACTATCCAGCTGCTTTTCAGAGTCCTTTACTATCCAGCTGCTCTTCAGAGTCCTTTACCATTCAGCTTCTCTTCAGAGTCCTTTATTATCCAGCTGCTCTTCAGAGTCCTTTACTATCCAGCTGCTCTTGAGTCCTTTACCATTCAGCTGCTCTTCAGAGTCCTTTACCATCCAGCTGCTCTTCAGAGTCCTTTACCATCCAGCTGCTCTTCAGAGTCCTTTGCCATCCAGCTGCTCCTCAGAGTCATTTACCATCCAGCTGCTGTTCAGAGTCCTTTACTATCCAGCTGCTCTTCAGAGTCCTTTAACATTCAGCTTCTCTTCAGAGTCCTTTATTATCCAGCTGCTCTTCAGAGTCCTTTACCATCCAGCTGCTCTTCAGAGTCCTTTACCTTCCAGCTGCTCTTCAGAGTCCTTTACTATCCAGCTGCTCTTGAGTCCTTTACCATTCAGCTGCTCTTCAGAGTCCTTTACCATCCAGCTGCTCTTCAGAGTCCTTTACCATCCAGCTGCTCTTCAGAGTCCTTTACCATTCAGCTTCTCTTCAGAGTCCTTTACCATCCAGCTGCTCTTCAGAGTCCTTTACCATCCAGCTGCTCTTCAGAGTCCTTTACCATCCAGCTGCTCTTGAGTCCTTTACCATTCAGCTGCTCTTCAGAGTCCTTTACCATCCAGCTGCTCTTCAGAGTCCTTTACTATACAGCTGATCTTCAGAGTCGTTTACTATCCAGCTGCTCTTCAGAGTCCTTTACCATCCAGCTGCTCTTCAGAGTCCTTTACTATCCAGCTGCTCTTCAGAGTCCTTTACTATCCAGCTGCTCTTCAGAGTCCTTTACTCTCCAGCTGCTCTTCAGAGTCCTTTACCATCCAGCTGCTCTTCAGAGTCCTTTACTATCCAGCTGCTCTTCAGAGTCGTTTACTATCAAGCTGCTCTTCAGATTCCTTTACTATCCAGCTGCTCTTCAGATTCCTTTACCGTCCAGCTGCTCTTCAGAGTCCTTTGCCATCCAGCTGCTCCTCAGAGTCATTTACCATCCAGCTGCTTTTCAGAGTCCTTTACTATCCAGCTGCTCTTCAGAGTCCTTTACCATTCAGCTTCTCTTCAGAGTCCTTTATTATCCAGCTGCTCTTCAGAGTCCTTTACCATCCAGCTGCTCTTCAGAGTCCTTTACCTTCCAGCTGCTCTTCAGAGTCCTTTACTATCCAGCTGCTCTTGAGTCCTTTACCATCCAGCTGCTCTTCAGAGTCCTTTACCATCCAGCTGCTCTTCAGAGTCCTTTACCATCCAGCTGCTCTTCAGAGTCCTTTGCCATCCAGCTGCTCCTCAGAGTCATTTACCATCCAGCTGCTGTTCAGAGTCCTTTACTATCCAGCTGCTCTTCAGAGTCCTTTAACATTCAGCTTCTCTTCAGAGTCCTTTATTATCCAGCTGCTCTTCAGAGTCCTTTACCATCCAGCTGCTCTTCAGAGTCCTTTACCTTCCAGCTGCTCTTCAGAGTCCTTTACTATCCAGCTGCTCTTGAGTCCTTTACCATTCAGCTGCTCTTCAGAGTCCTTTACCATCCAGCTGCTCTTCAGAGTCCTTTACCATCCAGCTGCTCTTCAGAGTCCTTTACCATTCAGCTTCTCTTCAGAGTCCTTTACCATCCAGCTGCTCTTCAGAGTCCTTTACCATCCAGCTGCTCTTCAGAGTCCTTTACCATCCAGCTGCTCTTGAGTCCTTTACCATTCAGCTGCTCTTCAGAGTCCTTTACCATCCAGCTGCTCTTCAGAGTCCTTTACTATACAGCTGATCTTCAGAGTCGTTTACTATCCAGCTGCTCTTCAGAGTCCTTTACCATCCAGCTGCTCTTCAGAGTCCTTTACTATCCAGCTGCTCTTCAGAGTCCTTTACTATCCAGCTGCTCTTCAGAGTCCTTTACTCTCCAGCTGCTCTTCAGAGTCCTTTACCATCCAGCTGCTCTTCAGAGTCCTTTACTATCCAGCTGCTCTTCAGAGTCGTTTACTATCAAGCTGCTCTTCAGATTCCTTTACTATCCAGCTGCTCTTCAGATTCCTTTACCGTCCAGCTGCTCTTCAGAGTCCTTTGCCATCCAGCTGCTCCTCAGAGTCATTTACCATCCAGCTGCTTTTCAGAGTCCTTTACTATCCAGCTGCTCTTCAGAGTCCTTTACCATTCAGCTTCTCTTCAGAGTCCTTTATTATCCAGCTGCTCTTCAGAGTCCTTTACCATCCAGCTGCTCTTGAGTCCTTTACCTTCCAGCTGCTCTTCAGAGTCCTTTACTATCCAGCTGCTCTTGAGTCCTTTACCATCCAGCTGCTCTTCAGAGTCCTTTACCATCCAGCTGCTCTTCAGAGTCCTTTACCATCCAGCTGCTCTTCAGAGTCCTTTACTATCCAGCTGCTCTTCAGAGTCTTTTACCATCCAGCTGCTCTTCAGTGTCCTTTACTATCCAGCTGCTCTTGAGTCCTTTACAATTCAGCTGCTCTTCAGTCCTTTACCATCCATCTGCTCTTCAGAGTCCTTTACCATCCAGCTGCTCTTCAGAGTCCTTTACCATCCAGCTGCTCTTCAGTCCTTTACCATCCATCTGCTCTTCAGAGTCCTTTACCATCCAGCTGCTCTTCAGAGTCCTTTACATCCAGCTGCTCTTCAGAGTCATTTACCATCCAGCTGCTCTTCAGAGTCCTTTACCATCCAGCTGCTCTTCAGAGTCCTTTACCATCCAGCTGCTCTTCAAAGTCCATTACCATCCAGCTGCTCTTCAGAGTCCTTTACTATCCAGCTGCTCTTCAGAGTCGTTTACTATCCAGCTGCCCTTCAGAGTCCTTTACTCTCCAGCTGCTCTTCAGAGTCCTTTACCATCCAGCTGCTCTTCAGTCCTTTACCATCCATCTGCTCTTCAGAGTCCTTTACCATCCAGCTGCTCTTCAGAGTCCTTTACATCCAGCTGCTCTTCAGGGTCATTTACCATCCAGCTGCTCTTCAGAGTCCTTTACCATCCAGCTGATCTTAAGAGTCCTTTACCATCAAGCTGCTCTTCAGAGTCCTTTACTATCCAGCTGCTTTTCAGAGTCCTTTACTATCCAGCTGCTCTTCAGAGTCCTTTACCATTCAGCTTCTCTTCAGAGTCCTTTACCATCCAGCTGCTCTTCAGAGTCCTTTACCATCCAGCTGCTCTTCAGAGTCCTTTACCATCCAGCTGCTCTTCAGAGTCCTTTACCATCCAGCTGCTCTTCAGAGTCCTTTACCATCCAGCTGCTCTTCAGAGAACTTTACCATCCAGCTGCTCTTCAGAGTCCTTTACCATCCAGCTGCTCTTCAGAGTCCTTTACCATCCAGCTGCTCTTCAGAGTCCTTTACCATCCAGCTGCTCTTGAGTCCTTTACCATTCAGCTGCTCTTCAGAGTCCTTTACCATCCAGCTGCTCTTCAGAGTCCTTTACTATCCAGCTGATCTTCAGAGTCGTTTACTATCCAGCTGCTCTTCAGAGTCCTTTACCATCCAGCTGCTCTTCAGAGTCCTTTACTATCCAGCTGCTCTTCAGAGTCCTTTACTATCCAGCTGCTCTTCAGAGTCCTTTACTCTCCAGCTGCTCTTCAGAGTCGTTTACTATCAAGCTGCTCTTCAGATTCCTTTACTATCCAGCTGCTCTTCAGAGTCCTTTATTATCCGGCTGCTCTTCAGAGTCCTTTACAATTCAGCTTCTCTTCAGAGTCCTTTACCATCCAGCTGCTCTTCAGAGTCCTTTACTATCCAGCTGCTCTTCAGAGTCCTTTACTATCCAGCTGCTTTTCAGAGTCCTTTACTATCCAGCTGCTCTTCAGAGTCCTTTACCATTCAGCTTCTCTTCAGAGTCCTTTATTATCCAGCTGCTCTTCAGAGTCCTTTACTATCCAGCTGCTCTTGAGTCCTTTACCATTCAGCTGCTCTTCAGAGTCCTTTACCATCCAGCTGCTCTTCAGAGTCCTTTACCATCCAGCTGCTCTTCAGAGTCCTTTGCCATCCAGCTGCTCCTCAGAGTCATTTACCATCCAGCTGCTGTTCAGAGTCCTTTACTATCCAGCTGCTCTTCAGAGTCCTTTAACATTCAGCTTCTCTTCAGAGTCCTTTATTATCCAGCTGCTCTTCAGAGTCCTTTACCATCCAGCTGCTCTTCAGAGTCCTTTACCTTCCAGCTGCTCTTCAGAGTCCTTTACTATCCAGCTGCTCTTGAGTCCTTTACCATTCAGCTGCTCTTCAGAGTCCTTTACCATCCAGCTGCTCTTCAGAGTCCTTTACCATCCAGCTGCTCTTCAGAGTCCTTTACCATTCAGCTTCTCTTCAGAGTCCTTTACCATCCAGCTGCTCTTCAGAGTCCTTTACCATCCAGCTGCTCTTCAGAGTCCTTTACCATCCAGCTGCTCTTGAGTCCTTTACCATTCAGCTGCTCTTCAGAGTCCTTTACCATCCAGCTGCTCTTCAGAGTCCTTTACTATACAGCTGATCTTCAGAGTCGTTTACTATCCAGCTGCTCTTCAGAGTCCTTTACCATCCAGCTGCTCTTCAGAGTCCTTTACTATCCAGCTGCTCTTCAGAGTCCTTTACTATCCAGCTGCTCTTCAGAGTCCTTTACTCTCCAGCTGCTCTTCAGAGTCCTTTACCATCCAGCTGCTCTTCAGAGTCCTTTACTATCCAGCTGCTCTTCAGAGTCGTTTACTATCAAGCTGCTCTTCAGATTCCTTTACTATCCAGCTGCTCTTCAGATTCCTTTACCGTCCAGCTGCTCTTCAGAGTCCTTTGCCATCCAGCTGCTCCTCAGAGTCATTTACCATCCAGCTGCTTTTCAGAGTCCTTTACTATCCAGCTGCTCTTCAGAGTCCTTTACCATTCAGCTTCTCTTCAGAGTCCTTTATTATCCAGCTGCTCTTCAGAGTCCTTTACCATCCAGCTGCTCTTGAGTCCTTTACCATTCAGCTGCTCTTCAGAGTCCTTTACCATCCAGCTGCTCTTCAGAGTCCTTTACTATCCAGCTGATCTTCAGAGTCGTTTACTATCCAGCTGCTCTTCAGAGTCCTTTACCATCCAGCTGCTCTTCAGAGTCCTTTACTATCCAGCTGCTCTTCAGAGTCCTTTACTATCCAGCTGCTCTTCAGAGTCCTTTACTCTCCAGCTGCTCTTCAGAGTCGTTTACTATCAAGCTGCTCTTCAGATTCCTTTACTATCCAGCTGCTCTTCAGAGTCCTTTATTATCCGGCTGCTCTTCAGAGTCCTTTACAATTCAGCTTCTCTTCAGAGTCCTTTACCATCCAGCTGCTCTTCAGAGTCCTTTACTATCCAGCTGCTCTTCAGAGTCCTTTACTATCCAGCTGCTTTTCAGAGTCCTTTACTATCCAGCTGCTCTTCAGAGTCCTTTACCATTCAGCTTCTCTTCAGAGTCCTTTATTATCCAGCTGCTCTTCAGAGTCCTTTACTATCCAGCTGCTCTTGAGTCCTTTACCATTCAGCTGCTCTTCAGAGTCCTTTACCATCCAGCTGCTCTTCAGAGTCCTTTACCATCCAGCTGCTCTTCAGAGTCCTTTGCCATCCAGCTGCTCCTCAGAGTCATTTACCATCCAGCTGCTGTTCAGAGTCCTTTACTATCCAGCTGCTCTTCAGAGTCCTTTAACATTCAGCTTCTCTTCAGAGTCCTTTATTATCCAGCTGCTCTTCAGAGTCCTTTACCATCCAGCTGCTCTTCAGAGTCCTTTACCTTCCAGCTGCTCTTCAGAGTCCTTTACTATCCAGCTGCTCTTGAGTCCTTTACCATTCAGCTGCTCTTCAGAGTCCTTTACCATCCAGCTGCTCTTCAGAGTCCTTTACCATCCAGCTGCTCTTCAGAGTCCTTTACCATTCAGCTTCTCTTCAGAGTCCTTTACCATCCAGCTGCTCTTCAGAGTCCTTTACCATCCAGCTGCTCTTCAGAGTCCTTTACCATCCAGCTGCTCTTGAGTCCTTTACCATTCAGCTGCTCTTCAGAGTCCTTTACCATCCAGCTGCTCTTCAGAGTCCTTTACCATCCAGCTGCTCTTGAGTCCTTTACCATTCAGCTGCTCTTCAGAGTCCTTTACCATCCAGCTGCTCTTCAGAGTCCTTTACTATACAGCTGATCTTCAGAGTCGTTTACTATCCAGCTGCTCTTCAGAGTCCTTTACCATCCAGCTGCTCTTCAGAGTCCTTTACTATCCAGCTGCTCTTCAGAGTCCTTTACTATCCAGCTGCTCTTCAGAGTCCTTTACTCTCCAGCTGCTCTTCAGAGTCCTTTACCATCCAGCTGCTCTTCAGAGTCCTTTACTATCCAGCTGCTCTTCAGAGTCGTTTACTATCAAGCTGCTCTTCAGATTCCTTTACTATCCAGCTGCTCTTCAGATTCCTTTACCATTCAGCTGCTCTTCAGAGTCCTTTACCATCCAGCTGCTCTTCAGAGTCCTTTACCATCCAGCTGCTCTTCAGAGTCCTTTGCCATCCAGCTGCTCCTCAGAGTCATTTACCATCCAGCTGCTGTTCAGAGTCCTTTACTATCCAGCTGCTCTTCAGAGTCCTTTAACATTCAGCTTCTCTTCAGAGTCCTTTATTATCCAGCTGCTCTTCAGAGTCCTTTACCATCCAGCTGCTCTTCAGAGTCCTTTACCTTCCAGCTGCTCTTCAGAGTCCTTTACTATCCAGCTGCTCTTGAGTCCTTTACCATTCAGCTGCTCTTCAGAGTCCTTTACCATCCAGCTGCTCTTCAGAGTCCTTTACCATCCAGCTGCTCTTCAGAGTCCTTTACCATTCAGCTTCTCTTCAGAGTCCTTTACCATCCAGCTGCTCTTCAGAGTCCTTTACCATCCAGCTGCTCTTCAGAGTCCTTTACCATCCAGCTGCTCTTGAGTCCTTTACCATTCAGCTGCTCTTCAGAGTCCTTTACCATCCAGCTGCTCTTCAGAGTCCTTTACTATCCAGCTGCTCTTGAGTCCTTTACCATTCAGCTGCTCTTCAGAGTCCTTTACCATCCAGCTGCTCTTCAGAGTCCTTTACTATACAGCTGATCTTCAGAGTCGTTTACTATCCAGCTGCTCTTCAGAGTCCTTTACCATCCAGCTGCTCTTCAGAGTCCTTTACTATCCAGCTGCTCTTCAGAGTCCTTTACTATCCAGCTGCTCTTCAGAGTCCTTTACTCTCCAGCTGCTCTTCAGAGTCCTTTACCATCCAGCTGCTCTTCAGAGTCCTTTACTATCCAGCTGCTCTTCAGAGTCGTTTACTATCAAGCTGCTCTTCAGATTCCTTTACTATCCAGCTGCTCTTCAGATTCCTTTACCGTCCAGCTGCTCTTCAGAGTCCTTTGCCATCCAGCTGCTCCTCAGAGTCATTTACCATCCAGCTGCTTTTCAGAGTCCTTTACTATCCAGCAGCTCTTCAGAGTCCTTTACCATTCAGCTTCTCTTCAGAGTCCTTTATTATCCAGCTGCTCTTCAGAGTCCTTTACCATCCAGCTGCTCTTCAGAGTCCTTTACCTTCCAGCTGCTCTTCAGAGTCCTTTACTATCCAGCTGCTCTTGAGTCCTTTACCATCCAGCTGCTCTTCAGAGTCCTTTACCATCCAGCTGCTCTTCAGAGTCCTTTACCATCCAGCTGCTCTTCAGAGTCCTTTACTATCCAGCTGCTCTTCAGAGTCCTTTACTATCCAGCTGCTCTTCAGTGTCCTTTACTATCCAGCTGCTCTTGAGTCCTTTACAATTCAGCTGCTCTTCAGTCCTTTACCATCCATCTGCTCTTCAGAGTCCTTTACCATCCAGCTGCTCTTCAGAGTCCTTTACCATCCAGCTGCTCTTCAGTCCTTTACCATCCATCTGCTCTTCAGAGTCCTTTACCATCCAGCTGCTCTTCAGAGTCCTTTACATCCAGCTGCTCTTCAGAGTCATTTACCATCCAGCTGCTCTTCAGAGTCCTTTACCATCCAGCTGCTCTTCAGAGTCCTTTACCATCCAGCTGCTCTTCAAAGTCCATTACCATCCAGCTGCTCTTCAGAGTCCTTTACTATCCAGCTGCTCTTCAGAGTCGTTTACTATCCAGCTGCCCTTCAGAGTCCTTTACTCTCCAGCTGCTCTTCAGAGTCCTTTACAATCCAGCTGCTCTTCAGTCCTTTACCATCCATCTGCTCTTCAGAGTCCTTTACCATCCAGCTGCTCTTCAGAGTCCTTTACATCCAGCTGCTCTTCAGGGTCATTTACCATCCAGCTGCTCTTCAGAGTCCTTTACCATCCAGCTGATCTTAAGAGTCCTTTACCATCAAGCTGCTCTTCAGAGTCCTTTACTATCCAGCTGCTTTTCAGAGTCCTTTACTATCCAGCTGCTCTTCAGAGTCCTTTACCATTCAGCTTCTCTTCAGAGTCCTTTACCATCCAGCTGCTCTTCAGAGTCCTTTACCATCCAGCTGCTCTTCAGAGTCCTTTACCATCCAGCTGCTCTTCAGAGTCCTTTACCATCCAGCTGCTCTTCAGAGTCCTTTACCATCCAGCTGCTCTTGAGTCCTTTACCATTCAGCTGCTCTTCAGAGTCCTTTACCATCCAGCTGCTCTTCAGAGTCCTTTACTATCCAGCTGATCTTCAGAGTTGTTTACTATCCAGCTGCTCTTCAGAGTCCTTTACCATCCAGCTGCTCTTCAGAGTCCTTTACTATCCAGCTGCTCTTCAGAGTCGTTTACTATCCAGCTGCTCTTCAGAGTCCTTTACTCTCCAGCTGCTCTTCAGAGTCCTTTACCATCCAGCTGCTCTTCAGAGTCGTTTACTATCCAGCTGCTCTTCAGAGTCGTTTACTATCAAGCTGCTCTTCAGATTCCTTTACTATCCAGCTGCTCTTCAGAGACCTTTATTATCCAGCTGCTCTTCAGAATCCTTTACCATCCAGCTAATCTTCAGAGTCCTTTACCATCCAGCTGCTCTTCAGAGTCCTTTGCCATCCAGCTGCTCCTCGGAGTCCTTTACTCTCCAGCTGCTCTTCAGAGTCCTTTACCATCCAGCTGCTCTTCAGAGTCGTTTACTATCCAGCTGCTCTTCAGAGTCGTTTACTATCAAGCTGCTCTTCAGATTCCTTTACTATCCAGCTGCTCTTCAGAGTCCTTTACCATCCAGCTGCTCTTCAGAGTCCTTTACCATCCAGCTGCTCTTGAGTCCTTTACCATTCAGCTGCTCTTCAGAGTCCTTTACCATCCAGCTGCTCTTCAGAGTCCTTTACCATCCAGCTGCTCTTCAGAGTCGTTTACTATCCAGCTGCTCTTCAGAGTCGTTTACTATCAAGCTGCTCTTCAGATTCCTTTACTATCCAGCTGCTCTTCAGAGTCCTTTATTATCCAGCTGCTCTTCAGAATCCTTTACCATCCAGCTAATCTTCAGAGTCCTTTACCATCCAGCTGCTCTTCAGAGTCCTTTGCCATCCAGCTGCTCCTCAGAGTCATTTACCGTCCAGCTGCTTTTCAGAGTCCTTTACTATCCAGCTGCTCTTCAGAGTCCTTTACCATTCAGCTTCTCTTCAGAGTCCTTTATTATCCAGCTGCTCTTCAGAGTCCTTTACCATCCAGCTGCTCTTCAGAGTCCTCTACCTTCCAGCTGCTCTTCAGATTCCTTTACCATCCAGCTGCTCTTCAGAGTCCTTTACCATCCAACTGCTTTTCAGAGTCCTTTAATATCCAGCTGCTCTTCAGAGTCCTTTACCATTCAGCTTCTCTTCAGAGTCCTTTTCCATCCAGCTGCTCTTCAAAGTCCTTTACTATCCAGCTGCTCTTCAGAGTCCTTTACCATCCAGCTGCTCTTCAGAGTCATTTACCGTCCAACTGCTCTTCAGAGTCCTTTACCATCCAGCTGCTCTTCAGAGTCCTTTACCATCCAGCTGCTCTCCAGAGTCCTTTCATTATCCAGTTGCTCTTCAGAGTCCTTTACCATCCAGCTGCTCTTCAGAGTCCTTTACATTCCAGCTGCTCTTCAGAGTCCTTTACTATCCAGCTGCTCTTGAGTCCTTTACCATTCAGCTGCTCTTCAGAGTCCTTTACCATCCAGCTGCTCTTCAGAGTCCTTTACCATCCAGCTGCTCTTCAGAGTCCTTTACCATCCAGCTGCTCTTCAGAGTCCTTTACTATCCAGGTGCTCTTCAGAGTCCTTTACCATCCAGCAGCTCTTCAGAGTCCTTTACTATCCAGCTGCTCTTGAGTCCTTTACAATTCAGCTGCTCTTCAGTCCTTTACCATCCATCTGCTCTTTAGAGTCCTTTACCATCCAGCTGCTCTTCAGAGTCCTTTACCATCCAGCTGCTCTTCAGTCCTTTACCATCCATCTGCTCTTCAGAGTCCTTTACCATCCAGCTGCTCTTCAGAGTCCTTTACATCCAGCTGCTCTTCAGAGTCATTTACCATCCAGCTGCTCTTCAGAGTCCTTTACCATCCAGCTGATCTTAAGAGTCCTTTACCATCAAGCTGCTCTTCAGAGTCCTTTACTATCCAGCTGCTTTTCAGAGTCCTTTACTATCCAGCTGCTCTTCAGAGTCCTTTACCATTCAGCTTCTCTTCAGAGTCCTTTACCATCCAGCTGCTCTTCAGAGTCCTTTACTATCCAGCTGCTCTTCAGAGTCGTTTACTATCAAGCTGCTCTTCAGATTCCTTTACTATCCAGCTGCTCTTCAGAGTCCTTTATTATCCAGCTGCTCTTTAGAGCCCTTTACCATCCAGCTAATCTTCAGAGTCCTTTACCGTCCAGCTGCTCTTCAGAGTCCTTTGCCATCCAGCTGCTCCTCAGAGTCATTTACCATCCAGCTGCTTTTCAGAGTCCTTTACTATCCAGCTGCTCTTCAGAGTCCTTTACCATTCAGCTTCTCTTCAGAGTCCTTTATTATCCAGCTGCTCTTCAGAGTCCTTTACCATCCAGCTGCTCTTCAGAGTCCTTTACCTTCCAGCTGCTCTTCAGAGTCCTTTACTATCCAGCTGCTCTTGAGTCCTTTACCATCCAGCTGCTCTTCAGAGTCCTTTACCATCCAGCTGCTCTTCAGAGTCCTTTACCATCCAGCTGCTCTTCAGAGTCCTTTACTATCCAGCTGCTCTTCAGAGTCCTTTACCATCCAGCTGCTCTTCAGTGTCCTTTACTATCCAGCTGCTCTTGAGTCCTTTACAATTCAGCTGCTCTTCAGTCCTTTACCATCCATCTGCTCTTCAGAGTCCTTTACCATCCAGCTGCTCTTCAGAGTCCTTTACCATCCAGCTGCTCTTCAGTCCTTTACCATCCATCTGCTCTTCAGAGTCCTTTACCATCCAGCTGCTCTTCAGAGTCCTTTACATCCAGCTGCTCTTCAGAGTCATTTACCATCCAGCTGCTCTTCAGAGTCCTTTACCATCCAGCTGCTCTTCAGAGTCCTTTACCATCCAGCTGCTCTTCAAAGTCCTTTACCATCCAGCTGCTCTTCAGAGTCCTTTACTATCCAGCTGCTCTTCAGAGTCGTTTACTATCCAGCTGCCCTTCAGAGTCCTTTACTCTCCAGCTGCTCTTCAGAGTCCTTTACCATCCAGCTGCTCTTCAGTCCTTTACCATCCATCTGCTCTTCAGAGTCCTTTACCATCCAGCTGCTCTTCAGAGTCCTTTACATCCAGCTGCTCTTCAGAGTCATTTACCATCCAGCTGGTCTTCAGAGTCCTTTACCATCCAGCTGATCTTAAGAGTCCTTTACCATCAAGCTGCTCTTCAGAGTCCTTTACTATCCAGCTGCTTTTCAGAGTCCTTTACTATCCAGCTGCTCTTCAGAGTCCTTTACCATTCAGCTTCTCTTCAGAGTCCTTTACCATCCAGCTGCTCTTCAGAGTCCTTTACCATCCAGCTACTCTTCAGAGTCCTTTACCATCCAGCTGCTCTTCAGAGTCCTTTACCATCCAGTTGCTCTTCAGAGTCCTTTACCATCCAGCTTCTCTTCAGAGTCCTTTACCATCCAGCTGCTCTTGAGTCCTTTACCATTCAGCTGCTCTTCAGAGTCCTTTACCATCCAGCTGCTCTTCAGAGTCGTTTACTATCCAGCTGATCTTCAGAGTCGTTTACTATCCAGCTGCTCTTCAGAGTCCTTTACCATCCAGCTGCTCTTCAGAGTCCTTTACTATCCAGCTGCTCTTCAGAGTCGTTAACTATCCAGCTGCTCTTCAGAGTCCTTTACTCTCCAGCTGCTCTTCAGAGTCCTTTACCATCCAGCTGCTCTTCAGAGTTGTTTACTATCCAGCTGCTCTTCAGAGTCGTTTACTATCAAGCTGCTCTTCAGATTCCTTTACTATCCAGCTACTCTTCAGAGTCCTTTATTATCCAGCTGCTCTTCAGAATCCTTTACCATCCAGCTAATCTTCAGAGTCCTTTACCATCCAGCTGCTCTTCAGAGTCCTTTGCCATCCAGCTGCTCCTTAGAGTCATATACCATCCAGCTGCTTTTCAGAGTCCTTTACTATCCAGCTGCTCTTCAGAGTCCTTTACCATTCAGCTTCTCTTCAGAGTCCTTTATTATCCAGCTGCTCTTCAGAGTCCTTTACCATCCAGCTGCTCTTCAGAGTCCTTTACCTTCCAGCTGCTCTTCAGAGTCCTTTACCATCCAGCTGCTCTTCAGAGTCCTTTACCATCCAGCTGCTCTTCAGAGTCCTTTACCATCCAGATGCTCTTCAGAGTCCTTTACCATCCAGCTGCTCTTCAGAGTCCTTTACCATCCAGTTGCTCTTCAGAGTCCTTTACCATCCAGCTGCTCTTCAGAGTCCTTTACCATCCAGCTGCTCTTGAGTCCTTTACCATTCAGCTGCTCTTCAGAGTCCTTTACCATCCAGCTGCTCTTCAGAGTCCTTTACTATCCAGCTGATCTTCAGAGTCGTTTACTATCCAGCTGCTCTTCAGAGTCCTTTACCATCCAGCTGCTCTTCAGAGTCCTTTACTATCCAGCTGCTCTTCAGAGTCGTTAACTATCCAGCTGCTCTTCAGAGTCCTTTACTCTCCAGCTGCTCTTCAGAGTCCTTTACCATCCAGCTGCTCTTCAGAGTTGTTTACTATCCAGCTGCTCTTCAGAGTCGTTTACTATCAAGCTGCTCTTCAGATTCCTTTACTATCCAGCTACTCTTCAGATTCCTTTATTATCCAGCTGCTCTTCAGAATCCTTTACCATCCAGCTAATCTTCAGAGTCCTTTACCATCCAGCTGCTCTTCAGAGTCCTTTGCCATCCAGCTGCTCCTCAGAGTCATTTACCATCCAGCTGCTTTTCAGAGTCCTTTACTATCCAGCTGCTCTTCAGAGTCCTTTACCATTCAGCTTCTCTTCAGAGTCCTTTATTATCCAGCTGCTCTTCAGAGTCCTTTACCTTCCAGCTGCTCTTCAGAGTCCTTTACCATCCAGCTGCTCTTCAGAGTCCTTTACCATCCAGCTGCTCTTCAGAGTCCTTTACCATCCAACTGCTTTTCAGAGTCCTTTACTATCCAGCTGCTCTTCAGAGTCCTTTACCATTCAGCTTCTCTTCAGAGTCCTTTACCATCCAGCTGCTCTTCAAAGTCCTTTACTATCCAGCTGTTCTTCAGAGTCCTTTACCATCCAGCTGCTCTTCAGAGTCATTTACCATCCAGCTGCTCTTCAGAGTCCTTTACTATCCAGCTGCTCTTCAGAGTCCTTTACCATCCAGCTGCTCTCCAGAGTCCTTTATTATCCAGCTGCTCTTCAGAGTCCTTTACCATCCAGCTGCTCTTCAGAGTCCTTTACCTTCCAGCTGCTCTTCAGGGTCCGTTACTATCCAGCTGCTCTTGAGTCCTTTACCATTCAGCTGCTCTTCAGAGTCCTTTACCATCCAGCTGCTGTTCAGAGTCCTTTACCATCCAGCTGCTCTTCAGAGTCCTTTAACATCCAGCTACTCTTCAGAGTCCTTTACTATCCAGGTGCTCTTCAGAGTCCTTTACCATCCAGCTGCTCTTCAGAGTCCTTTACTATCCAGCTGCTCTTGAGTCCTTTACAATTCAGCTGCTCTTCAGTCCTTTACCATCCATCTGCTCTTCAGAGTCCTTTACCATCCAGCTGCTCTTCAGAGTCCTTTACCATCCAGGTGCTCTTCAGTCCTTTACCATCCATCTGCTCTTCAGAGTCCTTTACCATCCAGCTGCTCTTCAGAGTCCTTTACATCCAGCTGCTCTTCAGAGTCCTTTACCATCCAGCTGATCTTAAGAGTCCTTTACCATCCAGCTGCTCTTCAGAGTCCTTTTCATATCCAGCTGCTCTTCAGAGTCCTTTACCTTCCAGCTGCTCTTCAGAGTCCTTTACTATCCAGCTGCTCTTGAGTCCTTTACCATTCAGCTGCTCTTCAGAGTCCTTTACCACCCAGCTGCTCTTCAGAGTCCTTTACCATCCAGCTACTCTTCAGAGTCCTTTACCATCCAGCTGCTCTTCAGAGTCCTTTACTATCCAGGTGCTCTTCAGAGTCCTTTACCATCCAGCTGCTCTTCAGAGTCCTTTACTATCCAGCTGCTCTTGAGTCCTTTACAATTAAGCTGCTCTTCAGTCCTTTACCATCCATCTGCTCTTCAGAGTCCTTTACCATCCAGCTGCTCTTCAGAGTCGTTTACCATCCAGGTGCTCTTCAGTCCTTTACCATCCATCTGCTCTTCAGAGTCCTTTACCATCCAGCTGCTCTTCAGAGTCCTTTACATCCAGCTGCTCTTCAGAGTCCTTTACCATCCAGCTGATCTTAAGAGTCCTTTACCATCCAGCTGCTCTTCAGAGTCCTTTTCATATCCAGCTGCTCTTCAGAGTCTTTTACTATCCAGCTGCTTTTCAGAGTCCTTTACTATCCAGCTGCTCTTCAGAGTCCTTTACCATTCAGCTTCTCTTCAGAGTCCTTTACCATCCAGCTGCTCTTCAGAGAACTTTACCATCCAGCTGCTCTTCAGAGTCCTTTACCATCCAGCTGCTCTTCAGAGTCCTTTACCATCCAGCTGCTCTTCAGAGTCCTTTACCATCCAGCTGCTCTTGAGTCCTTTACCATTCAGCTGCTCTTCAGAGTCCTTTACCATCCAGCTGCTCTTCAGAGTCCTTTACTATCCAGCTGATCTTCAGAGTCGTTTACTATCCAGCTGCTCTTCAGAGTCCTTTACCATCCAGCTGCTCTTCAGAGTCCTTTACCATCCAGCTGCTCTTCAGAGTCCTTTACATCCAGCTGCTCTTCAGAGTCCTTTACCATCCAGCTGATCTTAAGAGTCCTTTACCATCCAGCTGCTCTTCAGAGTCCTTTTCATATCCAGCTGCTCTTCAGAGTCCTTTACCTTCCAGCTGCTCTTCAGAGTCCTTTACTATCCAGCTGCTCTTGAGTCCTTTACCATTCAGCTGCTCTTCAGAGTCCTTTACCACCCAGCTGCTCTTCAGAGTCCTTTACCATCCAGCTACTCTTCAGAGTCCTTTACCATCCAGCTGCTCTTCAGAGTCCTTTACTATCCAGGTGCTCTTCAGAGTCCTTTACCATCCAGCTGCTCTTCAGAGTCCTTTACCATCCAGCTGCTCTTCAGAGTCCTTTACCATCCAGCTGCTCTTCAGAGTCCTTTACCTTCCAGCTGCTCTTCAGGGTCCGTTACTATCCAGCTGCTCTTGAGTCCTTTACCATTCAGCTGCTCTTCAGAGTCCTTTACCATCCAGCTGCTGTTCAGAGTCCTTTACCATCCAGCTGCTCTTCAGAGTCCTTTAACATCCAGCTACTCTTCAGAGTCCTTTACTATCCAGGTGCTCTTCAGAGTCCTTTACCATCCAGCTGCTCTTCAGAGTCCTTTACTATCCAGCTGCTCTTGAGTCCTTTACAATTCAGCTGCTCTTCAGTCCTTTACCATCCATCTGCTCTTCAGAGTCCTTTACCATCCAGCTGCTCTTCAGAGTCCTTTACCATCCAGGTGCTCTTCAGTCCTTTACCATCCATCTGCTCTTCAGAGTCCTTTACCATCCAGCTGCTCTTCAGAGTCCTTTACATCCAGCTGCTCTTCAGAGTCCTTTACCATCCAGCTGATCTTAAGAGTCCTTTACCATCCAGCTGCTCTTCAGAGTCCTTTTCATATCCAGCTGCTCTTCAGAGTCCTTTACCTTCCAGCTGCTCTTCAGAGTCCTTTACTATCCAGCTGCTCTTGAGTCCTTTACCATTCAGCTGCTCTTCAGAGTCCTTTACCACCCAGCTGCTCTTCAGAGTCCTTTACCATCCAGCTACTCTTCAGAGTCCTTTACCATCCAGCTGCTCTTCAGAGTCCTTTACTATCCAGGTGCTCTTCAGAGTCCTTTACCATCCAGCTGCTCTTCAGAGTCCTTTACTATCCAGCTGCTCTTGAGTCCTTTACAATTAAGCTGCTCTTCAGTCCTTTACCATCCATCTGCTCTTCAGAGTCCTTTACCATCCAGCTGCTCTTCAGAGTCGTTTACCATCCAGGTGCTCTTCAGTCCTTTACCATCCATCTGCTCTTCAGAGTCCTTTACCATCCAGCTGCTCTTCAGAGTCCTTTACATCCAGCTGCTCTTCAGAGTCCTTTACCATCCAGCTGATCTTAAGAGTCCTTTACCATCCAGCTGCTCTTCAGAGTCCTTTTCATATCCAGCTGCTCTTCAGAGTCTTTTACTATCCAGCTGCTTTTCAGAGTCCTTTACTATCCAGCTGCTCTTCAGAGTCCTTTACCATTCAGCTTCTCTTCAGAGTCCTTTACCATCCAGCTGCTCTTCAGAGAACTTTACCATCCAGCTGCTCTTCAGAGTCCTTTACCATCCAGCTGCTCTTCAGAGTCCTTTACCATCCAGCTGCTCTTCAGAGTCCTTTACCATCCAGCTGCTCTTGAGTCCTTTACCATTCAGCTGCTCTTCAGAGTCCTTTACCATCCAGCTGCTCTTCAGAGTCCTTTACTATCCAGCTGATCTTCAGAGTCGTTTACTATCCAGCTGCTCTTCAGAGTCCTTTACCATCCAGCTGCTCTTCAGAGTCCTTTACTATCCAGCTGCTCTTCAGAGTCCTTTACTATCCAGCTGCTCTTCAGAGTCCTTTACTCTCCAGCTGCTCTTCAGAGTCGTTTACTATCAAGCTGCTCTTCAGATTCCTTTACTATCCAGCTGCTCTTCAGAGTCCTTTATTATCCAGCTGCTCTTCAGAGTCCTTTACAATTCAGCTTCTCTTCAGAGTCCTTTACCATCCAGCTGCTCTTCAGAGTCCTTTACTATCCAGCTGCTCTTCAGAGTCCTTTACTATCCAGCTGCTTTTCAGAGTCCTTTACTATCCAGCTGCTCTTCAGAGTCCTTTACCATTCAGCTTCTCTTCAGAGTCCTTTATTATCCAGCTGCTCTTCAGAGTCCTTTACTATCCAGCTGCTCTTGAGTCCTTTACCATTCAGCTGCTCTTCAGAGTCCTTTACCATCCAGCTGCTCTTCAGAGTCCTTTACCATCCAGCTGCTCTTCAGAGTCCTTTGCCATCCAGCTGCTCCTCAGAGTCATTTACCATCCAGCTGCTGTTCAGAGTCCTTTAATATCCAGCTGCTCTTCAGAGTCCTTTACCATTCAGCTTCTCTTCAGAGTCCTTTATTATCCAGCTGCTCTTCAGAGTCCTTTACCATCCAGCTGCTCTTCAGAGTCCTTTACCTTCCAGCTGCTCTTCAGAGTCCTTTACTATCCAGCTGCTCTTGAGTCCTTTACCATTCAGCTGCTCTTCAGAGTCCTTTACCATCCAGCTGTTCTTCAGAGTCCTTTACCATCCAGCTGCTCTTCAGAGTCCTTTACCATTCAGCTTCTCTTCAGAGTCCTTTACCATCCAGCTGCTCTTCAGAGTCCTTTACCATCCAGCTGCTCTTCAGAGTCCTTTACCATCCAGCTGCTCTTGAGTCCTTTACCATTCAGCTGCTCTTCAGAGTCCTTTACCATCCAGCTGCTCTTCAGAGTCCTTTACTATCCAGCTGATCTTCAGAGTCGTTTACTATCCAGCTACTCTTCAGAGTCCTTTACCATCCAGCTGCTCTTCAGAGTCCTTTACTATCCAGCTGCTCTTCAGAGTCCTTTACCATTCAGCTTCTCTTCAGAGTCCTTTACCATCCAGCTGCTCTTCAAAGTCCTTTACTATCCAGCTGTTCTTCAGAGTCCTTTACCATCCAGCTGCTCTTCAGAGTCATTTACCATCCAGCTGCTCTTCAGAGTCCTTTACTATCCAGCTGCTCTTCAGAGTCCTTTACCATCCAGCTGCTCTCCAGAGTCCTTTATTATCCAGCTGCTCTTCAGAGTCCTTTACCATCCAGCTGCTCTTCAGAGTCCTTTACCTTCCAGCTGCTCTTCAGGGTCCGTTACTATCCAGCTGCTCTTGAGTCCTTTACCATTCAGCTGCTCTTCAGAGTCCTTTACCATCCAGCTGCTGTTCAGAGTCCTTTACCATCCAGCTGCTCTTCAGAGTCCTTTACCATCCAGCTGCTTTTCAGAGTCCTTTACTATCCAGCTGCTCTTCAGAGTCCTTTACCATTCAGCTTCTCTTCAGAGTCCTTTATTATCCAGCTGCTCTTCAGAGTCCTTTACCTTCCAGCTGCTCTTCAGAGTCCTTTACCATCCAGCTGCTCTTCAGAGTCCTTTACCATCCAGCTGCTCTTCAGAGTCCTTTACCATCCAACTGCTTTTCAGAGTCCTTTACTATCCAGCTGCTCTTCAGAGTCCTTTACCATTCAGCTTCTCTTCAGAGTCCTTTACCATCCAGCTGCTCTTCAAAGTCCTTTACTATCCAGCTGTTCTTCAGAGTCCTTTACCATCCAGCTGCTCTTCAGAGTCATTTACCATCCAGCTGCTCTTCAGAGTCCTTTACTATCCAGCTGCTCTTCAGAGTCCTTTACCATCCAGCTGCTCTCCAGAGTCCTTTATTATCCAGCTGCTCTTCAGAGTCCTTTACCATCCAGCTGCTCTTCAGAGTCCTTTACCTTCCAGCTGCTCTTCAGGGTCCGTTACTATCCAGCTGCTCTTGAGTCCTTTACCATTCAGCTGCTCTTCAGAGTCCTTTACCATCCAGCTGCTGTTCAGAGTCCTTTACCATCCAGCTGCTCTTCAGAGTCCTTTAACATCCAGCTACTCTTCAGAGTCCTTTACTATCCAGGTGCTCTTCAGAGTCCTTTACCATCCAGCTGCTCTTCAGAGTCCTTTACTATCCAGCTGCTCTTGAGTCCTTTACAATTCAGCTGCTCTTCAGTCCTTTACCATCCATCTGCTTTTCAGAGTCCTTTACCATCCAGCTGCTCTTCAGAGTCCTTTACCATCCAGGTGCTCTTCAGTCCTTTACCATCCATCTGCTCTTCAGAGTCCTTTACCATCCAGCTGCTCTTCAGAGTCCTTTACATCCAGCTGCTCTTCAGAGTCCTTTACCATCCAGCTGATCTTAAGAGTCCTTTACCATCCAGCTGCTCTTCAGAGTCCTTTTCATATCCAGCTGCTCTTCAGAGTCCTTTACCTTCCAGCTGCTCTTCAGAGTCCTTTACTATCCAGCTGCTCTTGAGTCCTTTACCATTCAGCTGCTCTTCAGAGTCCTTTACCACCCAGCTGCTCTTCAGAGTCCTTTACCATCCAGCTACTCTTCAGAGTCCTTTACCATCCAGCTGCTCTTCAGAGTCCTTTACTATCCAGGTGCTCTTCAGAGTCCTTTACCATCCAGCTGCTCTTCAGAGTCCTTTACTATCCAGCTGCTCTTGAGTCCTTTACAATTAAGCTGCTCTTCAGTCCTTTACCATCCATCTGCTCTTCAGAGTCCTTTACCATCCAGCTGCTCTTCAGAGTCGTTTACCATCCAGGTGCTCTTCAGTCCTTTACCATCCATCTGCTCTTCAGAGTCCTTTACCATCCAGCTGCTCTTCAGAGTCCTTTACATCCAGCTGCTCTTCAGAGTCCTTTACCATCCAGCTGATCTTAAGAGTCCTTTACCATCCAGCTGCTCTTCAGAGTCCTTTTCATATCCAGCTGCTCTTCAGAGTCTTTTACTATCCAGCTGCTTTTCAGAGTCCTTTACTATCCAGCTGCTCTTCAGAGTCCTTTACCATTCAGCTTCTCTTCAGAGTCCTTTACCATCCAGCTGCTCTTCAGAGAACTTTACCATCCAGCTGCTCTTCAGAGTCCTTTACCATCCAGCTGCTCTTCAGAGTCCTTTACCATCCAGCTGCTCTTCAGAGTCCTTTACCATCCAGCTGCTCTTGAGTCCTTTACCATTCAGCTGCTCTTCAGAGTCCTTTACCATCCAGCTGCTCTTCAGAGTCCTTTACTATCCAGCTGATCTTCAGAGTCGTTTACTATCCAGCTGCTCTTCAGAGTCCTTTACCATCCAGCTGCTCTTCAGAGTCCTTTACTATCCAGCTGCTCTTCAGAGTCCTTTACTATCCAGCTGCTCTTCAGAGTCCTTTACTCTCCAGCTTCTCTTCAGAGTCGTTTACTATCAAGCTGCTCTTCAGATTCCTTTACTATCCAGCTGCTCTTCAGAGTCCTTTATTATCCAGCTGCTCTTCAGAGTCCTTTACAATTCAGCTTCTCTTCAGAGTCCTTTACCATCCAGCTGCTCTTCAGAGTCCTTTACTATCCAGCTGCTCTTCAGAGTCCTTTACTATCCAGCTGCTTTTCAGAGTCCTTTACTATCCAGCTGCTCTTCAGAGTCCTTTACCATTCAGCTTCTCTTCAGAGTCCTTTATTATCCAGCTGCTCTTCAGAGTCCTTTACTATCCAGCTGCTCTTGAGTCCTTTACCATTCAGCTGCTCTTCAGAGTCCTTTACCATCCAGCTGCTCTTCAGAGTCCTTTACCATCCAGCTGCTCTTCAGAGTCCTTTGCCATCCAGCTGCTCCTCAGAGTCATTTACCATCCAGCTGCTGTTCAGAGTCCTTTAATATCCAGCTGCTCTTCAGAGTCCTTTACCATTCAGCTTCTCTTCAGAGTCCTTTATTATCCAGCTGCTCTTCAGAGTCCTTTACCATCCAGCTGCTCTTCAGAGTCCTTTACCTTCCAGCTGCTCTTCAGAGTCCTTTACTATCCAGCTGCTCTTGAGTCCTTTACCATTCAGCTGCTCTTCAGAGTCCTTTACCATCCAGCTGTTCTTCAGAGTCCTTTACCATCCAGCTGCTCTTCAGAGTCCTTTACCATTCAGCTTCTCTTCAGAGTCCTTTACCATCCAGCTGCTCTTCAGAGTCCTTTACCATCCAGCTGCTCTTCAGAGTCCTTTACCATCCAGCTGCTCTTGAGTCCTTTACCATTCAGCTGCTCTTCAGAGTCCTTTACCATCCAGCTGCTCTTCTGAGTCCTTTACTATCCAGCTGATCTTCAGAGTCGTTTACTATCCAGCTACTCTTCAGAGTCCTTTACCATCCAGCTGCTCTTCAGAGTCCTTTACTATCCAGCTGCTCTTCAGAGTCCTTTACTATCCAGCTGCTCTTCAGAGTCCTTTACTCTCCAGCTGCTCTTCAGAGTCCTTTACCATCCAGCTGCTCTTCAGAGTCCTTTACTATCCAGCTGCTCTTCAGAGTCGTTTACTATCAAGCTGCTCTTCAGATTCCTTTACTATCCAGCTGCTCTTCAGAGTCCTTTATTATCCAGCTGCTCTTTAGAGCCCTTTACCATCCAGCTAATCTTCAGAGTCCTTTACCGTCCAGCTGCTCTTCAGAGTCCTTTGCCATCCAGCTGCTCCTCAGAGTCATTTACCATCCAGCTGCTTTTCAGAGTCCTTTACTATCCAGCTGCTCTTCAGAGTCCTTTACCATTCAGCTTCTCTTCAGAGTCCTTTATTATCCAGCTGCTCTTCAGAGTCCTTTACCATCCAGCTGCTCTTCAGAGTCCTTTACCTTCCAGCTGCTCTTCAGAGTCCATTACTATCCAGCTGCTCTTGAGTCCTTTACCATCCAGCTGCTCTTCAGAGTCCTTTACCATCCAGCTGCTCTTCAGAGTCCTTTACCATCCAGCTGCTCTTCAGAGTCCTTTACTATCCAGCTGCTCTTCAGAGTCCTTTACCATCCAGCTGCTCTTCAGTGTCCTTTACTATCCAGCTGCTCTTGAGTCCTTTACAATTCAGCTGCTCTTCAGTCCTTTACCATCCATCTGCTCTTCAGAGTCCTTTACCATCCAGCTGCTCTTCAGAGTCCTTTACCATTCAGCTGCTCTTCAGTCCTTTACCATCCATCTGCTCTTCAGAGTCCTTTACCATCCAGCTGCTCTTCAGAGTCCTTTACATCCAGCTGCTCTTCAGAGTCATTTACCATCCAGCTGCTCTTCAGAGTCGTTTACTATCCAGCTGCCCTTCAGAGTCCTTTACTCTCCAGCTGCTCTTCAGAGTCCTTTACCATCCAGCTGCTCTTCAGTCCTTTACCATCCATCTGCTCTTCAGAGTCCTTTACCATCCAGCTGCTCTTCAGAGTCCTTTACATCCAGCTGCTCTTCAGAGTCATTTACCATCCAGCTGCTCTTCAGAGTCCTTTACCATCCAGCTGATCTTAAGAGTCCTTTACCATCAAGCTGCTCTTCAGAGTCCTTTACTATCCAGCTGCTTTTCAGAGTCCTTTACTATCCAGCTGCTCTTCAGAGTCCTTTACCATTCAGCTTCTCTTCAGAGTCCTTTACCATCCAGCTGCTCTTCAGAGTCCTTTACCATCCAGCTGCTCTTCAGAGTCCTTTACCATCCAGCTGCTCTTCAGAGTCCTTTACCATCCAGCTGCTCTTCAGAGTCCTTTACCATCCAGCTGCTCTTCAGAGTCCTTTACCATCCAGCTGCTCTTGAGTCCTTTACCATTCAGCTGCTCTTCAGAGTCCTTTACCATCCAGCTGCTCTTCAGAGTCCTTTACTATCCAGCTGATCTTAAGAGTTGTTTACTATCCAGCTGCTCTTCAGAGTCCTTTACCATCCTGCTGCTCTTCAGAGTCCTTTACTATCCAGCTGCTCTTCAGAGTCGTTTACTATCCAGCTGCTCTTCAGAGTCCTTTACTCTCCAGCTGCTCTTCAGAGTCCTTTACCATCCAGCTGCTCTTCAGAGTCGTTTACTATCCAGCTGCTCTTCAGAGTCATTTACTATCAAGCTGCTCTTCAGATTCCTTTACTATCCAGCTGCTCTTCAGAGACCTTTATTATCCAGCTGCTCTTCAGAATCCTTTACCATCCAGCTAATCTTCAGAGTCCTTTACCATCCAGCTGCTCTTCAGAGTCCTTTGCCATCCAGCTGCTCCTCGGAGTCTTTTACTCTCCAGCTGCTCTTCAGAGTCCTTTACCATCCAGCTGCTCTTCAGAGTCGTTTACTATCCAGCTGCTCTTCAGAGTCGTTTACTATCAAGCTGCTCTTCAGATTCCTTTACTATCCAGCTGCTCTTCAGAGTCCTTTATTATCCAGCTGCTCTTCAGAATCCTTTACCATCCAGCTAATCTTCAGAGTCCTCTACCATCCAGCTGCTCTTCAGAGTCCTTTGCCATCCAGCTGCTCCTCAGAGTCATTTACCATCCAGCTGCTTTTCAGAGTCCTTTACTATCCAGCTGCTCTTCAGAGTCCTTTAACATTCAGCTTCTCTTCAGAGTCCTTTATTATCCAGCTGCTCTTCAGAGTCCTTTACCATCCAGCTGCTCTTCAGAGTCCTTTACCTTCCAGCTGCTCTTCAGAGTCCTTTCCTATCCAGCTGCTCTTGAGTCCTTTACCATTCAGCTGCTCTTCAGAGTCCTTTACCATCCAGCTGCTCTTCAGAGTCCTTTACCATCCAGCTGCTCTTCAGAGTCCTTTACCATTCAGCTTCTCTTCAGAGTCCTTTACCATCCAGCTGCTCTTCAGAGTCCTTTACCCAGCTGCTCTTCAGAGACCTTTACCATCCAGCTGCTCTTGAGTCCTTTACCATTCAGCTGCTCTTCAGAGTCCTTTACCATCCAGCTGCTCTTCAGAGTCCTTTACTATCCAGCTGATATTCAGAGTCGTTTACTATCCAGCTGCTCTTCAGAGTCCTTTACCATCCAGCTGCTCTTCAGAGTCCTTTACTATCCAGCTGCTCTTTAGAGTCGTTTACTATCCAGCTGCTCTTCAGAGTCCTTTACTCTCCAGCTGCTCTTCAGAGTCCTTTACCATCCAGCTGCTCTTCAGAGTCGTTTACTATCCAGCTGCTCTTCAGAGTCGTTTACTATCAAGCTGCTCTTCAGATTCCTTTACTATCCAGCTGCTCTTCAGAGTCCTTTATTATTCAGCTGCTCTTCAGAGTCCTTTACCATCCAGCTAATCTTCAGAGTCCTTTACCGTCCAGCTGCTCTTCAGATTCCTTTGCCATCCAGCTGCTCCTCAGAGTAATTTACCATCCAGCTGCTTTTCAGAGTCCTTTACTATCCAGCTGCTCTTCAGAGTCCTTTACCATTCAGCTTCTCTTCAGAGTCCTTTATTATCCAGCTGCTCTTCAGAGTCCTTTACCATCCAGCTGCTCTTCAGAGTCCTTTACATTCCAGCTGCTCTTCAGAGTCCTTTACTATCCAGCTGCTCTTGAGTCCTTTACCATCCAGCTGCTCTTGAGTCCTTTACCATTCAGCTGCTCTTCAGAGTCCTTTACCATCCAGCTGCTCTTCAGAGTCCTTTACTATCCAGCTGATCTTCAGAGTCGTTTACTATCCAGCTGCTCTTCAGAGTCCTTTACCATCCAGCTGCTCTTCAGAGTCCTTTACTATCCAGCTGCTCTTCAGAGTCCTTTACTATCCAGCTGCTCTTCAGAGTCCTTTACTCTCCAGCTGCTCTTCAGAGTCGTTTACTATCAAGCTGCTCTTCAGATTCCTTTACTATCCAGCTGCTCTTCAGAGTCCTTTATTATCCAGCTGCTCTTCAGAGTCCTTTACAATTCAGCTTCTCTTCAGAGTCCTTTACCATCCAGCTGCTCTTCAGAGTCCTTTACTATCCAGCTGCTCTTCAGAGTCCTTTACTATCCAGCTGCTTTTCAGAGTCCTTTACTATCCAGCTGCTCTTCAGAGTCCTTTACCATTCAGCTTCTCTTCAGAGTCCTTTATTATCCAGCTGCTCTTCAGAGTCCTTTACTATCCAGCTGCTCTTGAGTCCTTTACCATTCAGCTGCTCTTCAGAGTCCTTTACCATCCAGCTGCTCTTCAGTGTCCTTTACCATCCAGCTGCTCTTCAGAGTCCTTTGCCATCCAGCTGCTCCTCAGAGTCATTTACCATCCAGCTGCTGTTCAGAGTCCTTTAATATCCAGCTGCTCTTCAGAGTCCTTTACCATTCAGCTGCTCTTCAGAGTCCTTTACTATCCAGCTGCTTTTCAGAGTCCTTTACTATCCAGCTGCTCTTCAGAGTCCTTTACCATTCAGCTTCTCTTCAGAGTCCTTTATTATCCAGCTGCTCTTCAGAGTCCTTTACCATCCAGCTGCTCTTCAGAGTCCTTTACCTTCCAGCTGCTCTTCAGAGTCCTTTACTATCCAGCTGCTCTTGAGTCCTTTACCATTCAGCTGCTCTTCAGAGTCCTTTACCATCCAGCTGTTCTTCAGAGTCCTTTACCATCCAGCTGCTCTTCAGAGTCCTTTACCATTCAGCTTCTCTTCAGAGTCCTTTACCATCCAGCTGCTTTTCAGAGTCCTTTACCATCCAGCTGCTCTTCAGAGTCCTTTACCATCCAGCTGCTCTTGAGTCCTTTACCATTCAGCTGCTCTTCAGAGTCCTTTACCATCCAGCTGCTCTTCAGAGTCCTTTACTATCCAGCTGATCTTCAGAGTCGTTTACTATCCAGCTGCTCTTCAGAGTCCTTTACCATCCAGCTGCTCTTCAGAGTCCTTTACTATCCAGCTGCTCTTCAGAGTCCTTTACTATCCAGCTGCTCTTCAGAGTCCTTTACTCTCCAGCTGCTCTTCAGAGTCCTTTACGATCCAGCTGCTCTTCAGAGTCCTTTACTATCCAGCTGCTCTTCAGAGTCGTTTACTATCAAGCTGCTCTTCAGATTCCTTTACTATCCAGCTGCTCTTCAGAGTCCTTTATTATCCAGCTGCTCTTTAGAGCCCTTTACCATCCAGCTAATCTTCAGAGTCCTTTACCGTCCAGCTGCTCTTCAGAGTCCTTTACCATCCAGCTGCTCTTCAGAGTCCTTTACCATCCAGCTGCTCTTCAGAGTCCTTTACCATCCAGCTGCTCTTGAGTCCTTTACCATTCAGCTGCTCTTCAGAGTCCTTTACCATCCAGCTGCTCTTCAGAGTCCTTTACTATCCAGCTGATCTTAAGAGTTGTTTACTATCCAGCTGCTCTTCAGAGTCCTTTACCATCCTGCTGCTCTTCAGAGTCCTTTACTATCCAGCTGCTCTTCAGAGTCGTTTACTATCCAGCTGCTCTTCAGAGTCCTTTACTCTCCAGCTGCTCTTCAGAGTCCTTTACCATCCAGCTGCTCTTCAGAGTCGTTTACTATCCAGCTGCTCTTCAGAGTCGTTTACTATCAAGCTGCTCTTCAGATTCCTTTACTATCCAGCTGCTCTTCAGAGTCCTTTATTATCCAGCTGCTCTTCAGAATCCTTTACCATCCAGCTAATCTTCAGAGTCCTTTACCATCCAGCTGCTCTTCAGAGTCCTTTGCCATCCAGCTGCTCCTCAGAGTCATTTACCATCCAGCTGCTTTTCAGAGTCCTTTACTATCCAGCTGCTCTTCAGAGTCCTTTAACATTCAGCTTCTCTTCAGAGTCCTTTATTATCCAGCTGCTCTTCAGAGTCCTTTACCATCCAGCTGCTCTTCAGAGTCCTTTACCTTCCAGCTGCTCTTCAGAGTCCTTTCCTATCCAGCTGCTCTTGAGTCCTTTACCATTCAGCTGCTCTTCAGAGTCCTTTACCATCCAGCTGCTCTTCAGAGTCCTTTACCATCCAGCTGCTCTTCAGAGTCCTTTACCATTCAGCTTCTCTTCAGAGTCCTTTACCATCCAGCTGCTCTTCAGAGTCCTTTACCCAGCTGCTCTTCAGAGACCTTTACCATCCAGCTGCTCTTGAGTCCTTTACCATTCAGCTGCTCTTCAGAGTCCTTTACCATCCAGCTGCTCTTCAGAGTCCTTTACTACCCAGCTGATATTCAGAGTCGTTTACTATCCAGCTGCTCTTCAGAGTCCTTTACCATCAAGCTGCTCTTCAGAGTCCTTTACTATCCAGCTGCTCTTTAGAGTCGTTTACTATCCAGCTGCTCTTCAGAGTCCTTTACTCTCCAGCTGCTCTTCAGAGTCCTTTACCATCCAGCTGCTCTTCAGAGTCGTTTACTCTCCAGCTGCTCTTCAGAGTCCTTTACCATCCAGCTGCTCTTCAGAGTCGTTTACTATCCAGCTGCTCTTCAGAGTCGTTTACTATCAAGCTGCTCTTCAGATTCCTTTACTATCCAGCTGCTCTTCAGAGTCCTTTATTATCCAGCTGCTCTTCAGAATCCTTTACCATCCAGCTAATCTTCAGAGTCCTTTACCATCCAGCTGCTCTTCAGAGTCCTTTGCCATCCAGCTGCTCCTCAGAGTCATTTACCATCCAGCTGCTTTTCAGAGTCCTTTACTATCCAGCTGCTCTTCAGAGTCCTTTAACATTCAGCTTCTCTTCAGAGTCCTTTATTATCCAGCTGCTCTTCAGAGTCCTTTACCATCCAGCTGCTCTTCAGAGTCCTTTACCTTCCAGCTGCTCTTCAGAGTCCTTTCCTATCCAGCTGCTCTTGAGTCCTTTACCATTCAGCTGCTCTTCAGAGTCCTTTACCATCCAGCTGCTCTTCAGAGTCCTTTACCATCCAGCTGCTCTTCAGAGTCCTTTACCATTCAGCTTCTCTTCAGAGTCCTTTACCATCCAGCTGCTCTTCAGAGTCCTTTACCTTCCAGCTGCTCTTCAGAGTCCTTTCCTATCCAGCTGCTCTTGAGTCCTTTACCATTCAGCTGCTCTTCAGAGTCCTTTACCATCCAGCTGCTCTTCAGAGTCCTTTACCATCCAGCTGCTCTTCAGAGTCCTTTACCATTCAGCTTCTCTTCAGATTCCTTTACTATCCAGCTGCTCTTCAGAGTCGTTTACTATCAAGCTGCTCTTCAGATTCCTTTACTCTCCAGCTGCTCTTCAGAGTCCTTTACCATCCAGCTGCTCTTCAGAGTCGTTTACTATCCAGCTGCTCTTCAGAGTCGTTTACTATCAAGCTGCTCTTCAGAGTCGTTTACTATCAAGCTGCTCTTCAGATTCCTTTACTATCCAGCTGCTCTTCAGAGTCCTTTATTATTCAGCTGCTCTTCAGAGTCCTTTACCATCCAGCTAATCTTCAGAGTCCTTTACCGTCCAGCTGCTCTTCAGATTCCTTTGCCATCCAGCTGCTCCTCAGAGTAATTTACCATCCAGCTGCTTTTCAGAGTCCTTTACTATCCAGCTGCTCTTCAGAGTCCTTTACCATTCAGCTTCTCTTCAGAGTCCTTTATTATCCAGCTGCTCTTCAGAGTCCTTTACCATCCAGCTGCTCTTCAGAGTCCTTTACATTCCAGCTGCTCTTCAGAGTCCTTTACTATCCAGCTGCTCTTGAGTCCTTTACCATCCAGCTGCTCTTGAGTCCTTTACCATTCAGCTGCTCTTCAGAGTCCTTTACCATCCAGCTGCTCTTCAGAGTCCTTTACTATCCAGCTGATCTTCAGAGTTGTTTACTATCCAGCTGCTCTTCAGAGTCCTTTACCATCCAGCTGCTCTTCAGAGTCCTTTACTATCCAGCTGCTCTTCAGAGTCCTTTACTCTCCAGCTGCTCTTCAGAGTCGTTTACTATCAAGCTGCTCTTCAGATTCCTTTACTATCCAGCTGCTCTTCAGAGTCCTTTATTATCCAGCTGCTCTTCAGAGTCCTTTACAATTCAGCTTCTCTTCAGAGTCCTTTACCATCCAGCTGCTCTTCAGAGTCCTTTACTATCCAGCTGCTCTTCAGAGTCCTTTACTATCCAGCTGCTTTTCAGAGTCCTTTACTATCCAGCTGCTCTTCAGAGTCCTTTACCATTCAGCTTCTCTTCAGAGTCCTTTATTATCCAGCTGCTCTTCAGAGTCCTTTACTATCCAGCTGCTCTTGAGTCCTTTACCATTCAGCTGCTCTTCAGAGTCCTTTACCATCCAGCTGCTCTTCAGAGTCCTTTACCATCCAGCTGCTCTTCAGAGTCCTTTGCCATCCAGCTGCTCCTCAGAGTCATTTACCATCCAGCTGCTGTTCAGAGTCCTTTAATATCCAGCTGCTCTTCAGAGTCCTTTACCATTCAGCTTCTCTTCAGAGTCCTTTATTATCCAGCTGCTCTTCAGAGTCCTTTACCATCCAGCTGCTCTTCAGAGTCCTTTACCTTCCAGCTGCTCTTCAGAGTCCTTTACTATCCAGCTGCTCTTGAGTCCTTTACCATTCAGCTGCTCTTCAGAGTCCTTTACCATCCAGCTGTTCTTCAGAGTCCTTTACCATCCAGCTGCTCTTCAGAGTCCTTTACCATTCAGCTTCTCTTCAGAGTCCTTTACCATCCAGCTGCTTTTCAGAGTCCTTTACCATCCAGCTGCTCTTCAGAGTCCTTTACCATCCAGCTGCTCTTGAGTCCTTTACCATTCAGCTGCTCTTCAGAGTCCTTTACCATCCAGCTGCTCTTCAGAGTCCTTTACTATCCAGCTGATCTTCAGAGTCGTTTACTATCCAGCTGCTCTTCAGAGTCCTTTACCATCCAGCTGCTCTTCAGAGTCCTTTACTATCCAGCTGCTCTTCAGAGTCCTTTACTATCCAGCTGCTCTTCAGAGTCCTTTACTCTCCAGCTGCTCTTCAGAGTCCTTTACGATCCAGCTGCTCTTCAGAGTCCTTTACTATCCAGCTGCTCTTCAGAGTCGTTTACTATCAAGCTGCTCTTCAGATTCCTTTACTATCCAGCTGCTCTTCAGAGTCCTTTATTATCCAGCTGCTCTTTAGAGCCCTTTACCATCCAGCTAATCTTCAGAGTCCTTTACCGTCCAGCTGCTCTTCAGAGTCCTTTGCCATCCAGCTGCTCCTCAGAGTCATTTACCATCCAGCTGCTTTTCAGAGTCCTTTACTATCCAGCTGCTCTTCAGAGTCCTTTACCATTCAGCTTCTCTTCAGAGTCCTTTACCATTCAGCTTCTCTTCAGAGTCCTTTACCATCCAGCTGCTCTTCAGAGTCCTTTACCATCCAGCTGCTCTTCAGAGTCCTTTACCTTCCAGCTGCTCTTCAGAGTCCTTTACTATCCAGCTGCTCTTCAGAGTCCTTTACCATCCAGCTGCTCTTCAGAGTCCTTTACCATCCAGCTGCTCTTCAGAGTCATTTACCATCCAGCTGCTCTTCAGAGTCCTTTACTATCCAGCTGCTCTTCAGAGTCCTTTACCATCCAGCTGCTCTTCAGTGTCCTTTACTATCCAGCTGCTCTTGAGTCCTTTACAATTCAGCTGCTCTTCAGTCCTTTACCATCCATCTGCTCTTCAGAGTCCTTTACCATCCAGCTGCTCTTCAGAGTCCTTTACCATCCAGCTGCTCTTCAGTCCTTTACCATCCATCTGCTCTTCAGAGTCCTTTACCATCGAGCTGCTCTTCAGAGTCCTTTACATCCAGCTGCTCTTCAGAGTCATTTACCATCCAGCTGCTCTTCAGAGTCGTTTACTATCCAGCTGCCCTTCAGAGTCCTTTACTCTCCAGCTGCTCTTCAGAGTCCTTTACCATCCAGCTGCTCTTCAGTCCTTTACCATCCATCTGCTCTTCAGAGTCCTTTACCATCCAGCTGCTCTTCAGAGTCCTTTACATCCAGCTGCTCTTCAGAGTCATTTACCATCCAGCTGCTCTTCAGAGTCCTTTACCATCCAGCTGATCTTAAGAGTCCTTTACCATCAAGCTGCTCTTCAGAGTCCTTTACTATCCAGCTGCTTTTCAGAGTCCTTTACTATCCAGCTGCTCTTCAGAGTCCTTTACCATTCAGCTTCTCTTCAGAGTCCTTTACCATCCAGCTGCTCTTCAGAGTCCTTTACCATCCAGCTGCTCTTCAGAGTCCTTTACCATCCAGCTGCTCTTCAGAGTCCTTTACCATCCAGCTGCTCTTCAGAGTCCTTTACCATCCAGCTGCTCTTCAGAGTCCTTTACCATCCAGCTGCTCTTGAGTCCTTTACCATTCAGCTGCTCTTCAGAGTCCTTTACCATCCAGCTGCTCTTCAGAGTCCTTTACTATCCAGCTGATCTTCAGAGTTGTTTACTATCCAGCTGCTCTTCAGAGTCCTTTACCATCCAGCTGCTCTTCAGAGTCCTTTACTATCCAGCTGCTCTTCAGAGTCGTTTAATCAAATCAAATCAAATCAATTTATTTTTGTAAGGCCCAAAATCACAACAACAGTTGCCTCTGAGGGCCACAGGGAGAAATGAATCAACAATGTCTGTGGTGGCGATGAAGTCAGACAATGTCTGTGGTGGCGAGGGACGATGTCCCAGGGTCCTCTGTCCTTAGACTCTCCTTCTCGGCCAGGAAAAACTACAAAAAAAACCTCTTTGGGAAAAAAGCGTAGAAACCTGGAGGAGTTCCAGTGAAGGAGAGATCCGACTCTCACAGACGGACAGACGGACACGAGGAGACTGGAGCTGGACCCACTCTTCAGGCAGAAGAGTGGGTCCAGCTCCAGTTTACTATCCAGCTGCTCTTCAGAGTCCTTTACTCTCCAGCTGCTCTTCAGAGTCCTTTACCATCCAGCTGCTCTTCAGAGTCGTTTACTATCCAGCTGCTCTTCAGAGTCGTTTACTATCAAGCTGCTCTTCAGATTCCTTTACTATCCAGCTGCTCTTCAGAGACCTTTATTATCCAGCTGCTCTTCAGAATCCTTTACCATCCAGCTAATCTTCAGAGTCCTTTACCATCCAGCTGCTCTTCAGAGTCCTTTGCCATACAGCTGCTCCTCGGAGTCTTTTACTCTCCAGCTGCTCTTCAGAGTCCTTTACCATCCAGCTGCTCTTCAGAGTCGTTTACTATCCAGCTGCTCTTCAGAGTCGTTTACTATCAAGCTGCTCTTCAGATTCCTTTACTATCCAGCTGCTCTTCAGAGTCCTTTATTATCCAGCTGCTCTTCAGAATCCTTTACCATCCAGCTAATCTTCAGAGTCCTTTACCATCCAGCTGCTCTTCAGAGTCCTTTGCCATCCAGCTGCTCCTCAGAGTCATTTACCATCCAGCTGCTTTTCAGAGTCCTTTACTATCCAGCTGCTCTTCAGAGTCCTTTACCATTCAGCTTCTCTTCAGAGTCCTTTATTATCCAGCTGCTCTTCAGAGTCCTTTACCATCCAGCTGCTCTTCAGAGTCCTTTACCTTCCAGCTGCTCTTCAGAGTCCTTTCCTATCCAGCTGCTCTTGAGTCCTTTACCATTCAGCTGCTCTTCAGAGTCCTTTACCATCCAGCTGCTCTTCAGAGTCCTTTACCATCCAGCTGCTCTTCAGAGTCCTTTACCATTCAGCTTCTCTTCAGAGTCCTTTACCATCCAGCTGCTCTTCAGAGTCCTTTACCCAGCTGCTCTTCAGAGACCTTTACCATCCAGCTGCTCTTGAGTCCTTTACCATTCAGCTGCTCTTCAGAGTCCTTTACCATCCAGCTGCTCTTCAGAGTCCTTTACTATCCAGCTGATATTCAGAGTCGTTTACTATCCAGCTGCTCTTCAGAGTCCTTTACCATCCAGCTGCTCTTCAGAGTCCTTTACTATCCAGCTGCTCTTTAGAGTCGTTTACTATCCAGCTGCTCTTCAGAGTCCTTTACTCTCCAGCTGCTCTTCAGAGTCCTTTACCATCCAGCTGCTCTTCAGAGTCGTTTACTATCCAGCTGCTCTTCAGCGTCGTTTACTATCAAGCTGCTCTTCAGATTCCTTTACTATCCAGCTGCTCTTCAGAGTCCTTTATTATCCAGCTGCTCTTCAGAGTCCTTTACCATCCAGCTAATCTTCAGAGTCCTTTACCGTCCAGCTGCTCTTCAGATTCCTTTGCCATCCAGCTGCTCCTCAGAGTCATTTACCATCCAGCTGCTTTTCAGAGTCCTTTACTATCCAGCTGCTCTTCAGAGTCCTTTACCACTCAGCTTCTCTTCAGAGTCCTTTATTATCCAGCTGCTCTTCAGAGTCCTTTACCATCCAGCTGCTCTTCAGAGTCCTTTACATTCCAGCTGCTCTTCAGAGTCCTTTACTATCCAGCTGCTCTTGAGTCCTTTACCATCCAGCTGCTCTTGAGTCCTTTACCATTCAGCTGCTCTTCAGAGTCCTTTACCATCCAGCTGCTCTTCAGAGTCC
The DNA here is from genome assembly GCF_026437365.1 of Eucyclogobius newberryi. NCBI lineage: Eukaryota > Metazoa > Chordata > Actinopteri > Gobiiformes > Gobiidae > Eucyclogobius > Eucyclogobius newberryi. The sequence goes on along the minus strand of NW_027316278.1, from coordinate 42,689,248 downwards.
TTTACTATCCAGCTGATCTTCAGAGTCGTTTACTATCCAGCTGCTCTTCAGAGTCCTTTACCATCCAGCTGCTCTTCAGAGTCCTTTACTATCCAGCTGCTCTTCAGAGTCCTTTACTATCCAGCTGCTCTTCAGAGTCCTTTACTCTCCAGCTGCTCTTCAGAGTCGTTTACTATCAAGCTGCTCTTCAGATTCCTTTACTATCCAGCTGCTCTTCAGAGTCCTTTATTATCCAGCTGCTCTTCAGAGTCCTTTACAATTCAGCTTCTCTTCAGAGTCCTTTACCATCCAGCTGCTCTTCAGAGTCCTTTACTATCCAGCTGCTCTTCAGAGTCCTTTACTATCCAGCTGCTTTTCAGAGTCCTTTACTATCCAGCTGCTCTTCAGAGTCCTTTACCATTCAGCTTCTCTTCAGAGTCCTTTATTATCCAGCTGCTCTTCAGAGTCCTTTACTATCCAGCTGCTCTTGAGTCCTTTACCATTCAGCTGCTCTTCAGAGTCCTTTACCATCCAGCTGCTCTTCAGAGTCCTTTACCATGCAGCTGCTCTTCAGAGTCCTTTGCCATCCAGCTGCTCAGAGTCATTTACCATCCAGCTGCTGTTCAGAGTCCTTTAATATCCAGCTGCTCTTCAGAGTCCTTTACCATTCAGCTTCTCTTCAGAGTCCTTTACCATCCAGCTGCTCTTCAGAGTCCTTTACCATCCAGCTGCTCTTCAGAGTCCTTTACCTTCCAGCTGCTCTTCAGAGTCCTTTACTGTCCAGCTGCTCTTCAGAGTCCTTTACCATTAAGCAGCTCTTCAGAGTCCTTTACTATCCAGCTTCTCTTCAGAGTCGTTTACTATCCAGCTGCCCTTCAGAGTTCTTTACTCTCCAGCTGCTCTTCAGAGTCCTTTACCATCCAGCTGCTCTTCAGAGTCGTTTACTATCCAGCTGCTCTTCAGAGTCCTTTACCATCCAGCTGCTCTTCAGAGTCCTTTACCATCCAGCTGCTCTTCAGAGTCCTTTACCATCCAGCTGCTCTTCAGAGTCCTTTACTATCCAGCTGCTCTTCAGTCCTTTACCATCCAGCTGCTCTTTAGTGTCCTTTACTATCCAGCTGCTCTTGAGTCCTTTACAATTCAGTTGCTCTTCAGTCCTTTACCATCCATCTGCTCTTCAGAGTCCTTTACCATCCAGCTGCTCTTCAGAGTCCTTTACCATCCAGCTGCTCCTCAGTCCTTTACTATCCATCTGCTCTTCAGAGTCCTTTACCATCCAGCTGCTCTTCAGAGTCCTTTACATCCAGCTGCTCTTCAGAGTTATTTACCATCCAGCTGCTCTTCAGAGTCCTTTACCATCCAGCTGATCTTAAGAGTCCTTTACCATCAAGCTGCTCTTCAGAGTCCTTTACTATCCAGCTGCTTTTCAGAGTCCTTTACTATCCAGCTGCTCTTCAGAGTCCTTTACCATTCAGCTTCTCTTCAGAGTCCTTTACCATCCAGCTGCTCTTCAGAGTCCTTTACCATCCAGCTGCTCTTCAGAGTCCTTTACCATCCAGCTGCTCTTCAGAGTCCTTTACCATCCAGCTGCTCTTCAGAGTCCTTTACCATCCAGCTGCTCTTCAGAGTCCTTTACCATCCAGCTGCTCTTGAGTCCTTTACCATTCAGCTGCTCTTTAGAGTCCTTTACCATCCAGCTGCTCTTCAGAGTCCTTTACTATCCAGCTGCTCTTCAGAGTCCTTTACTATCCAGCTGCTCTTCAGAGTCCTTTACTATCCAGCTGCTTTTCAGAGTCCTTTACTATCCAGCTGCTCTTCAGAGTCCTTTACCATTCAGCTTCTCTTCAGAGTCCTTTATTATCCAGCTGCTCTTCAGAGTCCTTTACTATCCAGCTGCTCTTGAGTCCTTTACCATTCAGCTGCTCTTCAGAGTCCTTTACCATCCAGCTGCTCTTCAGAGTCCTTTACCATGCAGCTGCTCTTCAGAGTCCTTTGCCATCCAGCTGCTCAGAGTCATTTACCATCCAGCTGCTGTTCAGAGTCCTTTAATATCCAGCTGCTCTTCAGAGTCCTTTACCATTCAGCTTCTCTTCAGAGTCCTTTACCATCCAGCTGCTCTTCAGAGTCCTTTACCATCCAGCTGCTCTTCAGAGTCCTTTACCTTCCAGCTGCTCTTCAGAGTCCTTTACTGTCCAGCTGCTCTTCAGAGTCCTTTACCATTAAGCAGCTCTTCAGAGTCCTTTACTATCCAGCTTCTCTTCAGAGTCGTTTACTATCCAGCTGCCCTTCAGAGTTCTTTACTCTCCAGCTGCTCTTCAGAGTCCTTTACCATCCAGCTGCTCTTCAGAGTCGTTTACTATCCAGCTGCTCTTCAGAGTCCTTTACCATCCAGCTGCTCTTCAGAGTCCTTTACCATCCAGCTGCTCTTCAGAGTCCTTTACCATCCAGCTGCTCTTCAGAGTCCTTTACTATCCAGCTGCTCTTCAGTCCTTTACCATCCAGCTGCTCTTTAGTGTCCTTTACTATCCAGCTGCTCTTGAGTCCTTTACAATTCAGTTGCTCTTCAGTCCTTTACCATCCATCTGCTCTTCAGAGTCCTTTACCATCCAGCTGCTCTTCAGAGTCCTTTACCATCCAGCTGCTCCTCAGTCCTTTACTATCCATCTGCTCTTCAGAGTCCTTTACCTTCCAGCTGCTCTTCAGAGTCCTTTACATCCAGCTGCTCTTCAGAGTTATTTACCATCCAGCTGCTCTTCAGAGTCCTTTACCATCCAGCTGATCTTAAGAGTCCTTTACCATCAAGCTGCTCTTCAGAGTCCTTTACTATCCAGCTGCTTTTCAGAGTCCTTTACTATCCAGCTGCTCTTCAGAGTCCTTTACCATTCAGCTTCTCTTCAGAGTCCTTTACCATCCAGCTGCTCTTCAGAGTCCTTTACCATCCAGCTGCTCTTCAGAGTCCTTTACCATCCAGCTGCTCTTCAGAGTCCTTTACCATCCAGCTGCTCTTCAGAGTCCTTTACCATCCAGCTGCTCTTCAGAGTCCTTTACCATCCAGCTGCTCTTGAGTCCTTTACCATTCAGCTGCTCTTTAGAGTCCTTTACCATCCAGCTGCTCTTCAGAGTCCTTTACTATCCAGCTGCTCTTCAGAGTCCTTTACTATCCAGCTGCTCTTCAGAGTCCTTTACTCTCCAGCTGCTCTTCAGAATCCTTTACCATCCAGCTGCTCTTCAGAGTCGTTTACTATCCAGCTGCTCTTCAGAGTCGTTTACTATCAAGCTGCTCTTCAGATTCCTTTACTATCCAGCTGCTCTTCAGAGTCCTTTATTATCCAGCTGCTCTTCAGAATCCTTTACCATCCAGCTAATCTTCAGAGTCCTTTACCATCCAGCTGCTCTTCAGAGTCCTTTGCCATCCAGCTGCTCCTCAGAGTCATTTACCATCCAGCTGCTTTTCAGAGTCCTTTACTATCCAGCTGCTCTTCAGAGTCCTTTACCATTCAGCTTCTCTTCAGAGTCCTTTATTATCCAGCTGCTCTTCAGAGTCCTTTACCATCCAGCTGCTCTTCAGAGTCCTTTACCTTCCAGCTGCTCTTCAGAGTCCTTTACTATCCAGCTGCTCTTGAGTCCTTTACCATTCAGCTGCTCTTCAGAGTCCTTTACCATCCAGCTGCTCTTCAGAGTCCTTTACCATCCAGATGCTCTTCAGAGTCCTTTACCATTCAGCTTCTCTTCAGAGTCCTTTACCATCCAGCTGCTCTTCAGAGTCCTTTACCATCCAGCTGCTCTTCAGAGACCTTTACCATCCAGCTGCTCTTGAGTCCTTTACCATTCAGCTGCTCTTCAGAGTCCTTTACCATCCAGCTGCTCTTCAGAGTCCTTTACTATCCAGCTGATCTTCAGAGTCGTTTACTATCCAGCTGCTCTTCAGAGTCCTTTACCATCCAGCTGCTCTTCAGAGTCCTTTACTATCCAGCTGCTCTTTAGAGTCCTTTACTATCCAGCTGCTCTTCAGAGTCCTTTACTCTCCAGCTGCTCTTCAGAGTCCTTTACCATCCAGCTGCTCTTCAGAGTCGTTTACTATCCAGCTGCTCTTCAGAGTCGTTTACTATCAAGCTGCTCTTCAGATTCCTTTACTATCCAGCTGCTCTTCAGAGTCCTTTATTATCCAGCTGCTCTTCAGAGTCCTTTACCATCCAGCTAATCTTCAGAGTCCTTTACCGTCCAGCTGCTCTTCAGAGTCCTTTGCCATCCAGCTGCTCCTCAGAGTCATTTACCATCCAGCTGCTTTTCAGAGTCCTTTACTACCCAGCTGCTCTTCAGAGTCCTTTACCATTCAGCTTCTCTTCAGAGTCCTTTATTATCCAGCTGCTCTTCAGAGTCCTTTACCATCCAGCTGCTCTTCAGAGTCCTTTACCTTCCAGCTGCTCTTCAGAGTCCTTTACTATCCAGCTGCTCTTGAGTCCTTTACCATCCAGCTGCTCTTCAGAGTCCTTTACCATCCAGCTGCTCTTCAGAGTCCTTTACCATCCAGCTGCTCTTCAGAGTCCTTTACTATCCAGCTGCTCTTCAGAGTCCTTTACCATCCAGCTGCTCTTCAGTGTCCTTTACTATCCAGCTGCTCTTGAGTCCTTTACAATTCAGCTGCTCTTCAGTCCTTTACCATCCAGCTGCTCTTCAGAGTCCTTTACCATCCAGCTGCTCTTCAGAGTCCTTTACCATCCAGCTGCTCTTGAGTCCTTTACCATTCAGCTGCTCTTCAGAGTCCTTTACCATCTAGCTGCTCTTCAGAGTCCTTTACTATCCAGCTGATCTTCAGAGTCGTTTACTATCCAGCTGCTCTTCAGAGTCCTTTACCATCCAGCTGCTCTTCAGAGTCCTTTACTATCCAGCTGCTCTTCAGAGTCGTTTACTATCCAGCTGCTCTTCAGAGTCCTTTACTCTCCAGCTGCTCTTCAGAGTCCTTTACCATCCAGCTGCTCTTCAGAGTCCTTTACTATCCAGCTGCTCTTCAGAGTCGTTTACTATCAAGCTGCTCTTCAGATTCCTTTACTATCCAGCTGCTCTTCAGAGTCGTTTACTATCAAGCTGCTCTTCAGATTCCTTTACTATCCAGCTGCTCTTCAGAGTCCTTTATTATCCAGCTGCTCTTCAGAATCCTTTACCATCCAGCTAATCTTCAGAGTCCTTTACCATCCAGCTGCTCTTCAGAGTCCTTTGCCATCCAGCTGCTCCTCAGAGTCATTTACCATCCAGCTGCTTTTCAGAGTCCTTTACTATCCAGCTGCTCTTCAGAGTCCTTTACCATTCAGCTTCTCTTCAGAGTCCTTTATTATCCAGCTGCTCTTCAGAGTCCTTTACCATCCAGCTGCTCTTCAGAGTCCTTTACCTTCCAGCTGCTCTTCAGAGTCCTTTACTATCCAGCTGCTCATGAGTCCTTTACCATTCAGCTGCTCTTCAGAGTCCTTTACCATCCAGCTGCTCTTCAGAGTCCTTTACCATCCAGATGCTCTTCAGAGTCCTTTACCATTCAGCTTCTCTTCAGAGTCCTTTACCATCCAGCTGCTCTTCAGAGTCCTTTACCATCCAGCTGCTCTTCAGAGACCTTTACCATCCAGCTGCTCTTGAGTCCTTTACCATTCAGCTGCTCTTCAGAGTCCTTTACCATCCAGCTGCTCTTCAGAGTCCTTTACTATCCAGCTGATCTTCAGAGTCGTTTACTATCCAGCTGCTCTTCAGAGTCCTTTACCATCCAGCTGCTCTTCAGAGTCCTTTACTATCCAGCTGCTCTTTAGAGTCCTTTACTATCCAGCTGCTCTTCAGAGTCCTTTACTCTCCAGCTGCTCTTCAGAGTCCTTTACCATCCAGCTGCTCTTCAGAGTCGTTTACTATCCAGCTGCTCTTCAGAGTCGTTTACTATCAAGCTGCTCTTCAGATTCCTTTACTATCCAGCTGCTCTTCAGAGTCCTTTATTATCCAGCTGCTCTTCAGAGTCCTTTACCATCCAGCTAATCTTCAGAGTCCTTTACCGTCCAGCTGCTCTTCAGAGTCCTTTGCCATCCAGCTGCTCCTCAGAGTCATTTACCATCCAGCTGCTTTTCAGAGTCCTTTACTACCCAGCTGCTCTTCAGAGTCCTTTACCATTCAGCTTCTCTTCAGAGTCCTTTATTATCCAGCTGCTCTTCAGAGTCCTTTACCATCCAGCTGCTCTTCAGAGTCCTTTACCTTCCAGCTGCTCTTCAGAGTCCTTTACTATCCAGCTGCTCTTGAGTCCTTTACCATCCAGCTGCTCTTCAGAGTCCTTTACCATCCAGCTGCTCTTCAGAGTCCTTTACCATCCAGCTGCTCTTCAGAGTCCTTTACTATCCAGCTGCTCTTCAGAGTCCTTTACCATCCAGCTGCTCTTCAGTGTCCTTTACTATCCAGCTGCTCTTGAGTCCTTTACAATTCAGCTGCTCTTCAGTCCTTTACCATCCAGCTGCTCTTCAGAGTCCTTTACCATCCAGCTGCTCTTCAGAGTCCTTTACCATCCAGCTGCTCTTGAGTCCTTTACCATTCAGCTGCTCTTCAGAGTCCTTTACCATCTAGCTGCTCTTCAGAGTCCTTTACTATCCAGCTGATCTTCAGAGTCCTTTACTATCCAGCTGCTCTTGAGTCCTTTACAATTCAGCTGCTCTTCAGTCCTTTACCATCCAGCTGCTCTTCAGAGTCCTTTACCATCCAGCTGCTCTTCAGAGTCCTTTACCATCCAGCTGCTCTTGAGTCCTTTACTATCCAGCTGCTCTTGAGTCCTTTACCATTCAGCTGCTCTTCAGAGTCCTTTACCATCCAGCTGCTCTTCAGAGTCCTTTACCATCCAGATGCTCTTCAGAGTCCTTTACCATTCAGCTTCTCTTCAGAGTCCTTTACCATCCAGCTGCTCTTCAGAGTCCTTTACCATCCAGCTGCTCTTCAGAGACCTTTACCATCCAGCTGCTCTTGAGTCCTTTACCATTCAGCTGCTCTTCAGAGTCCTTTACCATCCAGCTGCTCTTCAGAGTCCTTTACTATCCAGCTGATCTTCAGAGTCGTTTACTATCCAGCTGCTCTTCAGAGTCCTTTACCATCCAGCTGCTCTTCAGAGTCCTTTACTATCCAGCTGCTCTTTAGAGTCCTTTACTATCCAGCTGCTCTTCAGAGTCCTTTACTCTCCAGCTGCTCTTCAGAGTCCTTTACCATCCAGCTGCTCTTCAGAGTCGTTTACTATCCAGCTGCTCTTCAGAGTCGTTTACTATCAAGCTGCTCTTCAGATTCCTTTACTATCCAGCTGCTCTTCAGAGTCCTTTATTATCCAGCTGCTCTTCAGAGTCCTTTACCATCCAGCTAATCTTCAGAGTCCTTTACCGTCCAGCTGCTCTTCAGAGTCCTTTGCCATCCAGCTGCTCCTCAGAGTCATTTACCATCCAGCTGCTTTTCAGAGTCCTTTACTACCCAGCTGCTCTTCAGAGTCCTTTACCATTCAGCTTCTCTTCAGAGTCCTTTATTATCCAGCTGCTCTTCAGAGTCCTTTACCATCCAGCTGCTCTTCAGAGTCCTTTACCTTCCAGCTGCTCTTCAGAGTCCTTTACTATCCAGCTGCTCTTGAGTCCTTTACCATCCAGCTGCTCTTCAGAGTCCTTTACCATCCAGCTGCTCTTCAGAGTCCTTTACCATCCAGCTGCTCTTCAGAGTCCTTTACTATCCAGCTGCTCTTCAGAGTCCTTTACCATCCAGCTGCTCTTCAGTGTCCTTTACTATCCAGCTGCTCTTGAGTCCTTTACAATTCAGCTGCTCTTCAGTCCTTTACCATCCAGCTGCTCTTCAGAGTCCTTTACCATCCAGCTGCTCTTCAGAGTCCTTTACCATCCAGCTGCTCTTGAGTCCTTTACCATTCAGCTGCTCTTCAGAGTCCTTTACCATCTAGCTGCTCTTCAGAGTCCTTTACTATCCAGCTGATCTTCAGAGTCGTTTACTATCCAGCTGCTCTTCAGAGTCCTTTACCATCCAGCTGCTCTTAAGAGTCCTTTACTATCCAGCTGCTCTTCAGAGTCGTTTACTATCCAGCTGCTCTTCAGAGTCCTTTACTCTCCAGCTGCTCTTCAGAGTCCTTTACCATCCAGCTGCTCTTCAGAGTCCTTTACTATCCAGCTGCTCTTCAGAGTCGTTTACTATCAAGCTGCTCTTCAGATTCCTTTACTATCCAGCTGCTCTTCAGAGTCCTTTATTATCCAGCTGCTCTTCAGAATCCTTTACCATCCAGCTAATCTTCAGAGTCCTTTACCATCCAGCTGCTCTTCAGAGTCCTTTGCCATCCAGCTGCTCCTCAGAGTCATTTACCATCCAGCTGCTTTTCAGAGTCCTTTACTATCCAGCTGCTCTTCAGAGTCCTTTACCATCCAGCTGCTCTTCAGAGTCCTTTACCATCCAGCTGCTCTTCAGAGTCCTTTACCTTCCAGCTGCTCTTCAGAGTCCTTTACTGTCCAGCTGCTCTTCAGAGTCCTTTACCATTAAGCAGCTCTTCAGAGTCCTTTACTATCCAGCTTCTCTTCAGAGTCGTTTACTATCCAGCTGCCCTTCAGAGTTCTTTACTCTCCAGCTGCTCTTCAGAGTCCTTTACCATCCAGCTGCTCTTCAGAGTCGTTTACTATCCAGCTGCTCTTCAGAGTCCTTTACCATCCAGCTGCTCTTCAGAGTCCTTTACCATCCAGCTGCTCTTCAGAGTCCTTTACCATCCAGCTGCTCTTCAGAGTCCTTTACTATCCAGCTGCTCTTCAGTCCTTTACCATCCAGCTGCTCTTTAGTGTCCTTTACTATCCAGCTGCTCTTGAGTCCTTTACAATTCAGTTGCTCTTCAGTCCTTTACCATCCATCTGCTCTTCAGAGTCCTTTACCATCCAGCTGCTCTTCAGAGTCCTTTACCATCCAGCTGCTCCTCAGTCCTTTACTATCCATCTGCTCTTCAGAGTCCTTTACCATCCAGCTGCTCTTCAGAGTCCTTTACATCCAGCTGCTCTTCAGAGTTATTTACCATCCAGCTGCTCTTCAGAGTCCTTTACCATCCAGCTGATCTTAAGAGTCCTTTACCATCCAGCTGCTCTTAAGAGTCCTTTACTATCCAGCTGCTCTTCAGAGTCGTTTACTATCCAGCTGCTCTTCAGAGTCCTTTACTCTCCAGCTGCTCTTCAGAGTCCTTTACCATCCAGCTGCTCTTCAGAGTCCTTTACTATCCAGCTGCTCTTCAGAGTCGTTTACTATCAAGCTGCTCTTCAGATTCCTTTACTATCCAGCTGCTCTTCAGAGTCCTTTATTATCCAGCTGCTCTTCAGAATCCTTTACCATCCAGCTAATCTTCAGAGTCCTTTACCATCCAGCTGCTCTTCAGAGTCCTTTGCCATCCAGCTGCTCCTCAGAGTCATTTACCATCCAGCTGCTTTTCAGAGTCCTTTACTATCCAGCTGCTCTTCAGAGTCCTTTACCATCCAGCTGCTCTTCAGAGTCCTTTACCATCCAGCTGCTCTTCAGAGTCCTTTACCTTCCAGCTGCTCTTCAGAGTCCTTTACTGTCCAGCTGCTCTTCAGAGTCCTTTACCATTAAGCAGCTCTTCAGAGTCCTTTACTATCCAGCTTCTCTTCAGAGTCGTTTACTATCCAGCTGCCCTTCAGAGTTCTTTACTCTCCAGCTGCTCTTCAGAGTCCTTTACCATCCAGCTGCTCTTCAGAGTCGTTTACTATCCAGCTGCTCTTCAGAGTCCTTTACCATCCAGCTGCTCTTCAGAGTCCTTTACCATCCAGCTGCTCTTCAGAGTCCTTTACCATCCAGCTGCTCTTCAGAGTCCTTTACTATCCAGCTGCTCTTCAGTCCTTTACCATCCAGCTGCTCTTTAGTGTCCTTTACTATCCAGCTGCTCTTGAGTCCTTTACAATTCAGTTGCTCTTCAGTCCTTTACCATCCATCTGCTCTTCAGAGTCCTTTACCATCCAGCTGCTCTTCAGAGTCCTTTACCATCCAGCTGCTCCTCAGTCCTTTACTATCCATCTGCTCTTCAGAGTCCTTTACCATCCAGCTGCTCTTCAGAGTCCTTTACATCCAGCTGCTCTTCAGAGTCATTTACCATCCAGCTGCTCTTCAGAGTCCTTTACCATCCAGCTGATCTTAAGAGTCCTTTACCATCAAGCTGCTCTTCAGAGTCCTTTACTATCCAGCTGCTTTTCAGAGTCCTTTACTATCCAGCTGCTCTTCAGAGTCCTTTACCATTCAGCTTCTCTTCAGAGTCCTTTACCATCCAGCTGCTCTTCAGAGTCCTTTACCATCCAGCTGCTCTTCAGAGTCCTTTACCATCCAGCTGCTCTTCAGAGTCCTTTACCATCCAGCTGCTCTTCAGAGTCCTTTACCATCCAGCTGCTCTTCAGAGTCCTTTACCATCCAGCTGCTCTTGAGTCCTTTACCATTCAGCTGCTCTTTAGAGTCCTTTACCATCCAGCTGCTCTTCAGAGTCCTTTACTATCCAGCTGCTCTTCAGAGTCCTTTACTATCCAGCTGCTCTTCAGAGTCCTTTACTCTCCAGCTGCTCTTCAGAATCCTTTACCATCCAGCTGCTCTTCAGAGTCGTTTACTATCCAGCTGCTCTTCAGAGTCGTTTACTATCAAGCTGCTCTTCAGATTCCTTTACTATCCAGCTGCTCTTCAGAGTCCTTTATTATCCAGCTGCTCTTCAGAATCCTTTACCATCCAGCTAATCTTCAGAGTCCTTTACCATCCAGCTGCTCTTCAGAGTCCTTTGCCATCCAGCTGCTCCTCAGAGTCATTTACCATCCAGCTGCTTTTCAGAGTCCTTTACTATCCAGCTGCTCTTCAGAGTCCTTTACCATTCAGCTTCTCTTCAGAGTCCTTTATTATCCAGCTGCTCTTCAGAGTCCTTTACCATCCAGCTGCTCTTCAGAGTCCTTTACCTTCCAGCTGCTCTTCAGAGTCCTTTACTATCCAGCTGCTCTTGAGTCCTTTACCATTCAGCTGCTCTTCAGAGTCCTTTACCATCCAGCTGCTCTTCAGAGTCCTTTACCATCCAGATGCTCTTCAGAGTCCTTTACCATTCAGCTTCTCTTCAGAGTCCTTTACCATCCAGCTGCTCTTCAGAGTCCTTTACCATCCAGCTGCTCTTCAGAGACCTTTACCATCCAGCTGCTCTTGAGTCCTTTACCATTCAGCTGCTCTTCAGAGTCCTTTACCATCCAGCTGCTCTTCAGAGTCCTTTACTATCCAGCTGATCTTCAGAGTCGTTTACTATCCAGCTGCTCTTCAGAGTCCTTTACCATCCAGCTGCTCTTCAGAGTCCTTTACTATCCAGCTGCTCTTTAGAGTCCTTTACTATCCAGCTGCTCTTCAGAGTCCTTTACTCTCCAGCTGCTCTTCAGAGTCCTTTACCATCCAGCTGCTCTTCAGAGTCGTTTACTATCCAGCTGCTCTTCAGAGTCGTTTACTATCAAGCTGCTCTTCAGATTCCTTTACTATCCAGCTGCTCTTCAGAGTCCTTTATTATCCAGCTGCTCTTCAGAGTCCTTTACCATCCAGCTAATCTTCAGAGTCCTTTACCGTCCAGCTGCTCTTCAGAGTCCTTTGCCATCCAGCTGCTCCTCAGAGTCATTTACCATCCAGCTGCTTTTCAGAGTCCTTTACTACCCAGCTGCTCTTCAGAGTCCTTTACCATTCAGCTTCTCTTCAGAGTCCTTTATTATCCAGCTGCTCTTCAGAGTCCTTTACCATCCAGCTGCTCTTCAGAGTCCTTTACCTTCCAGCTGCTCTTCAGAGTCCTTTACTATCCAGCTGCTCTTGAGTCCTTTACCATCCAGCTGCTCTTCAGAGTCCTTTACCATCCAGCTGCTCTTCAGAGTCCTTTACCATCCAGCTGCTCTTCAGAGTCCTTTACTATCCAGCTGCTCTTCAGAGTCCTTTACCATCCAGCTGCTCTTCAGTGTCCTTTACTATCCAGCTGCTCTTGAGTCCTTTACAATTCAGCTGCTCTTCAGTCCTTTACCATCCAGCTGCTCTTCAGAGTCCTTTACCATCCAGCTGCTCTTCAGAGTCCTTTACCATCCAGCTGCTCTTGAGTCCTTTACCATTCAGCTGCTCTTCAGAGTCCTTTACCATCTAGCTGCTCTTCAGAGTCCTTTACTATCCAGCTGATCTTCAGAGTCGTTTACTATCCAGCTGCTCTTCAGAGTCCTTTACCATCCAGCTGCTCTTCAGAGTCCTTTACTATCCAGCTGCTCTTCAGAGTCGTTTACTATCCAGCTGCTCTTCAGAGTCCTTTACTCTCCAGCTGCTCTTCAGAGTCCTTTACCATCCAGCTGCTCTTCAGAGTCCTTTACTATCCAGCTGCTCTTCAGAGTCGTTTACTATCAAGCTGCTCTTCAGATTCCTTTACTATCCAGCTGCTCTTCAGAGTCCTTTATTATCCAGCTGCTCTTCAGAATCCTTTACCATCCAGCTAATCTTCAGAGTCCTTTACCATCCAGCTGCTCTTCAGAGTCCTTTGCCATCCAGCTGCTCCTCAGAGTCATTTACCATCCAGCTGCTTTTCAGAGTCCTTTACTATCCAGCTGCTCTTCAGAGTCCTTTACCATTCAGCTTCTCTTCAGAGTCCTTTATTATCCAGCTGCTCTTCAGAGTCCTTTACCATCCAGCTGCTCTTCAGAGTCCTTTACCTTCCAGCTGCTCTTCAGAGTCCTTTACTATCCAGCTGCTCTTGAGTCCTTTACCATTCAGCTGCTCTTCAGAGTCCTTTACCATCCAGCTGCTCTTCAGAGTCCTTTACCATCCAGCTGCTCTTCAGAGTCCTTTACCATTCAGCTTCTCTTCAGAGTCCTTTACCATCCAGCTGCTCTTCAGAGTCCTTTACCATCCAGCTGCTCTTCAGAGTCCTTTACTATCCAGCTGCTCTTGAGTCCTTTACCATTCAGCTGCTCTTCAGAGTCCTTTACCATCCAGCTGCTCTTCAGAGTCCTTTACCATCCAGCTGCTCTTCAGAGTCCTTTACCATTCAGCTTCTCTTCAGAGTCCTTTACCATCCAGCTGCTCTTCAGAGTCCTTTACCATCCAGCTGCTCTTCAGAGACCTTTACCATCCAGCTGCTCTTGAGTCCTTTACCATTCAGCTGCTCTTCAGAGTCCTTTACCATCCAGCTGCTCTTCAGAGTCCTTTGCCATCCAGCTGCTCCTCAGAGTCATTTACCATCCAGCTGCTTTTCAGAGTCCTTTACTATCCAGCTGCTCTTCAGAGTCCTTTACCATTCAGCTTCTCTTCAGAGTCCTTTATTATCCAGCTGCTCTTCAGAGTCCTTTGCCATCCAGCTGCTCCTCAGAGTCATTTACCATCCAGCTGCTCTTCAGAGTCCTTTACTATCCAGCTGCTCTTCAGAGTCCTTTACCATCCAGCTGCTCTTTAGTGTCCTTTACTATCCAGCTGCTCTTGAGTCCTTTACAATTCAGTTGCTCTTCAGTCCTTTACCATCCATCTGCTCTTCAGAGTCCTTTACCATCCAGCTGCTCTTCAGAGTCCTTTACCATCCAGCTGCTCCTCAGTCCTTTACCATCCATCTGCTCTTCAGAGTCCTTTACCATCCAGCTGATCTTAAGAGTCCTTTACCATCAAGCTGCTCTTCAGAGTCCTTTACTATCCAGCTGCTTTTCAGAGTCCTTTACTATCCAGCTGCTCTTCAGAGTCCTTTACCATTCAGCTTCTCTTCAGAGTCCTTTACCATCCAGCTGCTCTTCAGAGTCCTTTACCATCCAGCTGCTCTTCAGAGTCCTTTACCATCCAGCTGCTCTTCAGAGTCCTTTACCATCCAGCTGCTCTTCAGAGTCCTTTACCATCCAGCTGCTCTTCAGAGTCCTTTACCATCCAGCTGCTCTTGAGTCCTTTACCATTTAGCTGCTCTTTAGAGTCCTTTACCATCCAGCTGCTCTTCAGAGTCCTTTACTATCCAGCTGCTCTTCAGAGTCCTTTACTATCCAGCTGCTCTTCAGAGTCCTTTACTCTCCAGCTGCTCTTCAGAGTCCTTTACCATCCAGCTGCTCTTCAGAGTCGTTTACTATCCAGCTGCTCTTCAGAGTCGTTTACTATCAAGCTGCTCTTCAGATTCCTTTACTATCCAGCTGCTCTTCAGAGTCCTTTATTATCCAGCTGCTCTTCAGAATCCTTTACCATCCAGCTAATCTTCAGAGTCCTTTACCATCCAGCTGCTCTTCAGAGTCCTTTGCCATCCAGCTGCTCCTCAGAGTCATTTACCATCCAGCTGCTTTTCAGAGTCCTTTACTATCCAGCTGCTCTTCAGAGTCCTTTACCATTCAGCTTCTCTTCAGAGTCCTTTATTATCCAGCTGCTCTTCAGAGTCCTTTACCATCCAGCTGCTCTTCAGAGTCCTTTACCTTCCAGCTGCTCTTCAGAGTCCTTTACTATCCAGCTGCTCTTGAGTCCTTTACCATTCAGCTGCTCTTCAGAGTCCTTTACCATCCAGCTGCTCTTCAGAGTCCTTTACCATCCAGATGCTCTTCAGAGTCCTTTACCATTCAGCTTCTCTTCAGAGTCCTTTACCATCCAGCTGCTCTTCAGAGTCCTTTACCATCCAGCTGCTCTTCAGAGACCTTTACCATCCAGCTGCTCTTGAGTCCTTTACCATTCAGCTGCTCTTCAGAGTCCTTTACCATCCAGCTGCTCTTCAGAGTCCTTTACTATCCAGCTGATCTTCAGAGTCGTTTACTATCCAGCTGCTCTTCAGAGTCCTTTACCATCCAGCTGCTCTTCAGAGTCCTTTACTATCCAGCTGCTCTTTAGAGTCCTTTACTATCCAGCTGCTCTTCAGAGTCCTTTACTCTCCAGCTGCTCTTCAGAGTCCTTTACCATCCAGCTGCTCTTCAGAGTCGTTTACTATCCAGCTGCTCTTCAGAGTCGTTTACTATCAAGCTGCTCTTCAGATTCCTTTACTATCCAGCTGCTCTTCAGAGTCCTTTATTATCCAGCTGCTCTTCAGAGTCCTTTACCATCCAGCTAATCTTCAGAGTCCTTTACCGTCCAGCTGCTCTTCAGAGTCCTTTGCCATCCAGCTGCTCCTCAGAGTCATTTACCATCCAGCTGCTTTTCAGAGTCCTTTACTATCCAGCTGCTCTTCAGAGTCCTTTACCATTCAGCTTCTCTTCAGAGTCCTTTATTATCCAGCTGCTCTTCAGAGTCCTTTACCATCCAGCTGCTCTTCAGAGTCCTTTACCTTCCAGCTGCTCTTCAGAGTCCTTTACTATCCAGCTGCTCTTGAGTCCTTTACCATCCAGCTGCTCTTCAGAGTCCTTTACCATCCAGCTGCTCTTCAGAGTCCTTTACCATCCAGCTGCTCTTCAGAGTCCTTTACTATCCAGCTGCTCTTCAGAGTCCTTTACCATCCAGCTGCTCTTCAGTGTCCTTTACTATCCAGCTGCTCTTGAGTCCTTTACAATTCAGCTGCTCTTCAGTCCTTTACCATCCAGCTGCTCTTCAGAGTCCTTTACCATCCAGCTGCTCTTCAGAGTCCTTTACCATCCAGCTGCTCTTGAGTCCTTTACCATTCAGCTGCTCTTCAGAGTCCTTTACCATCCAGCTGCTCTTCAGAGTCCTTTACTATCCAGCTGATCTTCAGAGTCGTTTACTATCCAGCTGCTCTTCAGAGTCCTTTACCATCCATCTGCTCTTCAGAGTCCTTTACTATCCAGCTGCTCTTCAGAGTCGTTTACTATCCAGCTGCTCTTCAGAGTCCTTTACTCTCCAGCTGCTCTTCAGAGTCCTTTACCATCCAGCTGCTCTTCAGAGTCCTTTACTATCCAGCTGCTCTTCAGAGTCGTTTACTATCAAGCTGCTCTTCAGATTCCTTTACTATCCAGCTGCTCTTCAGAGTCCTTTATTATCCAGCTGCTCTTCAGAATCCTTTACCATCCAGCTAATCTTCAGAGTCCTTTACCATCCAGCTGCTCTTCAGAGTCCTTTGCCATCCAGCTGCTCCTCAGAGTCATTTACCATCCAGCTGCTTTTCAGAGTCCTTTACTATCCAGCTGCTCTTCAGAGTCCTTTACCATTCAGCTTCTCTTCAGAGTCCTTTATTATCCAGCTGCTCTTCAGAGTCCTTTACCATCCAGCTGCTCTTCAGAGTCCTTTACCTTCCAGCTGCTCTTCAGAGTCCTTTACTATCCAGCTGCTCTTGAGTCCTTTACCATTCAGCTGCTCTTCAGAGTCCTTTACCATCCAGCTGCTCTTCAGAGTCCTTTACCATCCAGCTGCTCTTCAGAGTCCTTTACCATTCAGCTTCTCTTCAGAGTCCTTTACCATCCAGCTGCTCTTCAGAGTCCTTTACCATCCAGCTGCTCTTCAGAGACCTTTACCATCCAGCTGCTCTTGAGTCCTTTACCATTCAGCTGCTCTTCAGAGTCCTTTACCATCCAGCTGCTCTTCAGAGTCCTTTGCCATCCAGCTGCTCCTCAGAGTCATTTACCATCCAGCTGCTTTTCAGAGTCCTTTACTATCCAGCTGCTCTTCAGAGTCCTTTACCATTCAGCTTCTCTTCAGAGTCCTTTATTATCCAGCTGCTCTTCAGAGTCCTTTACCATCCAGCTGCTCTTCAGAGTCCTTTACCTTCCAGCTGCTCTTCAGAGTCCTTTATTATCCAGCTGCTCTTGAGTCCTTTACCATCCAGCTGCTCTTCAGAGTCCTTTACCATCCAGCTGCTCTTCAGAGTCCTTTACCATCCAGCTGCTCTTCAGAGTCCTTTACCATCCAGCTGCTCTTCAGAGTCCTTTACCATCCAGCTGCTCTTCAGTCCTTTACCATCCATCTGCTCTTCAGAGTCCTTTACCATCCAGCTGCTCTTCAGAGTCCTTTACATCCAGCTGCTCTTCAGAGTCCTTTACAATCCAGCTGATCTTAAGAGTCCTTTACCATCCAGCTGCTCTTCAGAGTCCTTTACCATCCAGCTGCTCTTCAGAGTCCTTTACCATCCATCTGCTCTTCAGAGTCCTTTACCATCCAGCTGCTCTTCAGTCCTTTACCATCCATCTGCTCTTCAGAGTCCTTTACCATCCAGCTGCTCTTCAGAGTCCTTTACATCCAGCTGCTCTTCAGAGTCCTTTACTATCCAGCTGCTCTTCAGAGTCCTTTACCATTCAGCTTCTCTTCAGAGTCCTTTATTATCCAGCTGCTCTTCAGAGTCCTGTACTATCCAGCTGCTCTTGAGTCCTTTACCATTCAGCTGCTCTTCAGAGTCCTTTACCATCCAGCTGCTCTTCAGAGTCCTTTACCATCCAGCTGCTCTTCAGTCCTTTACCATCCATCTGCTCTTCAGAGTCCTTTACCATCCAGCTGCTCTTCAGAGTCCTTTACCATCCAGCTGCTCTTCAGTCCTTTACCATCCCTCTGCTCTTCAGAGTCCTTTACCATCCAGCTGCTCTTCAGAGTCCTTTACATCCAGCTGCTCTTCAGAGTCATTTACCATCCAGCTGCTCTTCAGAGTCCTTTACCATCCAGCTGATCTTAAGAGTCCTTTACCATCAAGCTGCTCTTCAGAGTCCTTAACTATCCAGCTGCTTTTCAGAGTCCTTTACCATCCAGCTGCTCTTCAGAGTCCTTTACCATCCAGCTGCTCTTCAGAGTCCTTTACTATCCAGCTGATCTTCAGAGTCGTTTACTATCCAGCTGCTCTTCAGAGTCCTTTACCATCCAGCTGCTCTTCAGAGTCCTTTACTATCCAGCTGCTCTTCAGAGTCGTTAACTATCCAGCTGCTCTTCAGAGTCCTTTACTCTCCAGCTGCTCTTCAGAGTCCTTTACCATCCAGCTGCTCTTCAGAGTTGTTTACTATCCAGCTGCTCTTCAGAGTCGTTTACTATCAAGCTGCTCTTCAGATTCCTTTACTATCCAGCTACTCTTCAGAGTCCTTTATTATCCAGCTGCTCTTCAGAATCCTTTAGCATCCAGCTAATCTTCAGAGTCCTTTACCATACAGCTGCTCTTCAGAGTCCTTTGCCATCCAGCTGCTCCTCAGAGTCATTTACCATCCAGCTGCTTTTCAGAGTCCTTTACTATCCAGCTGCTCTTCAGAGTCCTTTACCATTCAGCTTCTCTTCAGAGTCCTTTATTATCCAGCTGCTCTTCAGAGTCCTTTACCTTCCAGCTGCTCTTCAGAGTCCTTTACCATCCAGCTGCTCTTCAGAGTCCTTTACCATCCAGCTGCTCTTCAGAGTCCTTTACCATCCAACTGCTTTTCAGAGTCCTTTACTATCCAGCTGCTCTTCAGAGTCCTTTACCATTCAGCTTCTCTTCAGAGTCCTTTACCATCCAGGTGCTCTTCAAAGTCCTTTACTATCCAGCTGCTCTTCAGAGTCCTTTACCATCCAGCTGCTCTTCAGAGTCATTTACCATCCAGCTGCTCTTCAGAGTCCTTTACCATCCAGCTGCTCTTCAGAGTCCTTTACCATCCAGCTGCTCTCCAGAGTCCTTTATTATCCAGCTGCTCTTCAGAGTCCTTTACCATCCAGCTGCTCTTCAGAGTCCTTTACCTTCCAGCTGCTCTTCAGAGTCCTTTACTATCCAGCTGCTCTTGAGTCCTTTACCATTCAGCTGCTCTTCAGAGTCCTTTACCATCCAGCTGCTCTTCAGAGTCCTTTACCATCCAGCTGCTCTTCAGAGTCCTTTACCATCCAGCTGCTCTTCAGAGTCCTTTACTATCCAGGTGCTCTTCAGAGTCCTTTACCATCCAGCTGCTCTTCAGAGTCCTTTACTATCCAGCTGCTCTTGAGTCCTTTACAATTCAGCTGCTCTTCAGTCCTTTACCATCCATCTGCTCTTCAGAGTCCTTTACCATCCAGCTGCTCTTCAGAGTCCTTTACCATCCAGGTGCTCTTCAGTCCTTTACCATCCATCTGCTCTTCAGAGTCCTTTACCATCCAGCTGCTCTTCAGAGTCCTTTACATCCAGCTGCTCTTCAGAGTCCTTTACCATCCAGCTGATCTTAAGAGTCATTTACCATCCAGCTGCTCTTCAGAGTCCTTTTCATATCCAGCTGCTCTTCAGAGTCCTTTACCTTCCAGCTGCTCTTCAGAGTCCTTTACTATCCAGCTGCTCTTGAGTCCTTTACCATTCAGCTGCTCTTCAGAGTCCTTTACCATCCAGCTGCTCTTCAGAGTCCTTTACCATCCAGCTGCTCTTCAGAGTCCTTTACCATCCAGCTGCTCTTCAGAGTCCTTTACTATCCAGGTGCTCTTCAGAGTCCTTTACCATCCAGCTGCTCTTCAGAGTCCTTTACTATCCAGCTGCTCTTGAGTCCTTTACAATTAAGCTGCTCTTCAGTCCTTTACCATCCATCTGCTCTTCAGAGTCCTTTACCATCCAGCTGCTCTTCAGAGTCCTTTACCATCCAGGTGCTCTTCAGTCCTTTACCATCCATCTGCTCTTCAGAGTCCTTTACCATCCAGCTGCTCTTCAGAGTCCTTTACATCCAGCTGCTCTTCAGAGTCCTTTACCATCCAGCTGATCTTAAGAGTCCTTTACCATCCAGCTGCTCTTCAGAGTCCTTTTCATATCCAGCTGCTCTTCAGAGTCTTTTACTATCCAGCTGCTTTTCAGAGTCCTTTACCATCCAGCTGCTCTTCAGAGTCCTTTACCATTCAGCTTCTCTTCAGAGTCCTTTACCATCCAGCTGCTCTTCAGAGAACTTTACCATCCAGCTGCTCTTCAGAGTCCTTTACCATCCAGCTGCTCTTCAGAGTCCTTTACCATCCAGCTGCTCTTCAGAGTCCTTTACCATCCAGCTGCTCTTGAGTCATTTACCATTCAGCTGCTCTTCAGAGTCCTTTACCATCCAGCTGCTCTTCAGAGTCCTTTACTATCCAGCTGATCTTCAGAGTCGTTTACTATCCAGCTGCTCTTCAGAGTCCTTTACCATCCAGCTGCTCTTCAGAGTCCTTTACTATCCAGCTGCTCTTCAGAGTCCTTTACTATCCAGCTGCTCTTCAGAGTCCTTTACTCTCCAGCTGCTCTTCAGAGTCGTTTACTATCAAGCTGCTCTTCAGATTCCTTTACTATCCAGCTGCTCTTCAGAGTCCTTATTATCCAGCTGCTCTTCAGAGTCCTTTACAATTCAGCTTCTCTTCAGAGTCCTTTACCATCCAGCTGCTCTTCAGAGTCCTTTACTATCCAGCTGCTCTTCAGAGTCCTTTACTATCCAGCTGCTTTTCAGAGTCCTTTACTATCCAGCTGCTCTTCAGAGTCCTTTACCATTCAGCTTCTCTTCAGAGTCCTTTATTATACAGCTGCTCTTCAGAGTCCTTTACTATCCAGCTGCTCTTGAGTCCTTTACCATTCAGCTGCTCTTCAGAGTCCTTTACCATCCAGCTGCTCTTCAGAGTCCTTTACCATCCAGCTGCTCTTCAGAGTCCTTTGCCATCCAGCTGCTCCTCAGAGTCATTTACCATCCAGCTGCTGTTCAGAGTCCTTTACTATCCAGCTGCTCTTCAGAGTCCTTTACCATTCAGCTTCTCTTCAGAGTCCTTTATTATCCAGCTGCTCTTCAGAGTCCTTTACCATCCAGCTGCTCTTCAGAGTCCTTTACCTTCCAGCTGCTCTTCAGAGTCCTTTACTATCCAGCTGCTCTTGAGTCCTTTACCATTCAGCTGCTCTTCAGAGTCCTTTACCATCCAGCTGCTCTTCAGAGTCCTTTACCATCCAGCTGCTCTTCAGAGTCCTTTACCATCCAGCTGCTCTTCAGAGTCCTTTACCATCCAGCTGCTCTTCAGAGTCCTTTACCATCCAGCTGCTCTTCAGTCCTTTACCATCCATCTGCTCTTCAGAGTCCTTTACCATCCAGCTGCTCTTCAGAGTCCTTTACCATCCAGCTGCTCTTCAGTCCTTTACCATCCATCTGCTCTTCAGAGTCCTTTACCATCCAGCTGCTCTTCAGAGTCCTTTACATCCAGCTGCTCTTCAGAGTCATTTACCATCCAGCTGCTCTTCAGAGTCCTTTACCATCCAGCTGATCTTAAGAGTCCTTTACCATCAAGCTGCTCTTCAGAGTCCTTTACTATCCAGCTGCTTTTCAGAGTCCTTTACTATCCAGCTGCTCTTCAGAGTCCTTTACCATCCAGCTGCTCTTCAGAGTCCTTTACTATCCAGCTGCTCTTCAGAGTCCTTTACCATTCAGCTTCTCTTCAGAGTCCTTTACCATCCAGCTGCTCTTCAGAGTCCTTTACCATCCAGCTGCTCTTCAGAGTCCTTTACCATCCAGCTGCTCTTCAGAGTCCTTTACCATCCAGCTGCTCTTCAGAGTCCTTTACCATCCAGCTGCTCTTCAGAGTCCTTTACCATCCAGCTGCTCTTGAGTCCTTTACCATTCAGCTGCTCTTCAGAGTCCTTTACCATCCAGCTGCTCTTCAGAGTCCTTTACTATCCAGCTGATCTTCAGAGTCGTTTACTATCCAGCTGCTCTTCAGAGTCCTTTACCATCCAGCTGCTCTTCAGAGTCCTTTACTATCCAGCTGCTCTTCAGAGTCGTTTACTATCCAGCTGCTCTTCAGTGTCCTTTACTCTCCAGCTGCTCTTCAGAGTCCTTTACCATCCAGCTGCTCTTCAGAGTCGTTTACTATCCAGCTGCTCTTCAGAGTCGTTTACTATCAAGCTGCTCTTCAGATTCCTTTACTATCCAGCTGCTCTTCAGAGTCCTTTACCATCCAGCTGCTCTTCAGAGTCCTTTGCCATCCAGCTGCTCCTCAGAGTCATTTACCATCCAGCTGCTTTTCAGAGTCCTTTACTATCCAGCTGCTCTTCAGAGTCCTTTCCCATTCAGCTTCTCTTCAGAGTCCTTTATTATCCAGCTGCTCTTCAGAGTCCTTTACCATCCAGCTGCTCTTCAGAGTCCTTTACCTTCCAGCTGCTCTTCAGAGTCCTTTACTATCCAGCTGCTCTTGAGTCCTTTACCATTCAGCTGCTCTTCAGAGTCCTTTACCATCCAGCTGCTCTTCAGAGTCCTTTACCATCCAGCTGCTCTTCAGAGTCCTTTACCATTCAGCTTCTCTTCAGAGTCCTTTACCATCCAGCTGCTCTTCAGAGTCCTTTACCATCCAGCTGCTCTTCAGAGTCCTTTACCATCCAGCTGCTCTTGAGTCCTTTACCATTCAGCTGCTCTTCAGAGTCCTTTACCATCCAGCTGCTCTTCAGAGTCCTTTACCATCCAGCTGCTCTTCAGAGTCCTTTACTATCCAGCTGCTCTTCAGAGTCGTTTACTATCCAGCTGCTCTTCAGAGTCGTTTACTCTCCAGCTGCTCTTCAGAGTCCTTTACCATCCAGCTGCTCTTCAGAGTCGTTTACTATCCAGCTGCTCTTCAGAGTCGTTTACTATCAAGCTGCTCTTCAGATTCCTTTACTATCCAGCTGCTCTTCAGAGTCCTTTATTATCCAGCTGCTCTTCAGAGTCCTTTACCATCCAGCTAATCTTCAGAGTCCTTTACCATTCAGCTTCTTTTCAGAGTCCTTTATTATCCAGCTGCTCTTCAGAGTCCTTTACCATCCAGCTGCTCTTCAGAGTCCTTTACCTTCCAGCTGCTCTTCAGATTCCTTTACTATCCAGCTGCTCTTGAGTCCTTTACCATCCAGCTGCTCTTCAGAGTCCTTTACCATCCAGCTGCTCTTCAGAGTCCTTTACCATCCAGCTGCTCTTCAGAGTCCTTTACTATCCAGCTGCTCTTCAGAGTCCTTTACCATCCAGCTGCTCTTCAGTGTCCTTTACTATCCAGCTGCTCTTGAGTCCTTTACAATTCAGCTGCTCTTCAGTCCATTACCATCCAGCTGCTCTTCAGTGTCCTTTACTATCCAGCTGCTCTTGAGTCCTTTACAATTCAGCTGCTCTTCAGTCCATTACCATCCATCTGCTCTTCAGAGTCCTTTACCATCCAGCTGCTCTTCAGAGTCCTTTACCATCCAGCTGCTCTTCAGTCCTTTACCATCCATCTGCTCTTCAGAGTCCTTTACCATCCAGCTGCTCTTCAGAGTCCTTTACATCCAGCTGCTCTTCAGAGTCATTTACCATCCAGCTGCTCTTCAGAGTCCTTTACCATCCAGCTTATCTTAAGAGTCCTTTACCATCAAGCTGCTCTTCAGAGTCATTTACTATCCAGCTGCTTTTCAGAGTCCTTTACTATCCAGCTGCTCTTCAGAGTCCTTTACCATTCAGCTGCTCTTCAGAGTCCTTTACCATCCAGCTGCTCTTCAGAGTCCTTTACTATCCAGCTGCTCTTCAGAGTCCTTTACCATCCAGCTGCTCTTCAGAGTCCTTTACCATCCAGCTGCAATTCAGAGTCCTTTACCATTAAGCAGCTCTTCAGAGTCCTTTACTATCCAGCTTCTCTTCAGAGTCGTTTACTATCCAGCTGCCCTTCAGAGTTCTTTACTCTCCAGCTGCTCTTCAGAGTCCTTTACCATCCAGCTGCTCTTCAGAGTCGTTTACTATCCAGCTGCTCTTCAGAGTCCTTTACCATCCAGCTGCTCTTCAGAGTCCTTTACCATCCAGCTGCTCTTCAGAGTCCTTTACCATCCAGCTGCTCTTCAGAGTCCTTTACTATCCAGCTGCTCTTCAGAGTCCTTTACCATCCAGCTGCTCTTTAGTGTCCTTTACTATCCAGCTGCTCTTGAGTCCTTTACAATTCAGTTGCTCTTCAGTCCTTTACCATCCATCTGCTCTTCAGAGTCCTTTACCATCCAGCTGCTCTTCAGAGTCCTTTACCATCCAGCTGCTCCTCAGTCCTTTACCATCCATCTGCTCTTCAGAGTCCTTTACCATCCAGCTGCTCTTCAGAGTCCTTTACATCCAGCTGCTCTTCAGAGTTATTTACCATCCAGCTGCTCTTCAGAGTCCTTTACCATCCAGCTGATCTTAAGAGTCCTTTACCATCAAGCTGCTCTTCAGAGTCCTTTACTATCCAGCTGCTTTTCAGAGTCCTTTACTATCCAGCTGCTCTTCAGAGTCCTTTACCATTCAGCTTCTCTTCAGAGTCCTTTACCATCCAGCTGCTCTTCAGAGTCCTTTACCATCCAGCTGCTCTTCAGAGTCCTTTACCATCCAGCTGCTCTTCAGAGTCCTTTACCATCCAGCTGCTCTTCAGAGTCCTTTACCATCCAGCTGCTCTTCAGAGTCCTTTGCCATCCAGCTGCTCCTCAGAGTCATTTACCATCCAGCTGCTTTTCAGAGTCCTTTACTATCCAGCTGCTCTTCAGAGTCCTTTACCATTCAGCTTCTCTTCAGAGTCCTTTATTATCCAGCTGCTCTTCAGAGTCCTTTACCATCCAGCTGCTCTTCAGAGTCCTTTACCTTCCAGCTGCTCTTCAGAGTCCTTTACTATCCAGCTGCTCTTGAGTCCTTTACCATCCAGCTGCTCTTCAGAGTCCTTTACCATCCAGCTGCTCTTCAGAGTCCTTTACCATCCAGCTGCTCTTCAGAGTCCTTTACCATCCAGCTGCTCTTCAGTCCTTTACCATCCATCTGCTCTTCAGAGTCCTTTACCATTCAGCTGCTCTTCAGAGTCCTTTACATCCAGCTGCTCTTCAGAGTCCTTTACAATCCAGCTGATCTTAAGAGTCCTTTACCATCCAGCTGCTCTTCAGAGTCCTTTACCATCCAGCTGCTCTTCAGAGTCCTTTACCATCCATCTGCTCTTCAGAGTCCTTTACCATCCAGCTGCTCTTCAGTCCTTTACCATCCATCTGCTCTTCAGAGTCCTTTACCATCCAGCTGCTCTTCAGAGTCCTTTACATCCAGCTGCTCTTCAGAGTCCTTTACTATCCATCTGCTCTTCAGAGTCCTTTACCATCCAGCTGCTCTTCAGAGTCCTTTACCATCCAGCTGCTCTTCAGTCCTTTACCATCCATCTGCTCTTCAGAGTCCTTTACCATCCAGCTGCTCTTCAGAGTCCTTTACATCCAGCTGCTCTTCAGAGTCATTTACCATCCAGCTGCTCTTCAGAGTCCTTTACCATCCAGCTGATCTTAAGAGTCCTTTACCATCAAGCTGCTCTTCAGAGTCCTTTACTATCCAGCTGCTTTTCAGAGTCCTTTACCATCCAGCTGCTCTTCAGAGTCCTTTACCATCCAGCTGCTCTTCAGAGTCCTTTACTATCCAGCTGATCTTCAGAGTCGTTTACTATCCAGCTGCTCTTCAGAGTCCTTTACCATCCAGCTGCTCTTCAGAGTCCTTTACTATCCAGCTGCTCTTCAGAGTCGTTAACTATCCAGCTGCTCTTCAGAGTCCTTTACTCTCCAGCTGCTCTTCAGAGTCCTTTACCATCCAGCTGCTCTTCAGAGTTGTTTACTATCCAGCTGCTCTTCAGAGTCGTTTACTATCAAGCTGCTCTTCATATTCCTTTACTA
This sequence comes from Eucyclogobius newberryi, assembly GCF_026437365.1. Taxonomy (NCBI): domain Eukaryota; kingdom Metazoa; phylum Chordata; class Actinopteri; order Gobiiformes; family Gobiidae; genus Eucyclogobius; species Eucyclogobius newberryi. The sequence continues at coordinate 42,663,837 of NW_027316278.1, read as the reverse complement.
TCCAGCTACTCTTCAGAGTCCTTTATTATCCAGCTGCTCTTCAGAATCCTTTAGCATCCAGCTAATCTTCAGAGTCCTTTACCATCCAGCTGCTCTTCAGAGTCCTTTGCCATCCAGCTGCTCCTCAGAGTCATTTACCATCCAGCTGCTTTTCAGAGTCCTTTACTATCCAGCTGCTCTTCAGAGTCCTTTACCATTCAGCTTCTCTTCAGAGTCCTTTATTATCCAGCTGCTCTTCAGAGTCCTTTACCTTCCAGCTGCTCTTCAGAGTCCTTTACCATCCAGCTGCTCTTCAGAGTCCTTTACCATCCAGCTGCTCTTCAGAGTCCTTTACCATCCAACTGCTTTTCAGAGTCCTTTACTATCCAGCTGCTCTTCAGAGTCCTTTACCATTCAGCTTCTCTTCAGAGTCCTTTACCATACAGCTGCTCTTCAAAGTCCTTTACTATCCAGCTGCTCTTCAGAGTCCTTTACCATCCAGCTGCTCTTCAGAGTCATTTACCATCCAGCTGCTCTTCAGAGTCCTTTACCATCCAGCTGCTCTTCAGAGTCCTTTACCATCCAGCTGCTCTCCAGAGTCCTTTATTATCCAGCTGCTCTTCAGAGTCCTTTACCATCCAGCTGCTCTTCAGAGTCCTTTACCTTCCAGCTGCTCTTCAGAGTCCTTTACTATCCAGCTGCTCTTGAGTCCTTTACCATTCAGCTGCTCTTCAGAGTCCTTTACCATCCAGCTGCTCTTCAGAGTCCTTTACCATCCAGCTGCTCTTCAGAGTCCTTTACCATCCAGCTGCTCTTCAGAGTCCTTTACTATCCAGGTGCTCTTCAGAGTCCTTTACCATCCAGCTGCTCTTCAGAGTCCTTTACTATCCAGCTGCTCTTGAGTCCTTTAAAATTCAGCTGCTCTTCAGTCCTTTACCATCCATCTGCTCTTCAGAGTCCTTTACCATCCAGCTGCTCTTCAGAGTCCTTTACCATCCAGGTGCTCTTCAGTCCTTTACCATCCATCTGCTCTTCAGAGTCCTTTACCATCCAGCTGCTCTTCAGAGTCCTTTACATCCAGCTGCTCTTCAGAGTCCTTTACCATCCAGCTGATCTTAAGAGTCATTTACCATCCAGCTGCTCTTCAGAGTCCTTTTCATATCCAGCTGCTCTTCAGAGTCCTTTACCTTCCAGCTGCTCTTCAGAGTCCTTTACTATCCAGCTGCTCTTGAGTCCTTTACCATTCAGCTGCTCTTCAGAGTCCTTTACCATCCAGCTGCTCTTCAGAGTCCTTTACCATCCAGCTGCTCTTCAGAGTCCTTTACCATCCAGCTGCTCTTCAGAGTCCTTTACTATCCAGGTGCTCTTCAGAGTCCTTTACCATCCAGCTGCTCTTCAGAGTCCTTTACTATCCAGCTGCTCTTGAGTCCTTTACAATTAAGCTGCTCTTCAGTCCTTTACCATCCATCTGCTCTTCAGAGTCCTTTACCATCCAGCTGCTCTTCAGAGTCCTTTACCATCCAGGTGCTCTTCAGTCCTTTACCATCCATCTGCTCTTCAGAGTCCTTTACCATCCAGCTGCTCTTCAGAGTCCTTTACATCCAGCTGCTCTTCAGAGTCCTTTACCATCCAGCTGATCTTAAGAGTCCTTTACCATACAGCTGCTCTTCAGAGTCCTTTTCATATCCAGCTGCTCTTCAGAGTCTTTTACTATCCAGCTGCTTTTCAGAGTCCTTTACTATCCAGCTGCTCTTCAGAGTCCTTTACCATTCAGCTTCTCTTCAGAGTCCTTTACCATCCAGCTGCTCTTCAGAGTCCTTTACCATCCAGCTGCTCTTCAGAGTCCTTTACCATCCAGCTGCTCTTCAGAGTCCTTTACCATCCAGCTGCTCTTCAGAGTCCTTTACCATCCAGCTGCTCTTGAGTCCTTTACCATTCAGCTGCTCTTCAGAGTCCTTTACCATCCAGCTGCTCTTCAGAGTCCTTTACTATCCAGCTGCTCTTCAGAGTCCTTTACTATCCAGCTGCTCTTCAGAGTCCTTTACTCTCCAGCTGCTCTTCAGAGTCGTTTACTATCAAGCTGCTCTTCAGATTCCTTTACTATCCAGCTGCTCTTCAGAGTCCTTTATTATCCAGCTGCTCTTCAGAGTCCTTTACAATTCAGCTTCTCTTCAGAGTCCTTTACCATCCAGCTGCTCTTCAGAGTCCTTTACTATCCAGCTGCTCTTCAGAGTCCTTTACTATCCAGCTGCTTTTCAGAGTCCTTTACTATCCAGCTGCTCTTCAGAGTCCTTTACCATTCAGCTTCTCTTCAGAGTCCTTTATTATCCAGCTGCTCTTCAGAGTCCTTTACTATCCAGCTGCTCTTGAGTCCTTTACCATTCAGCTGCTCTTCAGAGTCCTTTACCATCCAGCTGCTCTTCAGAGTCCTTTACCATCCAGCTGCTCTTCAGAGTCCTTTGCCATCCAGCTGCTCCTCAGAGTCATTTACCATCCAGCTGCTGTTCAGAGTCCTTTACTATCCAGCTGCTCTTCAGAGTCCTTTACCATTCAGCTTCTCTTCAGAGTCCTTTATTATCCAGCTGCTCTTCAGAGTCCTTTACCGTCCAGCTGCTCTTCAGAGTCCTTTACCTTCCAGCTGCTCTTCAGAGTCCTTTACTATCCAGCTGCTCTTGAGTCCTTTACCATTCAGCTGCTCTTCAGAGTCCTTTACCATCCAGCTGCTCTTCAGAGTCCTTTACCATCCAGCTGCTCTTCAGAGTCCTTTACCATTCAGCTTCTCTTCAGAGTCCTTTACCATCCAGCTGCTCTTCAGAGTCCTTTACCATCCAGCTGCTCTTCAGAGTCCTTTACCATCCAGCTGCTCTTGAGTCCTTTACCATTCAGCTGCTCTTCAGAGTCCTTTACCATCCAGCTGCTCTTCAGAGTCCTTTACTATCCAGCTGATCTTCAGAGTCGTTTACTATCCAGCTGCTCTTCAGAGTCCTTTACCATCCAGCTGCTCTTCAGAGTCCTTTACTATCCAGCTGCTCTTCAGAGTCGTTTACTATCCAGCTGCTCTTCAGAGTCCTTTACTCTCCAGCTGCTCTTCAGAGTCCTTTACCATCCAGCTGCTCTTCAGAGTCCTTTACTATCCAGCTGCTCTTCAGAGTCGTTTACTATCAAGCTGCTCTTCAGATTCCTTTACTATCCAGCTGCTCTTCAGAGTCCTTTATTATCCAGCTGCTCTTTAGAGCCCTTTACCATCCAGCTAATCTTCAGAGTCCTTTACCGTCCAGCTGCTCTTCAGAGTCCTTTGCCATCCAGCTGCTCCTCAGAGTCATTTACCATCCAGCTGCTTTTAGGAGTCCTTTACTATCCAGCTGCTCTTCAGAGTCCTTTACCATTCAGCTTCTCTTCAGAGTCCTTTATTATCCAGCTGCTCTTCAGAGTCCTTTACCATCCAGCTGCTCTTCAGAGTCCTTTACCTTCCAGCTGCTCTTCAGAGTCCTTTACTATCCAGCTGCTCTTGAGTCCTTTACCATCCAGCTGCTCTTCAGAGTCCTTTACCATCCAGCTGCTCTTCAGAGTCCTTTACCATCCAGCTGCTCTTCAGAGTCCTTTACTATCCAGATGCTCTTCAGAGTCCTTTACCATCCAGCTGCTCTTCAGTGTCCTTTACTATCCAGCTGCTCTTGAGTCCTTTACAATTCAGCTGCTCTTCAGTCCTTTACCATCCATCTGCTCTTCAGAGTCCTTTACCATCCAGCTGCTCTTCAAAGTCCTTTACCATCCAGCTGCTCTTCAGAGTCCTTTACTATCCAGCTGCTCTTCAGAGTCGTTTACTATCCAGCTGCCCTTCAGAGTCCTTTACTCTCCAGCTGCTCTTCAGAGTCCTTTACCATCCAGCTGCTCTTCAGTCCTTTACCATCCATCTGCTCTTCAGAGTCCTTTACCATCCAGCTGCTCTTCAGAGTCCTTTACATGCAGCTGCTCTTCAGAGTCATTTACCATCCAGCTGCTCTTCAGAGTCCTTTACCATCCAGCTGATCTTAAGAGTCCTTTACCATCAAGCTGCTCTTCAGAGTCCTTTACTATCCAGCTGCTTTTCAGAGTCCTTTACTATCCAGCTGCTCTTCAGAGTCCTTTACCATTCAGCTTCTCTTCAGAGTCCTTTACCATCCAGCTGCTCTTCAGAGTCCTTTACCATCCAGCTGCTCTTCAGAGTCCTTTACCATCCAGCTGCTTTTCAGAGTCCTTTACTATCCAGCTGCTCTTCAGAGTCCTTTACCATCCAGCTGCTCTTCAGAGTCCTTTACTATCCAGGTGCTCTTCAGAGTCCTTTACCATCCAGCTGCTCTTCAGAGTCCTTTACTATCCAGCTGCTCTTGAGTCCTTTAAAATTCAGCTGCTCTTCAGTCCTTTACCATCCATCTGCTCTTCAGAGTCCTTTACCATCCAGCTGCTCTTCAGAGTCCTTTACCATCCAGGTGCTCTTCAGTCCTTTACCATCCATCTGCTCTTCAGAGTCCTTTACCATCCAGCTGCTCTTCAGAGTCCTTTACATCCAGCTGCTCTTCAGAGTCCTTTACCATCCAGCTGATCTTAAGAGTCATTTACCATCCAGCTGCTCTTCAGAGTCCTTTTCATATCCAGCTGCTCTTCAGAGTCCTTTACCTTCCAGCTGCTCTTCAGAGTCCTTTACTATCCAGCTGCTCTTGAGTCCTTTACCATTCAGCTGCTCTTCAGAGTCCTTTACCATCCAGCTGCTCTTCAGAGTCCTTTACCATCCAGCTGCTCTTCAGAGTCCTTTACCATCCAGCTGCTCTTCAGAGTCCTTTACTATCCAGGTGCTCTTCAGAGTCCTTTACCATCCAGCTGCTCTTCAGAGTCCTTTACTATCCAGCTGCTCTTGAGTCCTTTACAATTAAGCTGCTCTTCAGTCCTTTACCATCCATCTGCTCTTCAGAGTCCTTTACCATCCAGCTGCTCTTCAGAGTCCTTTACCATCCAGGTGCTCTTCAGTCCTTTACCATCCATCTGCTCTTCAGAGTCCTTTACCATCCAGCTGCTCTTCAGAGTCCTTTACATCCAGCTGCTCTTCAGAGTCCTTTACCATCCAGCTGATCTTAAGAGTCCTTTACCATACAGCTGCTCTTCAGAGTCCTTTTCATATCCAGCTGCTCTTCAGAGTCTTTTACTATCCAGCTGCTTTTCAGAGTCCTTTACTATCCAGCTGCTCTTCAGAGTCCTTTACCATTCAGCTTCTCTTCAGAGTCCTTTACCATCCAGCTGCTCTTCAGAGTCCTTTACCATCCAGCTGCTCTTCAGAGTCCTTTACCATCCAGCTGCTCTTCAGAGTCCTTTACCATCCAGCTGCTCTTCAGAGTCCTTTACCATCCAGCTGCTCTTGAGTCCTTTACCATTCAGCTGCTCTTCAGAGTCCTTTACCATCCAGCTGCTCTTCAGAGTCCTTTACTATCCAGCTGCTCTTCAGAGTCCTTTACTATCCAGCTGCTCTTCAGAGTCCTTTACTCTCCAGCTGCTCTTCAGAGTCGTTTACTATCAAGCTGCTCTTCAGATTCCTTTACTATCCAGCTGCTCTTCAGAGTCCTTTATTATCCAGCTGCTCTTCAGAGTCCTTTACAATTCAGCTTCTCTTCAGAGTCCTTTACCATCCAGCTGCTCTTCAGAGTCCTTTACTATCCAGCTGCTCTTCAGAGTCCTTTACTATCCAGCTGCTTTTCAGAGTCCTTTACTATCCAGCTGCTCTTCAGAGTCCTTTACCATTCAGCTTCTCTTCAGAGTCCTTTATTATCCAGCTGCTCTTCAGAGTCCTTTACTATCCAGCTGCTCTTGAGTCCTTTACCATTCAGCTGCTCTTCAGAGTCCTTTACCATCCAGCTGCTCTTCAGAGTCCTTTACCATCCAGCTGCTCTTCAGAGTCCTTTGCCATCCAGCTGCTCCTCAGAGTCATTTACCATCCAGCTGCTGTTCAGAGTCCTTTACTATCCAGCTGCTCTTCAGAGTCCTTTACCATTCAGCTTCTCTTCAGAGTCCTTTATTATCCAGCTGCTCTTCAGAGTCCTTTACCGTCCAGCTGCTCTTCAGAGTCCTTTACCTTCCAGCTGCTCTTCAGAGTCCTTTACTATCCAGCTGCTCTTGAGTCCTTTACCATTCAGCTGCTCTTCAGAGTCCTTTACCATCCAGCTGCTCTTCAGAGTCCTTTACCATCCAGCTGCTCTTCAGAGTCCTTTACCATTCAGCTTCTCTTCAGAGTCCTTTACCATCCAGCTGCTCTTCAGAGTCCTTTACCATCCAGCTGCTCTTCAGAGTCCTTTACCATCCAGCTGCTCTTGAGTCCTTTACCATTCAGCTGCTCTTCAGAGTCCTTTACCATCCAGCTGCTCTTCAGAGTCCTTTACTATCCAGCTGATCTTCAGAGTCGTTTACTATCCAGCTGCTCTTCAGAGTCCTTTACCATCCAGCTGCTCTTCAGAGTCCTTTACTATCCAGCTGCTCTTCAGAGTCGTTTACTATCCAGCTGCTCTTCAGAGTCCTTTACTCTCCAGCTGCTCTTCAGAGTCCTTTACCATCCAGCTGCTCTTCAGAGTCCTTTACTATCCAGCTGCTCTTCAGAGTCGTTTACTATCAAGCTGCTCTTCAGATTCCTTTACTATCCAGCTGCTCTTCAGAGTCCTTTATTATCCAGCTGCTCTTTAGAGCCCTTTACCATCCAGCTAATCTTCAGAGTCCTTTACCGTCCAGCTGCTCTTCAGAGTCCTTTGCCATCCAGCTGCTCCTCAGAGTCATTTACCATCCAGCTGCTTTTAGGAGTCCTTTACTATCCAGCTGCTCTTCAGAGTCCTTTACCATTCAGCTTCTCTTCAGAGTCCTTTATTATCCAGCTGCTCTTCAGAGTCCTTTACCATCCAGCTGCTCTTCAGAGTCCTTTACCTTCCAGCTGCTCTTCAGAGTCCTTTACTATCCAGCTGCTCTTGAGTCCTTTACCATCCAGCTGCTCTTCAGAGTCCTTTACCATCCAGCTGCTCTTCAGAGTCCTTTACCATCCAGCTGCTCTTCAGAGTCCTTTACTATCCAGATGCTCTTCAGAGTCCTTTACCATCCAGCTGCTCTTCAGTGTCCTTTACTATCCAGCTGCTCTTGAGTCCTTTACAATTCAGCTGCTCTTCAGTCCTTTACCATCCATCTGCTCTTCAGAGTCCTTTACCATCCAGCTGCTCTTCAAAGTCCTTTACCATCCAGCTGCTCTTCAGAGTCCTTTACTATCCAGCTGCTCTTCAGAGTCGTTTACTATCCAGCTGCCCTTCAGAGTCCTTTACTCTCCAGCTGCTCTTCAGAGTCCTTTACCATCCAGCTGCTCTTCAGTCCTTTACCATCCATCTGCTCTTCAGAGTCCTTTACCATCCAGCTGCTCTTCAGAGTCCTTTACATGCAGCTGCTCTTCAGAGTCATTTACCATCCAGCTGCTCTTCAGAGTCCTTTACCATCCAGCTGATCTTAAGAGTCCTTTACCATCAAGCTGCTCTTCAGAGTCCTTTACTATCCAGCTGCTTTTCAGAGTCCTTTACTATCCAGCTGCTCTTCAGAGTCCTTTACCATTCAGCTTCTCTTCAGAGTCCTTTACCATCCAGCTGCTCTTCAGAGTCCTTTACCATCCAGCTGCTCTTCAGAGTCCTTTACCATCCAGCTGCTTTTCAGAGTCCTTTACTATCCAGCTGCTCTTCAGAGTCCTTTACCATTCAGCTTCTCTTCAGAGTCCTTTATTATCCAGCTGCTCTTCAGAGTCCTTTACTATCCAGCTGCTCTTGAGTCCTTTACCATTCAGCTGCTCTTCAGAGTCCTTTACCATCCAGCTGCTCTTCAGAGTCCTTTACCATCCAGCTGCTCTTCAGAGTCCTTTGCCATCCAGCTGCTCCTCAGAGTCATTTACCATCCAGCTGCTGTTCAGAGTCCTTTACTATCCAGCTGCTCTTCAGAGTCCTTTACCATTCAGCTTCTCTTCAGAGTCCTTTATTATCCAGCTGCTCTTCAGAGTCCTTTACCATCCAGCTGCTCTTCAGAGTCCTTTACCTTCCAGCTGCTCTTCAGAGTCCTTTACTATCCAGCTGCTCTTGAGTCCTTTACCATTCAGCTGCTCTTCAGAGTCCTTTACCATCCAGCTGCTCTTCAGAGTCCTTTACCATCCAGCTGCTCTTCAGAGTCCTTTACCATTCAGCTTCTCTTCAGAGTCCTTTACCATCCAGCTGCTCTTCAGAGTCCTTTACCATCCAGCTGCTCTTCAGAGTCCTTTACCATCCAGCTGCTCTTGAGTCCTTTACCATTCAGCTGCTCTTCAGAGTCCTTTACCATCCAGCTGCTCTTCAGAGTCCTTTACTATCCAGCTGATCTTCAGAGTCGTTTACTATCCAGCTGCTCTTCAGAGTCCTTTACCATCCAGCTGCTCTTCAGAGTCCTTTACTATCCAGCTGCTCTTCAGAGTCGTTTACTATCCAGCTGCTCTTCAGAGTCCTTTACTCTCCAGCTGCTCTTCAGAGTCCTTTACCATCCAGCTGCTCTTCAGAGTCCTTTACTATCCAGCTGCTCTTCAGAGTCGTTTACTATCAAGCTGCTCTTCAGATTCCTTTACTATCCAGCTGCTCTTCAGAGTCCTTTATTATCCAGCTGCTCTTTAGAGCCCTTTACCATCCAGCTAATCTTCAGAGTCCTTTACCGTCCAGCTGCTCTTCAGAGTCCTTTGCCATCCAGCTGCTCCTCAGAGTCATTTACCATCCAGCTGCTTTTAGGAGTCCTTTACTATCCAGCTGCTCTTCAGAGTCCTTTACCATTCAGCTTCTCTTCAGAGTCCTTTATTATCCAGCTGCTCTTCAGAGTCCTTTACCATCCAGCTGCTCTTCAGAGTCCTTTACCTTCCAGCTGCTCTTCAGAGTCCTTTACTATCCAGCTGCTCTTGAGTCCTTTACCATCCAGCTGCTCTTCAGAGTCCTTTACCATCCAGCTGCTCTTCAGAGTCCTTTACCATCCAGCTGCTGTTCAGAGTCCTTTACTATCCAGCTGCTCTTCAGAGTCCTTTATTATCCAGCTGCTCTTCAGAGTCCTTTACAATTCAGCTTCTCTTCAGAGTCCTTTACCATCCAGCTGCTCTTCAGAGTCCTTTACTATCCAGCTGCTCTTCAGAGTCCTTTACTATCCAGCTGCTTTTCAGAGTCCTTTACTATCCAGCTGCTCTTCAGAGTCCTTTACCATTCAGCTTCTCTTCAGAGTCCTTTATTATCCAGCTGCTCTTCAGAGTCCTTTACTATCCAGCTGCTCTTGAGTCCTTTACCATTCAGCTGCTCTTCAGAGTCCTTTACCATCCAGCTGCTCTTCAGAGTCCTTTACCATCCAGCTGCTCTTCAGAGTCCTTTGCCATCCAGCTGCTCCTCAGAGTCATTTACCATCCAGCTGCTGTTCAGAGTCCTTTACTATCCAGCTGCTCTTCAGAGTCCTTTACCATTCAGCTTCTCTTCAGAGTCCTTTATTATCCAGCTGCTCTTCAGAGTCCTTTACCGTCCAGCTGCTCTTCAGAGTCCTTTACCTTCCAGCTGCTCTTCAGAGTCCTTTACTATCCAGCTGCTCTTGAGTCCTTTACCATTCAGCTGCTCTTCAGAGTCCTTTACCATCCAGCTGCTCTTCAGAGTCCTTTACCATCCAGCTGCTCTTCAGAGTCCTTTACCATTCAGCTTCTCTTCAGAGTCCTTTACCATCCAGCTGCTCTTCAGAGTCCTTTACCATCCAGCTGCTCTTCAGAGTCCTTTACCATCCAGCTGCTCTTGAGTCCTTTACCATTCAGCTGCTCTTCAGAGTCCTTTACCATCCAGCTGCTCTTCAGAGTCCTTTACTATCCAGCTGATCTTCAGAGTCGTTTACTATCCAGCTGCTCTTCAGAGTCCTTTACCATCCAGCTGCTCTTCAGAGTCCTTTACTATCCAGCTGCTCTTCAGAGTCGTTTACTATCCAGCTGCTCTTCAGAGTCCTTTACTCTCCAGCTGCTCTTCAGAGTCCTTTACCATCCAGCTGCTCTTCAGAGTCCTTTACTATCCAGCTGCTCTTCAGAGTCGTTTACTATCAAGCTGCTCTTCAGATTCCTTTACTATCCAGCTGCTCTTCAGAGTCCTTTATTATCCAGCTGCTCTTTAGAGCCCTTTACCATCCAGCTAATCTTCAGAGTCCTTTACCGTCCAGCTGCTCTTCAGAGTCCTTTGCCATCCAGCTGCTCCTCAGAGTCATTTACCATCCAGCTGCTTTTAGGAGTCCTTTACTATCCAGCTGCTCTTCAGAGTCCTTTACCATTCAGCTTCTCTTCAGAGTCCTTTATTATCCAGCTGCTCTTCAGAGTCCTTTACCATCCAGCTGCTCTTCAGAGTCCTTTACCTTCCAGCTGCTCTTCAGAGTCCTTTACTATCCAGCTGCTCTTGAGTCCTTTACCATCCAGCTGCTCTTCAGAGTCCTTTACCATCCAGCTGCTCTTCAGAGTCCTTTACCATCCAGCTGCTCTTCAGAGTCCTTTACTATCCAGATGCTCTTCAGAGTCCTTTACCATCCAGCTGCTCTTCAGTGTCCTTTACTATCCAGCTGCTCTTGAGTCCTTTACAATTCAGCTGCTCTTCAGTCCTTTACCATCCATCTGCTCTTCAGAGTCCTTTACCATCCAGCTGCTCTTCAAAGTCCTTTACCATCCAGCTGCTCTTCAGAGTCCTTTACTATCCAGCTGCTCTTCAGAGTCGTTTACTATCCAGCTGCCCTTCAGAGTCCTTTACTCTCCAGCTGCTCTTCAGAGTCCTTTACCATCCAGCTGCTCTTCAGTCCTTTACCATCCATCTGCTCTTCAGAGTCCTTTACCATCCAGCTGCTCTTCAGAGTCCTTTACATGCAGCTGCTCTTCAGAGTCATTTACCATCCAGCTGCTCTTCAGAGTCCTTTACCATCCAGCTGATCTTAAGAGTCCTTTACCATCAAGCTGCTCTTCAGAGTCCTTTACTATCCAGCTGCTTTTCAGAGTCCTTTACTATCCAGCTGCTCTTCAGAGTCCTTTACCATTCAGCTTCTCTTCAGAGTCCTTTACCATCCAGCTGCTCTTCAGAGTCCTTTACCATCCAGCTGCTCTTCAGAGTCCTTTACCATCCAGCTGCTTTTCAGAGTCCTTTACTATCCAGCTGCTCTTCAGAGTCCTTTACCATTCAGCTTCTCTTCAGAGTCCTTTATTATCCAGCTGCTCTTCAGAGTCCTTTACTATCCAGCTGCTCTTGAGTCCTTTACCATTCAGCTGCTCTTCAGAGTCCTTTACCATCCAGCTGCTCTTCAGAGTCCTTTACCATCCAGCTGCTCTTCAGAGTCCTTTGCCATCCAGCTGCTCCTCAGAGTCATTTACCATCCAGCTGCTGTTCAGAGTCCTTTACTATCCAGCTGCTCTTCAGAGTCCTTTACCATTCAGCTTCTCTTCAGAGTCCTTTATTATCCAGCTGCTCTTCAGAGTCCTTTACCATCCAGCTGCTCTTCAGAGTCCTTTACCTTCCAGCTGCTCTTCAGAGTCCTTTACTATCCAGCTGCTCTTGAGTCCTTTACCATTCAGCTGCTCTTCAGAGTCCTTTACCATCCAGCTGCTCTTCAGAGTCCTTTACCATCCAGCTGCTCTTCAGAGTCCTTTACCATTCAGCTTCTCTTCAGAGTCCTTTACCATCCAGCTGCTCTTCAGAGTCCTTTACCATCCAGCTGCTCTTCAGAGTCCTTTACCATCCAGCTGCTCTTGAGTCCTTTACCATTCAGCTGCTCTTCAGAGTCCTTTACCATCCAGCTGCTCTTCAGAGTCCTTTACTATCCAGCTGATCTTCAGAGTCGTTTACTATCCAGCTGCTCTTCAGAGTCCTTTACCATCCAGCTGCTCTTCAGAGTCCTTTACTATCCAGCTGCTCTTCAGAGTCGTTTACTATCCAGCTGCTCTTCAGAGTCCTTTACTCTCCAGCTGCTCTTCAGAGTCCTTTACCATCCAGCTGCTCTTCAGAGTCCTTTACTATCCAGCTGCTCTTCAGAGTCGTTTACTATCAAGCTGCTCTTCAGATTCCTTTACTATCCAGCTGCTCTTCAGAGTCCTTTATTATCCAGCTGCTCTTTAGAGCCCTTTACCATCCAGCTAATCTTCAGAGTCCTTTACCGTCCAGCTGCTCTTCAGAGTCCTTTGCCATCCAGCTGCTCCTCAGAGTCATTTACCATCCAGCTGCTTTTAGGAGTCCTTTACTATCCAGCTGCTCTTCAGAGTCCTTTACCATTCAGCTTCTCTTCAGAGTCCTTTATTATCCAGCTGCTCTTCAGAGTCCTTTACCATCCAGCTGCTCTTCAGAGTCCTTTACCTTCCAGCTGCTCTTCAGAGTCCTTTACTATCCAGCTGCTCTTGAGTCCTTTACCATCCAGCTGCTCTTCAGAGTCCTTTACCATCCAGCTGCTCTTCAGAGTCCTTTACCATCCAGCTGCTCTTCAGAGTCCTTTACTATCCAGATGCTCTTCAGAGTCCTTTACCATCCAGCTGCTCTTCAGTGTCCTTTACTATCCAGCTGCTCTTGAGTCCTTTACAATTCAGCTGCTCTTCAGTCCTTTACCATCCATCTGCTCTTCAGAGTCCTTTACCATCCAGCTGCTCTTCAAAGTCCTTTACCATCCAGCTGCTCTTCAGAGTCCTTTACTATCCAGCTGCTCTTCAGAGTCGTTTACTATCCAGCTGCCCTTCAGAGTCCTTTACTCTCCAGCTGCTCTTCAGAGTCCTTTACCATCCAGCTGCTCTTCAGTCCTTTACCATCCATCTGCTCTTCAGAGTCCTTTACCATCCAGCTGCTCTTCAGAGTCCTTTACATGCAGCTGCTCTTCAGAGTCATTTACCATCCAGCTGCTCTTCAGAGTCCTTTACCATCCAGCTGATCTTAAGAGTCCTTTACCATCAAGCTGCTCTTCAGAGTCCTTTACTATCCAGCTGCTTTTCAGAGTCCTTTACTATCCAGCTGCTCTTCAGAGTCCTTTACCATTCAGCTTCTCTTCAGAGTCCTTTACCATCCAGCTGCTCTTCAGAGTCCTTTACCATCCAGCTGCTCTTCAGAGTCCTTTACCATCCAGCTGCTCTTCAGAGTCCTTTACCATCCAGCTGCTCTTCAGAGTCCTTTACCATCCAGCTGCTCTTCAGAGTCCTTTACCATCCAGCTGCTCTTGAGTCCTTTACCATCCAGCTGCTCTTCAGAGTCCTTTACCATCCAGCTGCTCTTCAGAGTCCTTTACTATCCAGCTGATCTTCAGAGTTGTTTACTATCCAGCTGCTCTTCAGAGTCCTTTACCATCCAGCTGCTCTTCAGAGTCCTTTACTATCCAGCTGCTCTTCAGAGTCGTTTACTATCCAGCTGCTCTTCAGAGTCCTTTACTCTCCAGCTGCTCTTCAGAGTCCTTTACCATCCAGCTGCTCTTCAGAGTCGTTTACTATCCAGCTGCTCTTCAGAGTCGTTTACTATCAAGCTGCTCTTCAGATTCCTTTACTATCCAGCTGCTCTTCAGAGACCTTTATTATCCAGCTGCTCTTCAGAATCCTTTACCATCCAGCTAATCTTCAGAGTCCTTTACCATCCAGCTGCTCTTCAGAGTCCTTTGCCATCCAGCTGCTCCTCGGAGTCCTTTACTCTCCAGCTGCTCTTCAGAGTCCTTTACCATCCAGCTGCTCTTCAGAGTCGTTTACTATCCAGCTGCTCTTCAGAGTCGTTTACTATCAAGCTGCTCTTCAGATTCCTTTACTATCCAGCTGCTCTTCAGAGTCCTTTATTATCCAGCTGCTCTTCAGAATCCTTTACCATCCAGCTAATCTTCAGAGTCCTTTCCTATCCAGCTGCTCTTCAGAGTCCTTTGCCATCCAGCTGCTCCTCAGAGTGATTTACCATCCAGCTGCTTTTCAGAGTCCTTTACTATCCAGCTGCTCTTCAGAGTCCTTTACCATTCAGCTTCTCTTCAGAGTCCTTTATTATCCAGCTGCTCTTCAGAGTCCTTTACTATCCAGCTGCTCTTGAGTCCTTTACCATTCAGCTGCTCTTCAGAGTCCTTTACCATCCAGCTGCTCTTCAGAGTCCTTTACCATCCAGCTGCTCTTCAGAGTTCTTTACCATTCAGCTTCTCTTCAGAGTCCTTTACCATCCAGCTGCTCTTCAGAGTCCTTTACCCAGCTGCTCTTCAGAGACCTTTACCATCCAGCTGCTCTTGAGTCCTTTACCATTCAGCTGCTCTTCAGAGTCCTTTACCATCCAGCTGCTCTTGAGAGTCCTTTACTATCCAGCTGATCTTCAGAGTCATTTACTATCCAGCTGCTCTTCAGAGTCCTTTACCATCCAGCTGCTCTTCAGAGTCCTTTACTATCCAGCTGCTCTTTAGAGTCGTTTACTATCCAGCTGCTCTTCAGAGTCCTTTACTCTCCAGCTGCTCTTCAGAGTCCTTTACCATCCAGCTGCTCTTCAGAGTCTTTTACTATCCAGCTGCTCTTCAGAGTCGTTTACTATCAAGCTGCTCTTCAGATTCCTTTACTATCCAGCTGCTCTTCAGAGTCCTTTATTATCCAGCTGCTCTTCAGAGTCCTTTACCATCCAGCTAATCTTCAGAGTCCTTTACCGTCCAGCTGCTCTTCAGAGTCCTTTGCCATCCAGCTGCTCCTCAGAGTCATTTACCATCCAGCTGCTTTTCAGAGTCCTTTACTATCCAGCTGCTCTTCAGAGTCCTTTACCATTCAGCTTCTCTTCAGAGTCCTTTATTATCCAGCTGCTCTTCAGAGTCCTTTACCATCCAGCTGCTCTTCAGAGTCCTTTACCTTCCAGCTGCTCTTCAGAGTCCTTTACTATCCAGCTGCTCTTGAGTCCTTTACCATCCAGCTGCTCTTCAGAGTCCTTTACCATCCAGCTGCTCTTCAGAGTCCTTTACCATCCAGCTGCTCTTCAGAGTCCTTTACCATCCAGCTGCTCTTCAGTCCTTTACCATCCATCTGCTCTTCAGAGTCCTTTACCATCCAGCTGCTCTTCAGAGTCCTTTACCATCCAGCTGCTCTTGAGTCCTTTACCATCCAGCTGCTCTTCAGAGTCCTTTACCATCCAGCTGCTCTTCAGAGTCCTTTACTATCCAGCTGATCTTCAGAGTTGTTTACTATCCAGCTGCTCTTCAGAGTCCTTTACCATCCAGCTTCTCTTCAGAGTCCTTTACTATCCAGCTGCTCTTCAGAGTCGTTTACTATCCAGCTGCTCTTCAGAGTCCTTTACTCTCCAGCTGCTCTTCAGAGTCCTTTACCATCCAGCTGCTCTTCAGAGTCGTTTACTATCCAGCTGCTCTTCAGAGTCGTTTACTATCAAGCTGCTCTTCAGATTCCTTTACTATCCAGCTGCTCTTCAGAGACCTTTATTATCCAGCTGCTCTTCAGAATCCTTTACCATCCAGCTAATCTTCAGAGTCCTTTACCATCCAGCTGCTCTTCAGAGTCCTTTGCCATCCAGCTGCTCCTCGGAGTCCTTTACTCTCCAGCTGCTCTTCAGAGTCCTTTACCATCCAGCTGCTCTTCAGAGTCGTTTACTATCCAGCTGCTCTTCAGAGTCGTTTACTATCAAGCTGCTCTTCAGATTCCTTTACTATCCAGCTGCTCTTCAGAGTCCTTTATTATCCAGCTGCTCTTCAGAATCCTTTACCATCCAGCTAATCTTCAGAGTCCTTTACCATCCAGCTGCTCTTCAGAGTCCTTTGCCATCCAGCTGCTCCTCAGAGTCATTTACCATCCAGCTGCTTTTCAGAGTCCTTTACTATCCAGCTGCTCTTCAGAGTCCTTTACCATTCAGCTTCTCTTCAGAGTCCTTTATTATCCAGCTGCTCTTCAGAGTCCTTTACCATCCAGCTGCTCTTCAGAGTCCTTTACTATCCAGCTGCTCTTGAGTCCTTTACCATTCAGCTGCTCTTCAGAGTCCTTTACCATCCAGCTGCTCTTCAGAGTCCTTTACCATCCAGCTGCTCTTCAGAGTCCTTTACCATTCAGCTTCTCTTCAGAGTCCTTTACCATCCAGCTGCTCTTCAGAGTCCTTTACCCAGCTGCTCTTCAGAGACCTTTACCATCCAGCTGCTCTTGAGTCCTTTACCATTCAGCTGCTCTTCAGAGTCCTTTACCATCCAGCTGCTCTTCAGAGTCCTTTACTATCCAGCTGATCTTCAGAGTCATTTACTATCCAGCTGCTCTTCAGAGTCCTTTACCATCCAGCTGCTCTTCAGAGTCCTTTACTATCCAGCTGCTCTTTAGAGTCGTTTACTATCCAGCTGCTCTTCAGAGTCCTTTACTCTCCAGCTGCTCTTCAGAGTCCTTTACCATCCAGCTGCTCTTCAGAGTCGTTTACTATCCAGCTGCTCTTCAGAGTCGTTTACTATCAAGCTGCTCTTCAGATTCCTTTACTATCCAGCTGCTCTTCAGAGTCCTTTATTATCCAGCTGCTCTTCAGAGTCCTTTACCATCCAGCTAATCTTCAGAGTCCTTTACCGTCCAGCTGCTCTTCAGAGTCCTTTGCCATCCAGCTGCTCCTCAGAGTCATTTACCATCCAGCTGCTTTTCAGAGTCCTTTACTATCCAGCTCCTCTTCAGAGTCCTTTACCATTCAGCTTCTCTTCAGAGTCCTTTATTATCCAGCTGCTCTTCAGAGTCCTTTACCATCCAGCTGCTCTTCAGAGTCCTTTACCTTCCAGCTGCTCTTCAGAGTCCTTTACTATCCAGCTGCTCTTGAGTCCTTTACCATCCAGCTGCTCTTCAGAGTCCTTTACCATCCAGCTGCTCTTCAGAGTCCTTTACCATCCAGCTGCTCTTCAGAGTCCTTTACCATCCAGCTGCTCTTCAGTCCTTTACCATCCATCTGCTCTTCAGAGTCCTTTACCATCCAGCTGCTCTTCAGAGTCCTTTACATCCAGCTGCTCTTCAGAGTCCTTTACAATCCAGCTGATCTTAAGAGTCCTTTACCATCCAGCTGCTCTTCAGAGTCCTTTACCATCCAGCTGCTCTTCAGAGTCCTTTACCATCCATCTGCTCTTCAGAGTCCTTTACCATCCAGCTGCTCTTCAGTCCTTTACCATCCATCTGCTCTTCAGAGTCCTTTACCATCCAGCTGCTCTTCAGAGTCCTTTACATCCAGCTGCTCTTCAGAGTACTTTACAATCCAGCTGATCTTAAGAGTCCTTTACCATCCAGCTGCTCTTCAGAGTCCTTTACTATCCAGCTGCTCTTCAGAGTCCTTTACTATCCAGCTGCTTTTCAGAGTCCTTTACTATCCAGCTGCTCTTCAGAGTCCTTTACCATTCAGCTTCTCTACAGAGTCCTTTACCATCCAGCTGCTCTTCAGAGTCCTTTACCATCCAGCTGCTCTTCAGAGTCCTTTACCATCCAGCTGCTCTTGAGTCCTTTACCATTCAGCTGCTCTTCAGAGTCCTTTACCATCCAGCTGCTCTTCAGAGTCCTTTACATCCAGCTGCTCTTCAGAGTCCTTTACAATCCAGCTGCTCTTCAGAGTCCTTTACCATCCAGCTGCTCTTCAGAGTCCTTTACCATCCAGCTGCTCTTCAGAGTCCTTTACCATCCAGCTGCTCTTGAGTCCTTTACCATCCATCTGCTCTTCAGAGTCCTTTACCATCCAGCTGCTCTTCAGAGTCCTTTACATCCAGCTGCTCTTCAGAGTCCTTTACAATCCAGCTGATCTTAAGAGTCCTTTACCATCCAGCTGCTCTTCAGAGTCCTTTACTATCCAGCTGCTCTTCAGAGTCCTTTACTATCCAGCTGCTTTTCAGAGTCCTTTACTATCCAGCTGCTCTTCAGAGTCCTTTACCATTCAGCTTCTCTACAGAGTCCTTTACCATCCAGCTGCTCTTGAGTCCTTTACTATCCAGCTGATCTTCAGAGTCGTTTACTATCCAGCTGCTCTTCAGAGTCCTTTACCATCCAGCTGCTCTTCAGAGTCCTTTATTATCCAGCTGCTCTTCAGAGTCCTTTACAATTCAGCTTCTCTTCAGAGTCCTTTACCATCCAGCTGCTCTTCAGAGTCCTTTACTATCCAGCTGCTCTTCAGAGTCCTTTACTATCCAGCTGCTCTTCAGAGTCCTTTACCATTCAGCTTCTCTTCAGAGTCCTTTATTATCCAGCTGCTCTTCAGAGTCCTTTACTATCCAGCTGCTCTTGAGTCCTTTACCATTCAGCTGCTCTTCAGAGTCCTTTACCATCCAGCTGCTCTTCAGAGTCCTTTACCATCCAGCTGCTCTTCAGAGTCCTTTACCATCCAGCTGCTCTTCAGAGTCCTTTACCATCCAGCTGCTCTTCAGAGTCCTTTACCATCCAGCTGCTCTTCAGTCCTTTACCATCCATCTGCTCTTCAGAGTCCTTTACCATCCAGCTGCTCTTCAGAGTCCTTTACCATCCAGCTGCTCTTCAGTCCTTTACCATCCATCTGCTCTTCAGAGTCCTTTACCATCCAGCTGCTCTTCAGAGTCCTTTACATCCAGCTGCTCTTCAGAGTCATTTACCATCCAGCTGCTCTTCAGAGTCCTTTACCATCCAGCTGATCTTAAGAGTCCTTTACCATCAAGCTGCTCTTCAGAGTCCTTTACTATCCAGCTGCTTTTCAGAGTCCTTTACTATCCAGCTGCTCTTCAGAGTCCTTTACCATCCAGCTGCTCTTCAGAGTCCTTTACTATCCAGCTGCTCTTCAGAGTCCTTTACCATTAAGCTTCTATTCAGAGTCCTTTACCATCCAGCTGCTCTTCAGAGTCCTTTACCATCCAGCTGCTCTTCAGAGTCCTTTACCATCCAGCTGCTCTTCAGAGTCCTTTACCATCCAGCTGCTCTTCAGAGTCCTTTACCATCCAGCTGCTCTTCAGAGTCCTTTACCATCCAGCTGCTCTTGAGTCCTTTACCATTCAGCTGCTCTCCAGAGTCCTTTACCATCCAGCTGCTCTTCAGAGTCCTTTACTATCCAGCTGATCTTCAGAGTCGTTTACTATCCAGCTGCTCTTCAGAGTCCTTTACCATCCAGCTGCTCTTCAGAGTCCTTTACTATCCAGCTGCTCTTCAGAGTCGTTTACTATCCAGCTGCTCTTCAGTGTCCTTTACTCTCCAGCTGCTCTTCAGAGTCCTTTACCATCCAGCTGCTCTTCAGAGTCGTTTACTATCCAGCTGCTCTTCAGAGTCGTTTACTATCAAGCTGCTCT
This sequence comes from Eucyclogobius newberryi, assembly GCF_026437365.1. NCBI lineage: Eukaryota > Metazoa > Chordata > Actinopteri > Gobiiformes > Gobiidae > Eucyclogobius > Eucyclogobius newberryi. The sequence goes on along the minus strand of NW_027316278.1, from coordinate 42,644,598 downwards.
TCAGATTCCTTTACTATCCAGCTGCTCTTCAGAGTCCTTTACCATCCAGCTGCTCTTCAGAGTCCTTTGCCATCCAGCTGCTCCCCAGAGTCATTTACCATCCAGCTGATCTTCAGAGTCCTTTACTATCCAGCTGCTCTTCAGAGTCCTTTCCCATTCAGCTTCTCTTCAGAGTCCTTTATTATCCAGCTGCTCTTCAGAGTCCTTTACCATCCAGCTGCTCTTCAGAGTCCTTTACCTTCCAGCTGCTCTTCAGAGTCCTTTACTATCCAGCTGCTCTCGAGTCCTTTACCATTCAGCTGCTCTTCAGAGTCCTTTACCATCCAGCTGCTCTTCAGAGTCCTTTACCATCCAGCTGCTCTTCAGAGTCCTTTACCATTCAGCTTCTCTTCAGAGTCCTTTACCATCCAGCTGCTCTTCAGAGTCCTTTACCATCCAGCTGCTCTTCAGAGTCCTTTACCATCCAGCTGCTCTTGAGTCCTTTACCATTCAGCTGCTCTTCAGAGTCCTTTACCATCCAGCTGGTCTTCAGAGTCCTTTACTATCCAGCTGATCTTCAGAGTCGTTTACTATCCAGCTGCTCTTCAGAGTCCTTTACCATCCAGCTGCTCTTCAGAGTCCTTTACTATCCAGCTGCTCTTCAGAGTCGTTTACTATCCAGCTGCTCTTCAGAGTCCTTTACTCTCCAGCTGCTCTTCAGAGTCCTTTACCATCCAGCTGCTCTTCAGAGTCGTTTACTATCCAGCTGCTCTTCAGAGTCGTTTACTATCAAGCTGCTCTTCAGATTCCTTTACTATCCAGCTGCTCTTCAGAGTCCTTTATTATCCAGCTGCTCTTCAGAGTCCTTTACCATCCAGCTAATCTTCAGAGTCGTTTACTATCCAGCTGCTCTTCAGTGTCCTTTACTCTCCAGCTGCTCTTCAGAGTCCTTTACCATCCAGCTGCTCTTGAGTCCTTTACCATTCAGCTGCTCTCCAGAGTCCTTTACCATCCAGCTGCTCTTCAGAGTCCTTTACTATCCAGCTGATCTTCAGAGTCGTTTACTATCCAGCTGCTCTTCAGAGTCCTTTACCATCCAGCTGCTCTTCAGAGTCCTTTACTATCCAGCTGCTCTTCAGAGTCGTTTACTATCCAGCTGCTCTTCAGTGTCCTTTACTCTCCAGCTGCTCTTCAGAGTCCTTTACCATCCAGCTGCTCTTCAGAGTCGTTTACTATCCAGCTGCTCTTCAGAGTCGTTTACTATCAAGCTGCTCTTCAGATTCCTTTACTATCCAGCTGCTCTTCAGAGTCCTTTACCATCCAGCTGCTCTTCAGAGTCCTTTGCCATCCAGCTGCTCCTCAGAGTCATTTACCATCCAGCTGCTCTTCAGAGTCCTTTACTATCCAGCTGCTCTTCAGAGTCCTTTCCCATTCAGCTTCTCTTCAGAGTCCTTTATTATCCAGCTGCTCTTCAGAGTCCTTTACCATCCAGCTGCTTTTCAGAGTCCTTTACCTTCCAGCTGCTCTTCAGAGTCCTTTACTATCCAGCTGCTCTTGAGTCCTTTACCATTCAGCTGGTCTTCAGAGTCCTTTACCATCCAGCTGCTCTTCAGAGTCCTTTACCATCCAGCTGCTCTTCAGAGTCCTTTACCATTCAGCTTCTCTTCAGAGTCCTTTACCATCCAGCTGCTCTTCAGAGTCCTTTACCATCCAGCTGCTCTTCAGAGTCCTTTACCATCCAGCTGCTCTTGAGTCCTTTACCATTCAGCTGCTCTTCAGAGTCCTTTACCATCCAGCTGGTCTTCAGAGTCCTTTACTATCCAGCTGATCTTCAGAGTCGTTTACTATCCAGCTGCTCTTCAGAGTCCTTTACCATCCAGCTGCTCTTCAGAGTCCTTTACTATCCAGCTGCTCTTCAGAGTCGTTTACTATCCAGCTGCTCTTCAGAGTCCTTTACTCTCCAGGTGCTCTTCAGAGTCCTTTACCATCCAGCTGCTCTTCAGAGTCGTTTACTATCCAGCTGCTCTTCAGAGTCGTTTACTATCAAGCTGCTCTTCAGATTCCTTTACTATCCAGCTGCTCTTCAGAGTCCTTTATTATCCAGCTGCTCTTCAGAGTCCTTTACCATCCAGCTAATCTTCAGAGTCCTTTACCATTCAGTTTCTTTTCAGAGTCCTTTACCATCCAGCTGCTCTTCAGAGTCCTTTACCTTCCAGCTGCTCTTCAGAGTCCTTTACTATCCAGCTGCTCTTGAGTCCTTTACCATCCAGCTGCTCTTCAGAGTCCTTTACCATCCAGCTGCTCTTCAGAGTCCCTTACCATCCAGCTGCTCTTCAGAGTCCTTTACTATCCAGCTGCTCTTCAGAGTCCTTTACCATCCAGCTGCTCTTCAGTGTCCTTTACCATCCAGCTGCTCTTCAGTGTCCTTTACTATCCAGCTGCTCTTGAGTCCTTTACAATTCAGCTGCTCTTCAGTCCATTACCATCCATCTGCTCTTCAGAGTCCTTTACCATCCAGCTGCTCTTCAGAGTCCTTTACCATCCAGCTGCTCTTCAGTCCTTTACCATCCATCTGCTCTTGAGTCCTTTACCTCCCAGCTGCTCTTCAGAGTCCTTTACTATCCAGCTGCTCTTGAGTCCTTTACCATCCAGCTGCTCTTCAGAGTCCTTTACCATCCAGCTGCTCTTCAGAGTCCTTTACCATCCAGCTGCTCTTCAGAGTCCTTTACCATCCAGCTGCTCTTCAGTCCTTTACCATCCATCTGCTCTTCAGAGTCCTTTACCATCCAGCTGCTCTTCAGAGTCCTTTACCATCCAGCTGCTCTTCAGTCCTTTACCATCCATCTGCTCTTCAGAGTCCTTTACCATCCAGCTGCTCTTCAGAGTCCTTTACATCCAGCTGCTCTTCAGAGTCATTTACCATCCAGCTGCTCTTCAGAGTCCTTTACCATCCAGCTGATCTTAAGAGTCCTTTACCATCAAGCTGCTCTTCAGAGTCCTTTACTATCCAGCTGCTTTTCAGAGTCCTTTACTATCCAGCTGCTCTTCAGAGTCCTTTACCATCCAGCTGCTATTCAGAGTCCTTTACTATCCAGCTGCTCTTCAGAGTCCTTTACCATTCAGCTTCTCTTCAGAGTCCTTTACCATCCAGCTGCTCTTCAGAGTCCTTTACCATCCAGCTGCTCTTCAGAGTCCTTTACCATCCAGCTGCTCTTCAGAGTCCTTTACCATCCAGCTGCTCTTCAGAGTCCTTTACCATCCAGCTGCTCTTCAGAGTCCTTTACCATCCAGCTGCTCTTGAGTCCTTTACCATTCAGCTGCTCTTCAGAGTCCTTTACCATCCAGCTGCTCTTCAGAGTCCTTTACTATCCAGCTGATCTTCAGAGTCGTTTACTATCCAGCTGCTCTTCAGAGTCCTTTACCATCCAGCTGCTCTTCAGAGTCCTTTACTATCCAGCTGCTCTTCAGAGTCGTTTACTATCCAGCTGCTCTTCAGTGTCCTTTACTCTCCAGCTGCTCTTCAGAGTCCTTTACCATCCAGCTGCTCTTCAGAGTCGTTTACTATCCAGCTGCTCTTCAGATTCGTTTACTATCAAGCTGCTCTTCAGATTCCTTTACTATCCAGCTGCTCTTCAGAGTCCTTTACCATCCAGCTGCTCTTCAGAGTCCTTTGCCATCCAGCTGCTCCTCAGAGTCATTTACCATCCAGCTGCTTTTCAGAGTCCTTTACTATCCAGCTGCTCTTCAGAGTCCTTTCCCATTCAGCTTCTCTTCAGAGTCCTTTATTATCCAGCTGCTCTTCAGAGTCCTTTACCTTCCAGCTGCTCTTCAGAGTCCTTTACCATCCAGCTGCTCTTGAGTCCTTTACCATTCAGCTGCTCTTCAGAGTCCTTTACCATCCAGCTGCTCTTCAGAGTCCTTTACCATCCAGCTGCTCTTCAGAGTCCTTTACCATTCAGCTTCTCTTCAGAGTCCTTTACCATCCAGCTGCTCTTCAGAGTCCTTTACCATCCAGCTGCTCTTCAGAGTCCTTTACCATCCAGCTGCTCTTGAGTCCTTTACCATTCAGCTGCTCTTCAGAGTCCTTTACCATCCAGCTGGTCGTCAGAGTCCTTTACTATCCAGCTGATCTTCAGAGTCGTTTACTATCCAGCTGCTCTTCAGAGTCCTTTACCATCCAGCTGCTCTTCAGAGTCCTTTACTATCCAGCTGCTCTTCAGAGTCGTTTACTATCCAGCTGCTCTTCAGAGTCCTTTACTCTCCAGCTGCTCTTCAGAGTCCTTTACCATCCAGCTGCTCTTCAGAGTCGTTTACTATCCAGCTGCTCTTCAGAGTCGTTTACTATCAAGCTGCTCTTCAGATTCCTTTACTATCCAGCTGCTCTTCAGAGTCCTTTATTATCCAGCTGCTCTTCAGAGTCCTTTACCATCCAGCTAATCTTCAGAGTCCTTTACGATTCAGCTTCTTTTCAGAGTCCTTTATTATCCAGCTGCTCTTCAGAGTCCTTTACCATCCAGCTGCTCTTCAGAGTCCTTTACCTTCCAGCTGCTCTTCAGAGTCCTTTACTATCCAGCTGCTCTTGAGTCCTTTACCATCCAGCTGCTCTTCAGAGTCCTTTACCATCCAGCTGCTCTTCAGAGTCCTTTACCATCCAGCTGCTCTTCAGAGTCCTTTACTATCCAGCTGCTCTTCAGAGTCCTTTACCATCCAGCTGCTCTTCAGTGTCCTTTACTATCCAGCTGCTCTTGAGTCCTTTACAATTCAGCTGCTCTTCAGTCCATTACCATCCATCTGCTCTTCAGAGTCCTTTACCATCCAGCTGCTCTTCAGAGTCTTTTACCATCCAGCTGCTCTTCAGTCCTTTACCATCCATCTGCTCTTCAGAGTCCTTTACCATCCAGCTGCTCTTCAGAGTCCTTTACATCCAGCAGCTCTTCAGAGTCATTTACCATCCAGCTGCTCTTCAGAGTCCTTTACCATCCAGCTTATCTTAAGAGTCCTTTACCATCAAGCTGCTCTTCAGAGTCCTTTACCATCCAGCTGCTCTTCAGAGTCCTTTACCATCCAGCTGCTCTTCAGAGTCCTTTACCATCCAGCTGCTCTTCAGAGTCCTTTACCATCCAGCTGCTCTTCAGAGTCCTTTACCATCCAGCTGCTCTTGAGTCCTTTACCATTCAGCTGCTCTTCAGAGTCCTTTACCATCCAGCTGCTCTTCAGAGTCCTTTACTATCCAGCTGATCTTCAGAGTCGTTTACTATCCAGCTGCTCTTCAGAGTCCTTTACCATCCAGCTGCTCTTCAGAGTCCTTTACTATCCAGCTGCTCTTCAGAGTCGTTTACTATCCAGCTGCTCTTCAGTGTCCTTTACTCTCCAGCTGCTCTTCAGAGTCCTTTACCATCCAGCTGCTCTTCAGAGTCGTTTACTATCCAGCTGCTCTTCAGATTCGTTTACTATCAAGCTGCTCTTCAGATTCCTTTACTATCCAGCTGCTCTTCAGAGTCCTTTACTATCCAGCTGATCTTCAGAGTCGTTTACTATCCAGCTGCTCTTCAGAGTCCTTTACCATCCAGCTGCTCTTCAGAGTCCTTTACTATCCAGCTGCTCTTCAGAGTCGTTTACTATCCAGCTGCTCTTCAGTGTCCTTTACTCTCCAGCTGCTCTTCAGAGTCCTTTACCATCCAGCTGCTCTTCAGAGTCGTTTACTATCCAGCTGCTCTTCAGATTCGTTTACTATCAAGCTGCTCTTCAGATTCCTTTACTATCCAGCTGCTCTTCAGAGTCCTTTACCATCCAGCTGCTCTTCAGAGTCCTTTGCCATCCAGCTGCTCCTCAGAGTCATTTACCATCCAGCTGCTTTTCAGAGTCCTTTACTATCCAGCTGCTCTTCAGAGTCCTTTCCCATTCAGCTTCTCTTCAGAGTCCTTTATTATCCAGCTGCTCTTCAGAGTCCTTTACCTTCCAGCTGCTCTTCAGAGTCCTTTACCATCCAGCTGCTCTTGAGTCCTTTACCATTCAGCTGCTCTTCAGAGTCCTTTACCATCCAGCTGCTCTTCAGAGTCCTTTACCATCCAGCTGCTCTTCAGAGTCCTTTACCATTCAGCTTCTCTTCAGAGTCCTTTACCATCCAGCTGCTCTTCAGAGTCCTTTACCATCCAGCTGCTCTTCAGAGTCCTTTACCATCCAGCTGCTCTTGAGTCCTTTACCATTCAGCTGCTCTTCAGAGTCCTTTACCATCCAGCTGGTCGTCAGAGTCCTTTACTATCCAGCTGATCTTCAGAGTCGTTTACTATCCAGCTGCTCTTCAGAGTCCTTTACCATCCAGCTGCTCTTCAGAGTCCTTTACTATCCAGCTGCTCTTCAGAGTCGTTTACTATCCAGCTGCTCTTCAGAGTCCTTTACTCTCCAGCTGCTCTTCAGAGTCCTTTACCATCCAGCTGCTCTTCAGAGTCGTTTACTATCCAGCTGCTCTTCAGAGTCGTTTACTATCAAGCTGCTCTTCAGATTCCTTTACTATCCAGCTGCTCTTCAGAGTCCTTTATTATCCAGCTGCTCTTCAGAGTCCTTTACCATCCAGCTAATCTTCAGAGTCCTTTACGATTCAGCTTCTTTTCAGAGTCCTTTATTATCCAGCTGCTCTTCAGAGTCCTTTACCATCCAGCTGCTCTTCAGAGTCCTTTACCTTCCAGCTGCTCTTCAGAGTCCTTTACTATCCAGCTGCTCTTGAGTCCTTTACCATCCAGCTGCTCTTCAGAGTCCTTTACCATCCAGCTGCTCTTCAGAGTCCTTTACCATCCAGCTGCTCTTCAGAGTCCTTTACTATCCAGCTGCTCTTCAGAGTCCTTTACCATCCAGCTGCTCTTCAGTGTCCTTTACTATCCAGCTGCTCTTGAGTCCTTTACAATTCAGCTGCTCTTCAGTCCATTACCATCCATCTGCTCTTCAGAGTCCTTTACCATCCAGCTGCTCTTCAGAGTCTTTTACCATCCAGCTGCTCTTCAGTCCTTTACCATCCATCTGCTCTTCAGAGTCCTTTACCATCCAGCTGCTCTTCAGAGTCCTTTACATCCAGCTGCTCTTCAGAGTCATTTACCATCCAGCTGCTCTTCAGAGTCCTTTACCATCCAGCTTATCTTAAGAGTCCTTTACCATCAAGCTGCTCTTCAGAGTCTTTTACTATCCAGCTGCTTTTCAGAGTCCTTTACTATCCAGCTGCTCTTCAGAGTCCTTTACCATTCAGCTTCTCTTCAGAGTCCTTTACCATCCAGCTGCTCTTCAGAGTCCTTTACTATAAAGCTGCTCTTCAGAGTCCTTTACCATCCAGCTGCTCTTCAGAGTCCTTTACCATCCAGCTGCTCTTCAGAGTCCTTTACCATCCAGCTGCTCTTCAGAGTCCTTTACCATTAAGCAGCTCTTCAGAGTCCTTTACCATCCAGCTGCTCTTCAGAGTCCTTTACCATCCAGCTGCTCTTCAGAGTCCTTTACCATCCAGCTGCTCTTCAGAGTCCTTTACCATCCAGCTGCTCTTCAGAGTCCTTTACCATCCAGCTGCTCTTGAGTCCTTTACCATTCAGCTGCTCTTCAGAGTCCTTTACCATCCAGCTGCTCTTCAGAGTCCTTTACTATCCAGCTGATCTTCAGAGTCGTTTACTATCCAGCTGCTCTTCAGAGTCCTTTACCATCCAGCTGCTCTTCAGAGTCCTTTACTATCCAGCTGCTCTTCAGAGTCGTTTACTATCCAGCTGCTCTTCAGTGTCCTTTACTCTCCAGCTGCTCTTCAGAGTCCTTTACCATCCAGCTGCTCTTCAGAGTCGTTTACTATCCAGCTGCTCTTCAGAGTCGTTTACTATCAAGCTGCTCTTCAGATTCCTTTACTATCCAGCTGCTCTTCAGAGTCCTTTACCATCCAGCTGCTCTTCAGAGTCCTTTGCCATCCAGCTGCTCCTCAGAGTCATTTACCATCCAGCTGCTCTTCAGAGTCCTTTACTATCCAGCTGCTCTTCAGAGTCCTTTCCCATTCAGCTGTTTTTCAGAGTCCTTTATTATCCAGCTGCTCTTCAGAGTCCTTTACCATCCAGCTGCTCTTCAGAGTCCTTTACCTTCCAGCTGCTCTTCAGAGTCCTTTACTATCCAGCTGCTCTTGAGTCCTTTACCATTCAGCTGCTCTTCAGAGTCCTTTACCATCCAGCTGCTCTTCAGAGTCCTTTACCATCCAGCTGCTCTTCAGAGTCCTTTACCATTCAGCTTCTCTTCAGAGTCCTTTACCATCCAGCTGCTCTTCAGAGTCCTTTACCATCCAGCTGCTCTTCAGAGTCCTTTACCATCCAGCTGCTCTTGAGTCCTTTACCATTCAGCTGCTCTTCAGAGTCCTTTACCATCCAGCTGGTCTTCAGAGTCCTTTACTATCCAGCTGATCTTCAGAGTCGTTTACTATCCAGCTGCTCTTCAGAGTCCTTTACCATCCAGCTGCTCTTCAGAGTCCTTTACTATCCAGCTGCTCTTCAGAGTCGTTTACTATCCAGCTGCTCTTCAGAGTCCTTTACTCTCCAGCTGCTCTTCAGAGTCCTTTACCATCCAGCTGCTCTTCAGAGTCGTTTACTATCCAGCTGCTCTTCAGAGTCGTTTACTATCAAGCTGCTCTTCAGATTCCTTTACTATCCAGCTGCTCTTCAGAGTCCTTTATTATCCAGCTGCTCTTCAGAGTCCTTTACCATCCAGCTAATCTTCAGAGTCCTTTACCATTCAGCTTCTTTTCAGAGTCCTTTACCATCCAGCTGCTCTTCAGAGTCCTTTACCTTCCAGCTGCTCTTCAGAGTCCTTTACTATCCAGCTGCTCTTGAGTCCTTTACCATCCAGCTGCTCTTCAGAGTCCTTTACCATCCAGCTGCTCTTCAGAGTCCCTTACCATCCAGCTGCTCTTCAGAGTCCTTTACTATCCAGCTGCTCTTCAGAGTCCTTTACCATCCAGCTGCTCTTCAGTGTCCTTTACTATCCAGCTGCTCTTGAGTCCTTTACAATTCAGCTGCTCTTCAGTCCATTACCATCCATCTGCTCTTCAGAGTCCTTTACCATCCAGCTGCTCTTCAGAGTCCTTTACCATCCAGCTGCTCTTCAGTCCTTTACCATCCATCTGCTCTTGAGTCCTTTACCTTCCAGCTGCTCTTCAGAGTCCTTTACTATCCAGCTGCTCTTGAGTCCTTTACCATCCAGCTGCTCTTCAGAGTCCTTTACCATCCAGCTGCTCTTCAGAGTCCTTTACCATCCAGCTGCTCTTCAGAGTCCTTTACCATCCAGCTGCTCTTCAGTCCTTTACCATCCATCTGCTCTTCAGAGTCCTTTACCATCCAGCTGCTCTTCAGAGTCCTTTACCATCCAGCTGCTCTTCAGTCCTTTACCATCCATCTGCTCTTCAGAGTCCTTTACCATCCAGCTGCTCTTCAGAGTCCTTTACATCCAGCTGCTCTTCAGAGTCATTTACCATCCAGCTGCTCTTCAGAGTCCTTTACCATCCAGCTGATCTTAAGAGTCCTTTACCATCAAGCTGCTCTTCAGAGTCCTTTACTTTCCAGCTGCTTTTCAGAGTCCTTTACTATCCAGCTGCTCTTCAGAGTCCTTTACCATCCAGCTGCTATTCAGAGTCCTTTACTATCCAGCTGCTCTTCAGAGTCCTTTACCATTCAGCTTCTCTTCAGAGTCCTTTACCATCCAGCTGCTCTTCAGAGTCCTTTACCATCCAGCTGCTCTTCAGAGTCCTTTACCATCCAGCTGCTCTTCAGAGTCCTTTACCATCCAGCTGCTCTTCAGAGTCCTTTACCATCCAGCTGCTCTTCAGAGTCCTTTACCATCCAGCTGCTCTTGAGTCCTTTACCATTCAGCTGCTCTTCAGAGTCCTTTACCATCCAGCTGCTCTTCAGAGTCCTTTACTATCCAGCTGATCTTCAGAGTCGTTTACTATCCAGCTGCTCTTCAGAGTCCTTTACCATCCAGCTGCTCTTCAGAGTCCTTTACTATCCAGCTGCTCTTCAGAGTCGTTTACTATCCAGCTGCTCTTCAGTGTCCTTTACTCTCCAGCTGCTCTTCAGAGTCCTTTACCATCCAGCTGCTCTTCAGAGTCGTTTACTATCCAGCTGCTCTTCAGATTCGTTTACTATCAAGCTGCTCTTCAGATTCCTTTACTATCCAGCTGCTCTTCAGAGTCCTTTACCATCCAGCTGCTCTTCAGAGTCCTTTGCCATCCAGCTGCTCCTCAGAGTCATTTACCATCCAGCTGCTATTCAGAGTCCTTTACTATCCAGCTGCTCTTCAGAGTCCTTTACCATTCAGCTTCTCTTCAGAGTCCTTTACCATCCAGCTGCTCTTCAGAGTCCTTTACCATCCAGCTGCTCTTCAGAGTCCTTTACCATCCAGCTGCTCTTCAGAGTCCTTTACCATCCAGCTGCTCTTCAGAGTCCTTTACCATCCAGCTGCTCTTCAGAGTCCTTTACCATCCAGCTGCTCTTGAGTCCTTTACCATTCAGCTGCTCTTCAGAGTCCTTTACCATCCAGCTGCTCTTCAGAGTCCTTTACTATCCAGCTGATCTTCAGAGTCGTTTACTATCCAGCTGCTCTTCAGAGTCCTTTACCATCCAGCTGCTCTTCAGAGTCCTTTACTATCCAGCTGCTCTTCAGAGTCGTTTACTATCCAGCTGCTCTTCAGTGTCCTTTACTCTCCAGCTGCTCTTCAGAGTCCTTTACCATCCAGCTGCTCATCAGAGTCGTTTACTATCCAGCTGCTCTTCAGATTCGTTTACTATCAAGCTGCTCTTCAGATTCCTTTACTATCCAGCTGCTCTTCAGAGTCCTTTACCATCCAGCTGCTCTTCAGAGTCCTTTGCCATCCAGCTGCTCCTCAGAGTCATTTACCATCCAGCTGCTTTTCAGAGTCCTTTACTATCCAGCTGCTCTTCAGAGTCCTTTCCCATTCAGCTTCTCTTCAGAGTCCTTTATTATCCAGCTGCTCTTCAGAGTCCTTTACCTTCCAGCTGCTCTTCAGAGTCCTTTACCATCCAGCTGCTCTTGAGTCCTTTACCATTCAGCTGCTCTTCAGAGTCCTTTACCATCCAGCTGCTCTTCAGAGTCCTTTACCACCCAGCTGCTCATCAGAGTCCTTTACCATTCAGCTTCTCTTCAGAGTCCTTTACCATCCAGCTGCTCTTCAGAGTCCTTTACCATCCAGCTGCTCTTCAGAGTCCTTTACCATCCAGCTGCTCTTGAGTCCTTTACCATTCAGCTGCTCTTCAGAGTCCTTTACCATCCAGCTGGTCTTCAGAGTCCTTTACTATCCAGCTGATCTTCAGAGTCGTTTACTATCCAGCTGCTCTTCAGAGTCCTTTACCATCCAGCTGCTCTTCAGAGTCCTTTACTATCCAGCTGCTCTTCAGAGTCGTTTACTATCCAGCTGCTCTTCAGAGTCCTTTACTCTCCAGCTGCTCTTCAGAGTCCTTTACCATCCAGCTGCTCTTCAGAGTCGTTTACTATCCAGCTGCTCTTCAGAGTCGTTTACTATCAAGCTGCTCTTCAGATTCCTTTACTATCCAGCTGCTCTTCAGAGTCCTTTATTATCCAGCTGCTCTTCAGAGTCCTTTACCATCCAGCTGCTCTTCAGAGTCCTTTACCTTCCAGCTGCTCTTCAGAGTCCTTTACTATCCAGCTGCTCTTGAGTCCTTTACCATCCAGCTGCTCTTCAGAGTCCTTTACCATCCAGCTGCTCTTCAGAGTCCTTTACCATCCAGCTGCTCTTCAGAGTCCTTTACTATCCAGCTGCTCTTCAGAGTCCTTTACCATCCAGCTGCTCTTCAGTGTCCTTAACTATCCAGCTGCTCTTGAGTCCTTTACAATTCAGCTGCTCTTCAGTCCATTACCATCCATCTGCTCTTCAGAGTCCTTTACCATCCAGCTGCTCTTCAGAGTCTTTTACCATCCAGCTGCTCTTCAGTCCTTTACCATCCATCTGCTCTTCAGAGTCCTTTACCATCCAGCTGCTCTTCAGAGTCCTTTACATCCAGCTGCTCTTCAGAGTCATTTACCATCCAGCTGCTCTTCAGAGTCCTTTACCATCCAGCTTATCTTAAGAGTCCTTTACCATCAAGCTGCTCTTCAGAGTCTTTTACTATCCAGCTGCTTTTCAGAGTCCTTTACTATCCAGCTGCTCTTCAGAGTCCTTTACCATTCAGCTTCTCTTCAGAGTCCTTTACCATCCAGCTGCTCTTCAGAGTCCTTTACTATCCAGCTGCTCTTCAGAGTCCTTTACCATCCAGCTGCTCTTCAGAGTCCTTTACCATCCAGCTGCTCTTCAGAGTCCTTTACCATCCAGCTGCTCTTCAGAGTCCTTTACCATTAAGCAGCTCTTCAGAGTCCTTTACTATCCAGCTGCTCTTCAGAGTCGTTTACTATCCAGCTGCCCTTCAGAGTTCTTTACTCTCCAGCTGCTCTTCAGAGTCCTTTACCATCCAGCTGCTCTTCAGAGTCGTTTACTATCCAGCTGCTCTTCAGAGTCCTTTACCATCCAGCTGCTCTTCAGAGTCCTTTACCATCCAGCTGCTCTTCAGAGTCCTTTACCATCCAGCTGCTCTTCAGAGTCCTTTACCATCCAGCTGCTCTTCAGAGTCCTTTACCATCCAGCTGCTCTTCAGAGTCCTTTACCATCCAGCTGCTCTTCAGAGTCCTTTACCATCCAGCTGCTCTTGAGTCCTTTACCATTCAGCTGCTCTTCAGAGTCCTTTACCATCCAGCTGCTCTTCAGAGTCCTTTACTATCCAGCTTATCTTCAGAGTCGTTTACTATCCAGCTGCTCTTCAGAGTCCTTTACCATCCAGCTGCTCTTCAGAGTCCTTTACTATCCAGCTGCTCTTCAGAGTCCTTTACTATCCAGCTGCTCTTCAGAGTCCTTTACTCTCCAGCTGCTCTTCAGAGTCCTTTACCATCCAGCTGCTCTTCAGAGTCGTTTACTATCCAGCTGCTCTTCAGAGTCGTTTACTATCAAGCTGCTCTTCAGATTCCTTTACTATCCAGCTGCTCTTCAGAGTCCTTTATTATCCAGCTGCTCTTCAGAATCCTTTACCATCCAGCTAATCTTCAGAGTCCTTTACCATCCAGCTGATCTTAAGAGTCCTTTGCCATCCAGCTGCTCCTCAGAGTCATTTACCATCCAGCTGCTTTTCAGAGTCCTTTACTATCCAGCTGCTCTTCAGAGTCCTTTACCATTCAGCTTCTCTTCAGAGTCCTTTATTATCCAGCTGCTCTTCAGAGTCCTTTACCATCCAGCTGCTCTTCAGAGTCCTTTACCTTCCAGCTGCTCTTCAGAGTCCTTTACTATCCAGCTGCTCTTGAGTCCTTTACCATTCAGCTGCTCTTCAGAGTCCTTTACCATCCAGCTGCTCTTCAGAGTCCTTTACCATCCAGAGGCTCTTCAGAGTCCTTTACCATTCAGCTTCTCTTCAGAGTCCTTTACCATCCAGCTGCTCTTCAGAGTCCTTTACCATCCAGCTGCTCTTCAGAGACCTTTACCATCCAGCTGCTCTTGAGTCCTTTACCATTCAGCTGCTCTTCAGAGTCCTTTACCATCCAGCTGCTCTTCAGAGTCCTTTACTATCCAGCTGATCTTCAGAGTCGTTTACTATCCAGCTGCTCTTCAGAGTCCTTTACCATCCAGCTGCTCTTCAGAGTCCTTTACTATCCAGCTGCTCTTTAGAGTCGTTTACTATCCAGCTGCTCTTCAGAGTCCTTTACTCTCCAGCTGCTCTTCAGAGTCCTTTACCATCCAGCTGCTCTTCAGAGTCGTTTACTATCCAGCTGCTCTTCAGAGTCGTTTACTATCAAGCTGCTCTTCAGATTCCTTTACTATCCAGCTGCTCTTCAGAGTCCTTTATTATCCAGCTGCTCTTCAGAGTCCTTTACCATCCAGCTAATCTTCAGAGTCCTGTACCGTCCAGCTTCTCTTCAGAGTCCTTTGCCATCCAGCTGCTCCTCAGGGTCATTTACCATCCAGCTGCTTTTCAGAGTCCTTTACTATCCAGCTGCTCTTCAGAGTCCTTTACCATTCAGCTTCTCTTCAGAGTCCTTTATTATCCAGCTGCTCTTCAGAGTCCTTTACCATTCAGCTGCTCTTCAGAGTCCTTTACCTTCCAGCTGCTCTTCAGAGTCCTTTACTATCCAGCTGCTCTTGAGTCCTTTACCATCCAGCTGCTCTTCAGAGTCCTTTACCATCCAGCTGCTCTTCAGAGTCCTTTACCATCCAGCTGCTCTTCAGAGTCCTTTACTATCCAGCAGCTCTTCAGTGTCCTTTACTATCCAGCTGCTCTTGAGTCCTTTACAATTCAGCTGCTCTTCAGTCCTTTACCATCCAGCTGCTCTTCAGAGTCCTTTACCATCCAGCTGCTCTTCAGAGTCCTTTACCATCCAGCTGCTCTTGAGTCCTTTACCATTCAGCTGCTCTTCAGAGTCCTTTACCATCCAGCTGCTCTTCAGAGTCCTTTACTATCCAGCTGATCTTCAGAGTCGTTTACTATCCAGCTGCTCTTCAGAGTCCTTTACCATCCAGCTGCTCTTCAGAGTCCTTTACTATCCAGCTGCTCTTCAGGATCGTTTACTATCCAGCTGCTCTTCAGAGTCCTTTACTCTCCAGCTGCTCTTCAGAGTCCTTTACCATCCAGCTGCTCTTCAGAGTCCTTTACTATCCAGCTGCTCTTCAGAGTCGTTTACTATCAAGCTGCTCTTCAGATTCCTTTACTATCCAGCTGCTCTTCAGAGTCCTTTATTATCCAGCTGCTCTTCAGAATCCTTTACCATCCAGCTAATCTTCAGAGTCCTTTACCATCCAGCTGCTCTTCAGAGTCCTTTGCCATCCAGCTGCTCCTCAGAGTCATTTACCATCCAGCTGCTTTTCAGAGTCCTTTACTATCCAGCTGCTCTTCAGAGTCCTTTACCATTCAGCTTCTCTTCAGAGTCCTTTATTATCCAGCTGCTCTTCAGAGTCCTTTACCATCCAGCTGCTCTTCAGAGTCCTTTACCTTCCAGCTGCCCTTCAGAGTCCTTTACTATCCAGCTGCTCTTGAGTCCTTTACCATTCAGCTGCTCTTCAGAGTCCTTTACCATCCAGCTGCTCTTCAGAGTCCTTTACCATCAAGCTGCTCTTCAGAGTCCTTTACCATTCAGCTTCTCTTCAGAGTCCTTTACCATCCAGCTGCTCTTCAGAGTCCTTTACCATCCAGCTGCTCTTCAGAGACCTTTACCATCCAGCTGCTCTTGAGTCCTTTACCATTCAGCTGCTCTTCAGAGTCCTTTACCATCCAGCTGCTCTTCAGAGTCCTTTGCCATCCAGCTGCTCCTCAGAGTCATTTACCATCCAGCTGCTTTTCAGAGTCCTTTACTATCCAGCTGCTCTTCAGAGTCCTTTACCATTCAGCTTCTCTTCAGAGTCCTTTATTATCCAGCTGCTCTTCAGAGTCCTTTACCATCCAGCTGCTCTTCAGAGTCCTTTACCTTCCAGCTGCTCTTCAGAGTCCTTTACTATCCAGCTGCTCTTCAGAGTCCTTTACCATCCAGCTGCTCTTTAGAGTCCTTTACCATCCAGCTGCTCTTCAGAGTCCTTTACCATCCAGCTGCTCTTCAGAGTCCTTTACCATCCAGCTGCTCTTCAGTCCTTTACCATCCATCTGCTCTTCAGAGTCCTTTACCATCCAGCTGCTCTTCAGAGTCCTTTACATCCAGCTGCTCTTCAGAGTCCTTTACAATCCAGCTGATCTTAAGAGTCCTTTACCATCCAGCTGCTCTTCAGAGTCCTTTACCATCCAGCTGCTCTTCAGAGTCCTTTACCATCCATCTGCTCTTCAGAGTCCTTTACCATCCAGCTGCTCTTCAGAGTCGTTTACTATCCAGCTGCTCTTCAGAGTCGTTTACTATCAAGCTGCTCTTCAGATTCCTTTACTATCCAGCTGCTCTTCAGAGTCCTTTATTATCCAGCTGCTCTTCAGAATCCTTTACCATCCAGCTAATCTTCAGAGTCCTTTACCATCCAGCTGCTCTTCAGAGTCCTTTGCCATCCAGCTGCTCCTCAGAGTCATTTACCATCCAGCTGCTTTTCAGAGTCCTTTACTATCCAGCTGCTCTTCAGAGTCCTTTACCATTCAGCTTCTCTTCAGAGTCCTTTATTATCCAGCTGCTCTTCAGAGTCCTTTACCATCCAGCTGCTCTTCAGAGTCCTTTACTTTCCAGCTGCTCTTCAGAGTCCTTTACTATCCAGCTGCTCTTGAGTCCTTTACCATTCAGCTGCTCTTCAGAGTCCTTTACCATCCAGCTGCTCTTCAGAGTCCTTTACCATCCAGATGCTCTTCAGAGTCCTTTACCATTCAGCTTCTCTTCAGAGTCCTTTACCATCCAGTTGCTCTTCAGAGTCCTTTACCATCCAGCTGCTCTTCAGAGACCTTTACCATCCAGCTGCTCTTGAGTCCTTTACCATTCAGCTGCTCTTCAGAGTCCTTTACCATCCAGCTGCTCTTCAGAGTCCTTTACTATCCAGCTGATCTTCAGAGTCGTTTACTATCCAGCTGCTCTTCAGAGTCCTTTAACATCCAGCTGCTCTTCAGAGTCCTTTACTATCCAGCTGCTCTTTAGAGTCGTTTACTATCCAGCTGCTCTTCAGAGTCCTTTACTCTCCAGCTGCTCTTCAGAGTCCTTTACCATCCAGCTGCTCTTCAGAGTCGTTTACTATCCAGCTGCTCTTCAGAGTCGTTTACTATCAAGCTGCTCTTCAGATTCCTTTACTATCCAGCTGCTCTTCAGAGTCCTTTATTATCCAGCTGCTCTTCAGAGTCCTTTACCATCCAGCTAATCTTCAGAGTCCTTTACCGTCCAGCTGCTCTTCAGAGTCCTTTGCCATCCAGCTGCTCCTCAGAGTCATTTACCATCCAGCTGCTTTTCAGAGTCCTTTACTATCCAGCTGCTCTTCAGAGTCCTTTACCATTCAGCTTCTCTTCAGAGTCCTTTATTATCCAGCTGCTCTTCAGAGTCCTTTACCATCCAGCTGATCTTCAGAGTCCTTTACCTTCCAGCTGCTCTTCAGAGTCCTTTACTATCCAGCTGCTCTTGAGTCCTTTACCATCCAGCTGCTCTTCAGAGTCCTTTACCATCCAGCTGCTCTTCAGAGTCCTTTACCATCCAGCTGCTCTTCAGAGTCCTTTACTATCCAGCTGCTCTTCAGTGTCCTTTACTATCCAGCTGCTCTTGAGTCCTTTACAATTCAGCTGCTCTTCAGTCCTTTACCATCCAGCTGCTCTTCAGAGTCCTTTACCATCCAGCTGCTCTTCAGAGTCCTTTACCATCCAGCTGCTCTTGAGTCCTTTACCATTCAGCTGCTCTTCAGAGTCCTTTACCATCCAGCTGCTCTTCAGAGTCCTTTACTATCCAGCTGATCTCCAGAGTCGTTTACTATCCAGCTGCTCTTCAGAGTCCTTTACCATCCAGCTGCTCTTCAGAGTCCTTTACTATCCAGCTGCTCTTCAGGATCGTTTACTATCCAGCTGCTCTTCAGAGTCCTTTACTCTCCAGCTGCTCTTCAGAGTCCTTTACCATCCAGCTGCTCTTCAGAGTCCTTTACTATCCAGCTGCTCTTCAGAGTCGTTTACTATCAAGCTGCTCTTCAGATTCCTTTACTATCCAGCTGCTCTTCAGAGTCCTTTATTATCCAGCTGCTCTTCAGAGTCCTTTACCATCCAGATGCTCTTCAGAGTCCTTTACCATTCAGCTTCTCTTCAGAGTCCTTTACCATCCAGCTGCTCTTCAGAGTCCTTTACCATCCAGCTGCTCTTCAGAGACCTTTACCATCCAGCTGCTCTTGAGTCCTTTACCATTCAGCTGCTCTTCAGAGTCCTTTACCATCCAGCTGCTCTTCAGAGTCCTTTACTATCCAGCTGATCTTCAGAGTCGTTTACTATCCAGCTGCTCTTCAGAGTCCTTTAACATCCAGCTGCTCTTCAGAGTCCTTTACTATCCAGCTGCTCTTTAGAGTCGTTTACTATCCAGCTGCTCTTCAGAGTCCTTTACTCTCCAGCTGCTCTTCAGAGTCCTTTACCATCCAGCTGCTCTTCAGAGTCGTTTACTATCCAGCTGCTCTTCAGAGTCGTTTACTATCAAGCTGCTCTTCAGATTCCTTTACTATCCAGCTGCTCTTCAGAGTCCTTTATTATCCAGCTGCTCTTCAGAGTCCTTTACCATCCAGCTAATCTTCAGAGTCCTTTACCGTCCAGCTGCTCTTCAGAGTCCTTTGCCATCCAGCTGCTCCTCAGAGTCATTTACCATCCAGCTGCTTTTCAGAGTCCTTTACTATCCAGCTGCTCTTCAGAGTCCTTTACCATTCAGCTTCTCTTCAGAGTCCTTTATTATCCAGCTGCTCTTCAGAGTCCTTTACCATCCAGCTGATCTTCAGAGTCCTTTACCTTCCAGCTGCTCTTCAGAGTCCTTTACTATCCAGCTGCTCTTGAGTCCTTTACCATCCAGCTGCTCTTCAGAGTCCTTTACCATCCAGCTGCTCTTCAGAGTCCTTTACCATCCAGCTGCTCTTCAGAGTCCTTTACTATCCAGCTGCTCTTCAGTGTCCTTTACTATCCAGCTGCTCTTGAGTCCTTTACAATTCAGCTGCTCTTCAGTCCTTTACCATCCAGCTGCTCTTCAGAGTCCTTTACCATCCAGCTGCTCTTCAGAGTCCTTTACCATCCAGCTGCTCTTGAGTCCTTTACCATTCAGCTGCTCTTCAGAGTCCTTTACCATCCAGCTGCTCTTCAGAGTCCTTTACTATCCAGCTGATCTCCAGAGTCGTTTACTATCCAGCTGCTCTTCAGAGTCCTTTACCATCCAGCTGCTCTTCAGAGTCCTTTACTATCCAGCTGCTCTTCAGGATCGTTTACTATCCAGCTGCTCTTCAGAGTCCTTTACTCTCCAGCTGCTCTTCAGAGTCCTTTACCATCCAGCTGCTCTTCAGAGTCCTTTACTATCCAGCTGCTCTTCAGAGTCGTTTACTATCAAGCTGCTCTTCAGATTCCTTTACTATCCAGCTGCTCTTCAGAGTCCTTTATTATCCAGCTGCTCTTCAGAATCCTTTACCATCCAGCTAATCTTCAGAGTCCTTTACCATCCAGCTGCTCTTCAGAGTCCCTTGCCATCCAGCTGCTCCTCAGAGTCATTTACCATCCAGCTGCTTTTCAGAGTCCTTTACTATCCAGCTGCTCTTCAGAGTCCTTTACCATTCAGCCTCTCTTCAGAGTCCTTTATTATCCAGCTGCTCTTCAGAGTCCTTTACCATCCAGCTGCTCTTCAGAGTCCTTTACCTTCCAGCTGCTCTTCAGAGTCCTTTACTATCCAGCTGCTCTTGAGTCCTTTACCATTCAGCTGCTCTTCAGAGTCCTTTACCATCCAGCTGCTCTTCAGAGTCCTTTACCATCCAGCTGCTCTTCAGAGTCCTTTACCATTCAGCTTCTCTTCAGAGTCCTTTACCATCCAGCTGCTCTTCAGAGTCCTTTACCATCCAGCTGCTCTTCAGAGACCTTTACCATCCAGCTGCTCTTGAGTCCTTTACCATTCAGCTGCTCTTCAGAGTCCTTTACCATCCAGCTGCTCTTCAGAGTCCTTTGCCATCCAGCTGCTCCTCAGAGTCATTTACCATCCAGCTGCTTTTCAGAGTCCTTTACTATCCAGCTGCTCTTCAGAGTCCTTTACCATTCAGCTTCTCTTCAGAGTCCTTTATTATCCAGCTGCTCTTCAGAGTCCTTTACCATCCAGCTGCTCTTCAGAGTCCTTTACCTTCCAGCTGCTCTTCAGAGTCCTTTACTATCCAGCTGCTCTTCAGAGTCCTTTACCATCCAGCTGCTCTTTAGAGTCCTTTACCATCCAGCTGCTCTTCAGAGTCCTTTACCATCCAGCTGCTCTTCAGAGTCCTTTACCATCCAGCTGCTCTTCAGTCCTTTACCATCCATCTGCTCTTCAGAGTCCTTTACCATCCAGCTGCTCTTCAGAGTCCTTTACATCCAGCTGCTCTTCAGAGTCCTTTACAATCCAGCTGATCTTAAGAGTCCTTTGCCATCCAGCTGCTCTTCAGAGTCCTTTACCATCCAGCTGCTCTTCAGAGTCCTTTACCATCCATCTGCTCTTCAGAGTCCTTTACATCCAGCTGCTCTTCAGAGTCCTTTACAATCCAGCTGATCTTAAGAGTCCTTTACCATCCAGCTGCTCTTCAGAGTCCTTTACTATCCAGCTGCTCTTCAGAGTCCTTTACTATCCAGCTGCTTTTCAGAGTCCTTTACTATCCAGCTGCTCTTCAGAGTCCTTTACCATTCAGCTTCTCTTCAGAGTCCTTTACCATCCAGCTGCTCTTCAGAGTCCTTTACCATCCAGCTGCTCTTCAGAGTTCTTTACCATCCAGCTGCTCTTCAGAGTCCTTTACCATCCAGCTGCTCTTCAGAGTCCTTTACCATCCAGCTGCTCTTGAGTCCTTTACCATTCAGCTGCTCTTTAGAGTCCTTTACCATCCAGCTGCTCTTCAGAGTCCTTTACTATTCAGCTGATCTTCAGAGTCGTTTACTATCCAGCTGCTCTTCAGAGTCCTTTACCATCCAGCTGCTCTTCAGAGTCCTTTATTATCCAGCTGCTCTTCAGAGTCCTTTACAATTCAGCTTCTCTTCAGAGTCCTTTACCATCCAGCTGCTCTTCAGAGTCCTTTACTATCCAGCTGCTCTTCAGAGTCCTTTACCATCCAGCTGCTCTTCAGAGTCCTTTACCATTCAGCTTCTCTTCAGAGTCCTTTATTATCCATCTGCTCTTCAGAGTCCTTTACCCTCCAGCTGCTCTTCAGAGTCCTTTACCATCCAGCTGCTCTTCAGTCCTTTACCATCCATCTGCTCTTCAGAGTCCTTTACCATCCAGCTGCTCTTCAGAGTCCTTTACATCCAGCTGCTCTTCAGAGTCATTTACCATCCAGCTGCTATTCAGAGTCGTTTACCATCCAGCTGATCTTAAGAGTCCTTTACCATCAAGCTGCTCTTCAGAGTCCTTTACTATCCAGCTGCTTTTCAGAGTCCTTTACTATCCAGCTGCTCTTCAGAGTCCTTTACCATCCAGCTGCTCTTCAGAGTCCTTTACTATCCAGCTGCTCTTCAGAGTCCTTTACCATTCAGCTTCTCTTCAGAGTCCTTTACCATCCAGCTGCTCTTCAGAGTCCTTTACCATCCAGCTGCTCTTCAGAGTCCTTTACCATCCAGCTGCTCTTCAGAGTCCTTTACCATCCAGCTGCTCTTCAGAGTCCTTTACCATCCAGCTGCTCTTCAGAGTCCTTTACCATCCAGCTGCTCTTGAGTCTTTTACCATTCAGCTGCTCTTCAGAGTCCTTTAACATCCAGCTGCTCTTCAGAGTCCTTTACTATCCAGCTGATCTTCAGAGTCGTTTACTATCCAGCTGCTCTTCACAGTCCTTTACCATCCAGCTGCTCTTCAGAGTCCTTTACTATCCAGCTGCTCTTCAGAGTCGTTTACTATCCAGCTGCTCTTCAGTGTCCTTTACTCTCCAGCTGCTCTTCAGAGTCCTTTACCATCCAGCTGCTCTTCAGAGTCGTTTACTATCCAGCTGCTCTTCAGAGTCGTTTACTATCAAGCTGCTCTTCAGATTCCTTTACTATCCAGCTGCTCTTCAGAGTCCTTTACCATCCAGCTGCTCTTCAGAGTCCTTTGCCATCCAGCTGCTCCTCAGAGTCATTTACCATCCAGCTGCTTTTCAGAGTCCTTTACTATCCAGCTGCTCTTCAGAGTCCTTTCCCATTCAGCTTCTCTTCAGAGTCCTTTACCTTCCAGCTGCTCTTCAGAGTCCTTTACTATCCAGCTGCTCTTGAGTCCTTTACCATTCAGCTGCTCTTCAGAGTCCTTTACCATCCAGCTGCTCTTGAGTCCTTTACCATTCAGCTGCTCTTCAGAATCCTTTACCATCCAGCTGCTCTTCAGAGTCCTTTACTATCCAGCTGATCTTCAGAGTCGTTTACTATCCAGCTGCTCTTCAGAGTCCTTTAACATCCAGCTGCTCTTCAGAGTCCTTTACTATCCAGCTGCTCTTCAGAGTCCTTTACTATCCAGCTGCTCTTCAGAGTCCTTTACTCTCCAGCTGCTCTTCAGAGTCCTTTACCATCCAGCTGCTCTTCAGAGTCGTTTACTATCCAGCTGCTCTTCAGAGTCGTTTACTATCCAGCTGCTCTTCAGAGACCTTTATTATACAGCTGCTCTTCAGAATCCTTTACCATCCAGCTAATCTTCAGAGTCCTTTACCATCCAGCTGCTCTTCAGAGTCCTTTACCATCCAGCTGCTCTTCAGAGTCCTTTACCATCCAGCTGCTCTTGAGTCCTTTACCATTCAGCTGCTCTTCAGAGTCCTTTACCATCCAGCTGGTCTTCAGAGTCCTTTACTATCCAGCTGATCTTCAGAGTCGTTTACTATCCAGCTGCTCTTCAGAGTCCTTTACCATCCAGCTGCTCTTCAGAGTCCTTTACTATCCAGCTGCTCTTCAGAGTCGTTTACTATCCAGCTGCTCTTCAGAGTCCTTTACTCTCCAGCTGCTCTTCAGAGTCCTTTACCATCCAGCTGCTCTTCAGAGTCCTTTACTCTCCAGCTGCTCTTCAGAGTCCTTTACCATCCAGCTGCTCTTCAGAGTCGTTTACTATCCAGCTGCTCTTCAGAGTCGTTTACTATCAAGCTGCTCTTCAGATTCCTTTACTATCCAGCTGCTCTTCAGAGTCCTTTATTATCCAGCTGCTCTTCAGAGTCCTTTACCATCCAGCTAATCTTCAGAGTCCTTTACCATTCAGCTTCTCTTCAGAGTCCTTTATTATCCAGCTGCTCTTCAGAGTCCTTTACCATCCAGCTGCTCTTCAGAGTCCTTTACCTTCCAGCTGCTCTTCAGAGTCCTTTACTATCCAGCTGCTCTTGAGTCCTTTACCATCCAGCTGCTCTTCAGAGTCCTTTACCATCCAGCTGCTCTTCAGAGTCCTTTACCATCCAGCTGCTCTTCAGAGTCCTTTACTATCCAGCTGCTCTTCAGAGTCCTTTACCATCCAGCTGCTCTTCAGTGTCCTTTACTATCCAGCTGCTCTTGAGTCCTTTACAATTCAGCTGCTCTTCAGTCCATTACCATCCATCTGCTCTTCAGAGTCCTTTACCATCCAGCTGCTCTTCAGAGTCCTTTACCATCCAGCTGCTCTTCAGTCCTTTACCATCCATCTGCTCTTCAGAGTCCTTTACCATCCAGCTGCTCTTCAGAGTCCTTTACATCCAGCTGCTCTTCAGAGTCATTTACCATCCAGCTGCTCTTCAGAGTCCTTTACCATCCAGCTTATCTTAAGAGTCCTTTACCATCAAGCTGCTCTTCAGAGTCCTTTACTATCCAGCTGCTTTTCAGAGTCCTTTACTATCCAGCTGCTCTTCAGAGTCCTTTACCATTCAGCTTCTCTTCAGAGTCCTTTACCATCCAGCTGCTCTTCAGAGTCCTTTACTATCCAGCTGCTCTTCAGAGTCCTTTAGCATCCAGCTGCTCTTCAGAGTCCTTTACCATTAAGCAGCTCTTCAGAGTCCTTTACTATCCAGCTGCTCTTCAGAGTCGTTTACTATCCAGCTGCCCTTCAGAGTTCTTTACTCTCCAGCTGCTCTTCAGAGTCCTTTACCATCCAGCTGCTCTTCAGAGTCGTTTACTATCCAGCTGCTCTTCAGAGTCCTTTACCATCCAGCTGCTCTTCAGAGTCCTTTACCATCCAGCTGCTCTTCAGAGTCCTTTACCATCCAGCTGCTCTTCAGAGTCCTTTACTATCCAGCTGCTCTTCAGAGTCCTTTGCCATCCAGCTGCTCTTCAGTGTCCTTTACTATCCAGCTGCTCTTGAGTCCTGTACAATTCAGCTGCTCTTCAGTCCTTTACCATCCATCTGCTCTTCAGAGTCCTTTACCATCCAGCTGCTCTTCAGAGTCCTTTACCATCCAGCTGCTCTTCAGTCCTTTACCATCCATCTGCTCTTCAGAGTCCTTTACCATCCAGCTGCTCTTCAGAGTCCTTTACATCCAGCTGCTCTTCAGAGTCATTTACCATCCAGCTGCTCTTCAGAGTCCTTTACCATCCAGCTGATCTTAAGAGTCCTTTACCATCAAGCTGCTCTTCAGAGTCCTTTACTATCCAGCTGCTTTTCAGAGTCCTTTACTATCCAGCTGCTCTTCAGAGTCCTTTACCATTCAGCTTCTCTTCAGAGTCCTTTACCATCCAGCTGCTCTTCAGAGTCCTTTACCATCCAGCTGCTCTTCAGAGTCCTTTACCATCCAGCTGCTCTTCAGAGTCCTTTACAATCCAGCTGCTCTTCAGAGTCCTTTACCATCCAGCTGCTCTTCAGAGTCCTTTACCATCCAGCTGCTCTTGAGTCCTTTACCATTCAGCTGCTCTTCAGAGTCCTTTACCATCAAGCTGCTCTTCAGAGTCCTTTACTATCCAGCTGATCTTCAGAGTCGTTTACTATCCAGCTGCTCTTCAGAGTCCTTTACCATCCAGCTGCTCTTCAGAGTCCTTTACTATCCAGCTGCTCTTCAGAGTCCTTTACTATCCAGCTGCTCTTCAGAGTCCTTTACTCTCCAGCTTCTCTTCAGAGTCCTTTACCATCCAGCTGCTCTTCAGAGTCGTTTACTATCCAGCTGCTCTTCAGAGTCGTTTACTATCAAGCTGCTCTTCAGATTCCTTTACTATCCAGCTGCTCTTCAGAGTCCTTTATTATCCAGCTGCTCTTCAGAATCCTTTACCATCCAGCTAATCTTCAGAGTCCTTTACCATCCAGCTGCTCTTCAGAGTCCTTTGCCATCCAGCTGCTCCTCAGAGTCATTTACCATCCAGCTGCTTTTCAGAGTCCTTTACTATCCAGCTGCTCTTCAGAGTCCTTTACCATTCAGCTTCTCTTCAGAGTCCTTTATTATCCAGCTGCTCTTCAGAGTCCTTTACCATCCAGCTGCTCTTCAGAGTCCTTTACCTTCCAGCTGCTCTTCAGAGTCCTTTACTATCCAGCTGCTCTTGAGTCCTTTACCATTCAGCTGCTCTTCAGAGTCCTTTACCATCCAGCTGCTCTTCAGAGTCCTTTACCATCCAGCTGCTCTTCAGAGTCCTTTACCATTCAGCTTCTCTTCAGAGTCCTTTACCATCCAGCTGCTCTTCAGAGTCCTTTACCATCCAGCTGCTCTTCAGAGACCTTTACCATCCAGCTGCTCTTGAGTCCTTTACCATTCAGCTGCTCTTCAGAGTCCTTTACCATCCAGCTTCTCTTCAGAGTCCTTTACTATCCAGCTGATCTTCAGAGGTGTTTACTATCCAGCTGCTCTTCAGAGTCCTTTACCATCCAGCTGCTCTTCAGAGTCCTTTACCATCCAGCTGCTCTTTAGAGTCGTTTACTATCCAGCTGCTCTTCAGAGTCCTTTACTCTCCAGCTGCTCTTCAGAGTCCTTTACCATCCAGCTGCTCTTCAGAGTCGTTTACTATCCAGCTGCTCTTCAGAGTCGTTTACTATCAAGCTGCTCTTCAGATTCCTTTACTATCCAGCTGCTCTTCAGAGTCCTTTATTATCCAGCTGCTCTTCAGAGTCCTTTACCATCCAGCTAATCTTCAGAGTCCTTTACCGTCCAGCTGCTCTTCAGAGTCCTTTGCCATCCAGCTGCTCCTCAGAGTCATTTACCATCCAGCTGCTTTTCAGAGTCCTTTACTATCCAGCTGCTCTTCAGAGTCCTTTACCATTCAGCTTCTCTTCAGAGTCCTTTACTATCCAGCTGCTCTTTAGAGTCGTTTACTATCCAGCTGCTCTTCAGAGTCCTTTACTCTCCAGCTGCTCTTCAGAGTCCTTTACCATCCAGCTGCTCTTCAGAGTCGTTTACTATCCAGCTGCTCTTCAGAGTCGTTTACTATCAAGCTGCTCTTCAGATTCCTTTACTATCCAGCTGCTCTTCAGAGTCCTTTATTATCCAGCTGCTCTTCAGAGTCCTTTACCATCCAGCTAATCTTCAGAGTCCTTTACCGTCCAGCTGCTCTTCAGAGTCCTTTGCCATCCAGCTGCTCCTCAGAGTCATTTACCATCCAGCTGCTTTTCAGAGTCCTTTACTATCCAGCTGCTCTTCAGAGTCCTTTACCATTCAGCTTCTCTTCAGAGTCCTTTATTATCCAGCTGCTCTTCAGAGTCCTTTACCATCCAGCTGCTCTTCAGAGTCCTTTACCTTCCAGCTGCTCTTCAGAGTCCTTTACCATCCAGCTGCTCTTCAGTCCTTTACCATCCATCTGCTCTTCAGAGTCCTTTACCATCCAGCTGCTCTTCAGAGTCCTTTACATCCAGCTGCTCTTCAGAGTCCTTTACCATCCAGCTGCTCTTCAGAGTCCTTTACATCCAGCTGCTCTTCAGAGTCATTTACCATCCAGCTGCTCTTCAGAGTCCTTTACCATCCAGCTTATCTCAAGAGTCCTTTACCATCAAGCTGCTCTTCAGAGTCCTTTACTATCCAGCTGCTTTTCAGAGTCCTTTACCATCCAGCTGCTCTTCAGAGTCCTTTACCATCCAGCTGCTCTTCAGAGTCCTTTACCATCCAGCTGCTCCTCAGAGTCATTTACCATCCAGCTGCTTTTCAGAGTCCTTTACTATCCAGCTGCTCTTCAGAGTCCTTTACCATTCAGCTTCTCTTCAGAGTCCTTTATTATCCAGCTGCTCTTCAGAGTCCTTTACCATCCAGCTGCTCTTCAGAGTCCTTTACCTTCCAGCTGCTCTTCAGAGTCCTTTACTATCCAGCTGCTCTTGAGTCCTTTACCATTCAGCTGCTCTTCAGAGTCCTTTACCATCCAGCTGCTCTTCAGAGTCCTTTACCATCCAGCTGCTCTTCAGAGTCCTTTACCATTCAGCTTCTCTTCAGAGTCCTTTACCATCCAGCTGCTCTTCAGAGTCCTTTACCATCCAGCTGCTCTTCAGAGACCTTTACCATCCAGCTGCTCTTGAGTCCTTTACCATTCAGCTGCTCTTCAGAGTCCTTTACCATCCAGCTTCTCTTCAGAGTCCTTTACTATCCAGCTGATCTTCAGAGTTGTTTACTATCCAGCTGCTCTTCAGAGTCCTTTACCATCCAGCTGCTCTTCAGAGTCCTTTACCATCCAGCTGCTCTTTAGAGTCGTTTACTATCCAGCTGCTCTTCAGAGTCCTTTACTCTCCAGCTGCTCTTCAGAGTCCTTTACCATCCAGCTGCTCTTCAGAGTCGTTTACTATCCAGCTGCTCTTCAGAGTCGTTTACTATCAAGCTGCTCTTCAGATTCCTTTACTATCCAGCTGCTCTTCAGAGTCCTTTATTATCCAGCTGCTCTTCAGAGTCCTTTACCATCCAGCTAATCTTCAGAGTCCTTTACCGTCCAGCTGCTCTTCAGAGTCCTTTGCCATCCAGCTGCTCCTCAGAGTCATTTACCATCCAGCTGCTTTTCAGAGTCCTTTACTATCCAGCTGCTCTTCAGAGTCCTTTACCATTCAGCTTCTCTTCAGAGTCCTTTACTATCCAGCTGCTCTTTAGAGTCGTTTACTATCCAGCTGCTCTTCAGAGTCCTTTACTCTCCAGCTGCTCTTCAGAGTCCTTTACCATCCAGCTGCTCTTCAGAGTCGTTTACTATCCAGCTGCTCTTCAGAGTCGTTTACTATCAAGCTGCTCTTCAGATTCCTTTACTATCCAGCTGCTCTTCAGAGTCCTTTATTATCCAGCTGCTCTTCAGAGTCCTTTACCATCCAGCTAATCTTCAGAGTCCTTTACCGTCCAGCTGCTCTTCAGAGTCCTTTGCCATCCAGCTGCTCCTCAGAGTCATTTACCATCCAGCTGCTTTTCAGAGTCCTTTACTATCCAGCTGCTCTTCAGAGTCCTTTACCATTCAGCTTCTCTTCAGAGTCCTTTATTATCCAGCTGCTCTTCAGAGTCCTTTACCATCCAGCTGCTCTTCAGAGTCCTTTACCTTCCAGCTGCTCTTCAGAGTCCTTTACCATCCAGCTGCTCTTCAGTCCTTTACCATCCATCTGCTCTTCAGAGTCCTTTACCATCCAGCTGCTCTTCAGAGTCCTTTACATCCAGCTGCTCTTCAGAGTCCTTTACCATCCAGCTGCTCTTCAGAGTCCTTTACATCCAGCTGCTCTTCAGAGTCATTTACCATCCAGCTGCTCTTCAGAGTCCTTTACCATCCAGCTTATCTTAAGAGTCCTTTACCATCAAGCTGCTCTTCAGAGTCCTTTACTATCCAGCTGCTTTTCAGAGTCCTTTACCATCCAGCTGCTCTTCAGAGTCCTTTACCATCCAGCTGCTCTTCAGAGTCCTTTACCATCCAGCTGCTCCTCAGAGTCATTTACCATCCAGCTGCTTTTCAGAGTCCTTTACTATCCAGCTGCTCTTCAGAGTCCTTTACCATTCAGCTTCTCTTCAGAGTCCTTTATTATCCAGCTGCTCTTCAGAGTCCTTTACCATCCAGCTGCTCTTCAGAGTCCTTTACCTTCCAGCTGCTCTTCAGAGTCCTTTACTATCCAGCTGCTCTTGAGTCCTTTACCATTCAGCTGCTCTTCAGAGTCCTTTACCATCCAGCTGCTCTTCAGAGTCCTTTACCATCCAGCTGCTCTTCAGAGTCCTTTACCATTCAGCTTCTCTTCAGAGTCCTTTACCATCCAGCTGCTCTTCAGAGTCCTTTACCATCCAGCTGCTCTTCAGAGACCTTTACCATCCAGCTGCTCTTGAGTCCTTTACCATTCAGCTGCTCTTCAGAGTCCTTTACCATCCAGCTTCTCTTCAGAGTCCTTTACTATCCAGCTGATCTTCAGAGTTGTTTACTATCCAGCTGCTCTTCAGAGTCCTTTACCATCCAGCTGCTCTTCAGAGTCCTTTACCATCCAGCTGCTCTTTAGAGTCGTTTACTATCCAGCTGCTCTTCAGAGTCCTTTACTCTCCAGCTGCTCTTCAGAGTCCTTTACCATCCAGCTGCTCTTCAGAGTCGTTTACTATCCAGCTGCTCTTCAGAGTCGTTTACTATCAAGCTGCTCTTCAGATTCCTTTACTATCCAGCTGCTCTTCAGAGTCCTTTATTATCCAGCTGCTCTTCAGAGTCCTTTACCATCCAGCTAATCTTCAGAGTCCTTTACCGTCCAGCTGCTCTTCAGAGTCCTTTGCCATCCAGCTGCTCCTCAGAGTCATTTACCATCCAGCTGCTTTTCAGAGTCCTTTACTATCCAGCTGCTCTTCAGAGTCCTTTACCATTCAGCTTCTCTTCAGAGTCCTTTACTATCCAGCTGCTCTTTAGAGTCGTTTACTATCCAGCTGCTCTTCAGAGTCCTTTACTCTCCAGCTGCTCTTCAGAGTCCTTTACCATCCAGCTGCTCTTCAGAGTCGTTTACTATCCAGCTGCTCTTCAGAGTCGTTTACTATCAAGCTGCTCTTCAGATTCCTTTACTATCCAGCTGCTCTTCAGAGTCCTTTATTATCCAGCTGCTCTTCAGAGTCCTTTACCATCCAGCTAATCTTCAGAGTCCTTTACCGTCCAGCTGCTCTTCAGAGTCCTTTGCCATCCAGCTGCTCCTCAGAGTCATTTACCATCCAGCTGCTTTTCAGAGTCCTTTACTATCCAGCTGCTCTTCAGAGTCCTTTACCATTCAGCTTCTCTTCAGAGTCCTTTATTATCCAGCTGCTCTTCAGAGTCCTTTACCATCCAGCTGCTCTTCAGAGTCCTTTACCTTCCAGCTGCTCTTCAGAGTCCTTTACCATCCAGCTGCTCTTCAGTCCTTTACCATCCATCTGCTCTTCAGAGTCCTTTACCATCCAGCTGCTCTTCAGAGTCCTTTACATCCAGCTGCTCTTCAGAGTCCTTTACCATCCAGCTGCTCTTCAGAGTCCTTTACATCCAGCTGCTCTTCAGAGTCATTTACCATCCAGCTGCTCTTCAGAGTCCTTTACCATCCAGCTTATCTTAAGAGTCCTTTACCATCAAGCTGCTCTTCAGAGTCCTTTACTATCCAGCTGCTTTTCAGAGTCCTTTACCATCCAGCTGCTCTTCAGAGTCCTTTACCATCCAGCTGCTCTTCAGAGTCCTTTACCATCCAGCTGCTCTTCAGAGTCCTTTACTATCCAGCTGCTCTTCAGAGTCCTTTGCCATCCAGCTGCTCTTCAGTGTCCTTTACTATCCAGCTGCTCTTGAGTCCTGTACAATTCAGCTGCTCTTCAGTCCTTTACCATCCATCTGCTCTTCAGAGTCCTTTACCATCCAGCTGCTCTTCAGAGTCCTTTACCATCCAGCTGCTCTTCAGTCCTTTACCATCCATCTGCTCTTCAGAGTCCTTTACCATCCAGCTGCTCTTCAGAGTCCTTTACATCCAGCTGCTCTTCAGAGTCATTTACCATCCAGCTGCTCTTCAGAGTCCTTTACCATCCAGCTGATCTTAAGAGTCCTTTACCATCAAGCTGCTCTTCAGAGTCCTTTACTATCCAGCTGCTTTTCAGAGTCCTTTACTATCCAGCTGCTCTTCAGAGTCCTTTACCATTCAGCTTCTCTTCAGAGTCCTTTACCATCCAGCTGCTCTTCAGAGTCCTTTACCATTCAGCTTCTCTTCAGAGTCCTTTATTATCCAGCTGCTCTTCAGAGTCCTTTACCATCCAGCTGCTCTTCAGAGTCCTTTACCTTCCAGCTGCTCTTCAGAGTCCTTTACCATCCAGCTGCTCTGCAGTCCTTTACCATCCATCTGCTCTTCAGAGTCCTTTACCATCCAGCTGCTCTTCAGAGTCCTTTACATCCAGCTGCTCTTCAGAGTCCTTTACCATCCAGCTGCTCTTCAGAGTCCTTTACATCCAGCTGCTCTTCAGAGTCATTTACCATCCAGCTGCTCTTCAGAGTCCTTTACCATCCAGCTTATCTTAAGAGTCCTTTACCATCAAGCTGCTCTTCAGAGTCCTTTACTATCCAGCTGCTTTTCAGAGTCCTTTACCATCCAGCTGCTCTTCAGAGTCCTTTACCATCCAGCTGCTCTTCAGAGTCCTTTACCATCCAGCTGCTCTTCAGAGTCCTTTACTATCCAGCTGCTCTTCAGAGTCCTTTGCCATCCAGCTGCTCTTCAGTGTCCTTTACTATCCAGCTGCTCTTGAGTCCTGTACAATTCAGCTGCTCTTCAGTCCTTTACCATCCATCTGCTCTTCAGAGTCCTTTACCATCCAGCTGCTCTTCAGAGTCCTTTACCATCCAGCTGCTCTTCAGTCCTTTACCATCCATCTGCTCTTCAGAGTCCTTTACCATCCAGCTGCTCTTCAGAGTCCTTTACATCCAGCTGCTCTTCAGAGTCATTTACCATCCAGCTGCTCTTCAGAGTCCTTTACCATCCAGCTGATCTTAAGAGTCCTTTACCATCAAGCTGCTCTTCAGAGTCCTTTACTATCCAGCTGCTTTTCAGAGTCCTTTACTATCCAGCTGCTCTTCAGAGTCCTTTACCATTCAGCTTCTCTTCAGAGTCCTTTACCATCCAGCTGCTCTTCAGAGTCCTTTACCATCCAGCTGCTCTTCAGAGTCCTTTATCATCCAGCTGCTCATCAGAGTCCTTTACCATCCAGCTGCTCTTCAGAGTCCTTTACCATCCAGCTGCTCTTCAGAGTCCTTTACCATCCAGCTGCTCTTGAGTCCTTTACCATTCAGCTGCTCTTCAGAGTCCTTTACCATCCAGCTGCTCTTCAGAGTCCTTTACTATCCAGCTGATCTTCAGAGTCGTTTACTATCCAGCTGCTCTTCAGAGTCCTTTACCATCCAGCTGCTCTTCAGAGTCCTTTACTATCCAGCTTCTCTTCAGAGTCCTTTACTATCCAGCTGCTCTTCAGAGTCCTTTACTCTCCAGCTGCTCTTCAGAGTCCTTTACCATCCAGCTGCTCTTCAGAGTCGTTTACTATCCAGCTGCTCTTCAGAGTCGTTTACTATCAAGCAGCTCTTCAGATTCCTTTACTATCCAGCTGCTCTTCAGAGTCCTTTATTATCCAGCTGCTCTTCAGAATCCTTTACCATCCAGCTAATCTTCAGAGTCCTTTACCATCCAGCTGCTCTTCAGAGTCCTTTGCCATCCAGCTGCTCCTCAGAGTCATTTACCATCCAGCTGCTTTTCAGAGTCCTTTACTATCCAGCTGCTCTTCAGAGTCCTTTACCATTCAGCTTCTCTTCAGAGTCCTTTATTATCCAGCTGCTCTTCAGAGTCCTTTACCATCCAGCTGCTCTTCAGAGTCCTTTACCTTCCAGCTGCTCTTCAGAGTCCTTTACTATCCAGCTGCTCTTGAGTCCTTTACCATTCAGCTGCTCTTCAGAGTCCTTTACCATCCAGCTGCTCTTCAGAGTCCTTTACCATCCAGCTGCTCTTCAGAGTCCTTTACCATTCAGCTTCTCTTCAGAGTCCTTTACCATCCAGCTGCTCTTCAGAGTCCTTTACCATCCAGCTGCTCTTCAGAGACCTTTACCATCCAGCTGCTCTTGAGTCCTTTACCATTCAGCTGCTCTTCAGAGTCCTTTACCATCCAGCTGCTCTTCAGAGTCCTTTACTATCCAGCTGATCTTCAGAGTTGTTTACTATCCAGCTGCTCTTCAGAGTCCTTTACCATCCAGCTGCTCTTCAGAGTCCTTTACTATCCAGCTGCTCTTTAGAGTCGTTTACTATCCAGCTGCTCTTCAGAGTCCTTTACTCTCCAGCTGCTCTTCAGAGTCCTTTACCATCCAGCTGCTCTTCAGAGTCGTTTACTATCCAGCTGCTCTTCAGAGTCGTTTACTATCAAGCTGCTCTTCAGATTCCTTTACTATCCAGCTGCTCTTCAGAGTCCTTTATTATCCAGCTGCTCTTCAGAGTCCTTTACCATCCAGCTAATCTTCAGAGTCCTTTACCGTCCAGCTGCTCTTCAGAGTCCTTTGCCATCCAGCTGCTCCTCAGAGTCATTTACCATCCAGCTGCTTTTCAGAGTCCTTTACTATCCAGCTGCTCTTCAGAGTCCTTTACCATTCAGCTTCTCTTCAGAGTCCTTTATTATCCAGCTGCTCTTCAGAGTCCTTTACCATCCAGCTGCTCTTCAGAGTCCTTTACCTTCCAGCTGCTCTTCAGAGTCCTTTATTATCCAGCTGCTCTTGAGTCCTTTACCATCCAGCTGCTCTTCAGAGTCCTTTACCATCCAGCTGCTCTTCAGAGTCCTTTACCATCCAGCTGCTCTTCAGAGTCCTTTACTATCCAGCTGCTCTTCAGAGTCCTTTACCATCCAGCTGCTCTTCAGTGTCCTTTACTATCCAGCTGCTCTTGAGTCCTTTACCATCCAGCTGCTCTTCAGAGTCCTTTACCATCCAGCTGCTCTTCAGAGTCCTTTACCATCCAGCTGCTCTTCAGAGTCCTTTACCATCCAGCTGCTCTTGAGTCCTTTACCATTCAGCTGCTCTTCAGAGTCCTTTACCATCCAGCTGCTCTTCAGAGTCCTTTACTATCCAGCTGATCTTCAGAGTCGTTTACTATCCAGCTGCTCTTCAGAGTCCTTTACCATCCAGCTGCTCTTCAGAGTCCTTTACTATCCAGCTGCTCTTCAGAGTCGTTTACTATCCAGCTGCTCTTCAGAGTCCTTTACTCTCCAGCTGCTCTTCAGAGTCCTTTACCATCCAGCTGCTCTTCAGAGTCGTTTACTATCCAGCTGCTCTTCAGAGTCGTTTACTATCAAGCTGCTCTTCAGATTCCTTTACTATCCAGCTGCTCTTCAGAGTCCTTTATTATCCAGCTGCTCTTCAGAATCCTTTACCATCCAGCTAATCTTCAGAGTCCTTTACCATCCAGCTGCTCTTCAGAGTCCTTTGCCATCCAGCTGCTCCTCAGAGTGATTTACCATCCATCTGCTTTTCAGAGTCCTTTACTATCCAGCTGCTCTTCAGAGTCCTTTACCATTCAGCTTCTCTTCAGAGTCCTTTATTATCCAGCTGCTCTTCAGAGTCCTTTACCATCCAGCTGCTCTTCAGAGTCCTTTACCTTCCAGCTGCTCTTCAGAGTCCTTTACTATCCAGCTGCTCTTGAGTCCTTTACCATTCAGCTGCTCTTCAGAGTACTTTACCATCCAGCTGCTCTTCAGAGTCCTTTACCATCCAGCTGCTCTTCAGAGTCCTTTACCATTCAGCTTCTCTTCAGAGTCCTTTACCATCCAGCTGCTCTTCAGAGTCCTTTACCATCCAGCTGCTCTTCAGAGACCTTTATCATCCAGCTGCTCTTGAGTCCTTTACCATTCAGCTGCTCTTCAGAGTCCTTTACCATCCAGCTGCTCTTCAGAGTCCTTTACTATCCAGCTGATCTTCAGAGTCGTTACCATCCAGCTGCTCTTCAGAGTCCTTTACCATCCAGCTGCTCTTCAGAGTCCTTTACTATCCAGCTGCTTTTTAGAGTCGTTTACTATCCAGCTGCTCTTCAGAGTCCTTTACTCTCCAGCTGCTCTTCAGAGTCCTTTACCATCCAGCTGCACTTCAGAGTCGTTTACTATCCAGCTGCTCTTCAGAGTCGTTTACTATCAAGCTGCTCTTCAGATTCCTTTACTATCCAGCTGCTCTTCAGAGTCCTTTATTATCCAGCTGCTCTTCAGAGTCCTTTACCATCCAGCTAATCTTCAGAGTCCTTTACCGTCCAGCTGCTCTTCAGAGTCCTTTGCCATCCAGCTGCTCCTCAGAGTCATTTACCATCCAGCTGCTTTTCAGAGTCCTTTACTATCCAGCTGCTCTTCAGAGTCCTTTACCATTCAGCTTCTCTTCAGAGTCCTTTATTATCCAGCTGCTCTTCAGAGTCCTTTACCATCCAGCTGCTCTTCAGAGTCCTTTACCTTCCAGCTGCTCTTCAGAGTCCTTTACTATCCAGCTGCTCTTGAGTCCTTTACCATCCAGCTGCTCTTCAGAGTCCTTTACCATCCAGCTGCTCTTCAGAGTCCTTTACCATCCAGCTGCTCTTCAGAGTCCTTTACTATCCAGCTGCTCTTCAGAGTCCTTTACTATCCAGCTGCTCTTCAGAGTCCTTTACTCTCCAGCTGCTCTTCAGAGTCCTTTACCATCCAGCTGCTCTTCAGAGTCGTTTACTATCCAGCTGCTCTTCAGAGTCGTTTACTATCAAGCTGCTCTTCAGATTCCTTTACTATCCAGCTGCTCTTCAGAGTCCTTTATTATCCAGCTGCTCTTCAGAGTCCTTTACCATCCAGCTAATCTTCAGAGTCCTTTACCGTCCAGCTGCTCTTCAGAGTCCTTTGCCATCCAGCTGCTCCTCAGAGTCATTTACCATCCAGCTGCTTTTCAGAGTCCTTTACTATCCAGCTGCTCTTCAGAGTCCTTTACCATTCAGCTTCTCTTCAGAGTCCTTTATTATCCAGCTGCTCTTCAGAGTCCTTTACTCTCCAGCTGCTCTTCAGAGTCCTTTACCATCCAGCTGCTCTTCAGAGTCGTTTACTATCCAGCTGCTCTTCAGAGTCGTTTACTATCAAGCTGCTCTTCAGATTCCTTTACCATTCAGCTTCTCTTCAGAGTCCTTTATTATCCAGCTGCTCTTCAGAGTCCTTTACCATCCAGCTGCTCTTCAGAGTCCTTTACCTTCCAGCTGCTCTTCAGAGTCCTTTACTATCCAGCTGCTCTTGAGTCCTTTACCATTCAGCTGCTCTTCAGAGTACTTTACCATCCAGCTGCTCTTCAGAGTCCTTTACCATCCAGCTGCTCTTCAGAGTCCTTTACCATTCAGCTTCTCTTCAGAGTCCTTTACCATCCAGCTGCTCTTCAGAGTCCTTTACCATCCAGCTGCTCTTCAGAGACCTTTACCATCCAGCTGCTCTTGAGTCCTTTACCATTCAGCTGCTCTTCAGAGTCCTTTACCATCCAGCTGCTCTTCAGAGTCCTTTACTATCCAGCTGATCTTCAGAGTCGTTTACCATCCAGCTGCTCTTCAGAGTCCTTTACCATCCAGCTGCTCTTCAGAGTCCTTTACTATCCAGCTGCTTTTTAGAGTCGTTTACTATCCAGCTGCTCTTCAGAGTCCTTTACTCTCCAGCTGCTCTTCAGAGTCCTTTACCATCCAGCTGCACTTCAGAGTCGTTTACTATCCAGCTGCTCTTCAGAGTCGTTTACTATCAAGCTGCTCTTCAGATTCCTTTACTATCCAGCTGCTCTTCAGAGTCCTTTATTATCCAGCTGCTCTTCAGAGTCCTTTACCATCCAGCTAATCTTCAGAGTCCTTTACCGTCCAGCTGCTCTTCAGAGTCCTTTGCCATCCAGCTGCTCCTCAGAGTCATTTACCATCCAGCTGCTTTTCAGAGTCCTTTACTATCCAGCTGCTCTTCAGAGTCCTTTACCATTCAGCTTCTCTTCAGAGTCCTTTATTATCCAGCTGCTCTTCAGAGTCCTTTACCATCCAGCTGCTCTTCAGAGTCCTTTACCTTCCAGCTGCTCTTCAGAGTCCTTTACTATCCAGCTGCTCTTGAGTCCTTTACCATCCAGCTGCTCTTCAGAGTCCTTTACCATCCAGCTGCTCTTCAGAGTCCTTTACCATCCAGCTGCTCTTCAGAGTCCTTTACTATCCAGCTGCTCTTCAGAGTCCTTTACCATCCAGCTGCTCTTCAGAGTCCTTTACTATCCAGCTGCTCTTCAGAGTCGTTTACTATCCAGCTGCTCTTCAGAGTCCTTTACTCTCCAGCTGCTCTTCAGAGTCCTTTACCATCCAGCTGCTCTTCAGAGTCGTTTACTATCCAGCTGCTCTTCAGAGTCGTTTACTATCAAGCTGCTCTTCAGATTCCTTTACTATCCAGCTGCTCTTCAGAGTCCTTTATTATCCAGCTGCTCTTCAGAGTCCTTTACCATCCAGCTAATCTTCAGAGTCCTTTACCGTCCAGCTGCTCTTCAGAGTCCTTTGCCATCCAGCTGCTCCTCAGAGTCATTTACCATCCAGCTGCTTTTCAGAGTCCTTTACTATCCAGCTGCTCTTCAGAGTCCTTTACCATTCAGCTTCTCTTCAGAGTCCTTTATTATCCAGCTGCTCTTCAGAGTCCTTTACTCTCCAGCTGCTCTTCAGAGTCCTTTACCATCCAGCTGCTCTTCAGAGTCGTTTACTATCCAGCTGCTCTTCAGAGTCGTTTACTATCAAGCTGCTCTTCAGATTCCTTTACTATCCAGCTGCTCTTCAGAGTCCTTTATTATCCAGCTGCTCTTCAGAGTCCTTTACCATCCAGCTAATGTTCAGAGTCCTTTACCGTCCAGCTGCTCTTCAGAGTCCTTTGCCATCCAGCTGCTCCTCAGAGTCATTTACCATCCAGCTGCTTTTCAGAGTCCTTTACTATCCAGCTGCTCTTCAGAGTCCTTTACCATTCAGCTTCTCTTCAGAGTCCTTTATTATCCAGCTGCTCTTCAGAGTCCTTTACCATTCAGCTTCTCTTCAGAGTCCTTTATTATCCAGCTAATCTTCAGAGTCCTTTACCATCCAGCTGCTCTTCAGAGTCCTTTGCCATCCAGCTGCTCCTCAGAGTCATTTACCATCCAGCTGCTTTTCAGAGTCCTTTACTATCCAGCTGCTCTTCAGAGTCCTTTACCATTCAGCTTCTCTTCAGAGTCCTTTATTATCCAGCTGCTCTTCAGAGTCCTTTACCATCCAGCTGCTCTTCAGAGTCCTTTACCTTCCAGCTGCTCTTCAGAGTCCTTTACTATCCAGCTGCTCTTGAGTCCTTTACCATCCAGCTGCTCTTCAGAGTCCTTTACCATCCAGCTGCTCTTCAGAGTCCTTTACCATCCAGCTGCTCTTCAGAGTCCTTTACTATCCAGCTGCTCTTCAGAGTCCTTTACCATCCAGCTGCTCTTCAGTGTCCTTTACTATCCAGCTGCTCTTGAGTCCTTTACCATCCAGCTGTTCTTCAGAGTCCTTTACCATCCAGCTGCTCTTCAGAGTCCTTTACCATCCAGCTGCTCTTCAGAGTCCTTTACCATCCAGCTGCTCTTGAGTCCTTTACCATTCAGCTGCTCTTCAGAGTCCTTTACCATCCAGCTGCTCTTCAGAGTCCTTTACTATCCAGCTGATCTTCAGAGTCGTTTACTATCCAGCTGCTCTTCAGAGTCCTTTGCCATCCAGCTGCTCCTCAGAGTGATTTACCATCCATCTGCTTTTCAGAGTCCTTTACTATCCAGCTGCTCTTCAGAGTCCTTTACCATTCAGCTTCTCTTCAGAGTCCTTTATTATCCAGCTGCTCTTCAGAGTCCTTTACCATCCAGCTGCTCTTCAGAGTCCTTTACCTTCCAGCTGCTCTTCAGAGTC
The DNA here is from genome assembly GCF_026437365.1 of Eucyclogobius newberryi. NCBI lineage: Eukaryota > Metazoa > Chordata > Actinopteri > Gobiiformes > Gobiidae > Eucyclogobius > Eucyclogobius newberryi. The sequence goes on along the minus strand of NW_027316278.1, from coordinate 42,606,258 downwards.
CTTTACTATCCAGCTGCTCTTGAGTCCTTTACCATTCAGCTGCTCTTCAGAGTACTTTACCATCCAGCTGCTCTTCAGAGTCCTTTACCATCCAGCTGCTCTTCAGAGTCCTTTACCATTCAGCTTCTCTTCAGAGTCCTTGACCATCCAGCTGCTCTTCAGAGTCCTTTACCATCCAGCTGCTCTTCAGAGACCTTTACCATCCAGCTGCTCTTGAGTCCTTTACCATTCAGCTGCTCTTCAGAGGAGTCCTTTACCATCCAGCTGCTCTTCAGAGTCCTTTACTATCCAGCTGATCTTCAGAGTCGTTTACCATCCAGCTGCTCTTCAGAGTCCTTTACCATCCAGCTGCTCTTCAGAGTCCTTTACTATCCAGCTGCTTTTTAGAGTCGTTTACTATCCAGCTGCTCTTCAGAGTCCTTTACTCTCCAGCTGCTCTTCAGAGTCCTTTACCATCCAGCTGCACTTCAGAGTCGTTTACTATCCAGCTGCTCTTCAGAGTCGTTTACTATCAAGCTGCTCTTCAGATTCCTTTACTATCCAGCTGCTCTTCAGAGTCCTTTATTATCCAGCTGCTCTTCAGAGTCCTTTACCATCCAGCTAATCTTCAGAGTCCTTTACCGTCCAGCTGCTCTTCAGAGTCCTTTGCCATCCAGCTGCTCCTCAGAGTCATTTACCATCCAGCTGCTTTTCAGAGTCCTTTACTATCCAGCTGCTCTTCAGAGTCCTTTACCATTCAGCTTCTCTTCAGAGTCCTTTATTATCCAGCTGCTCTTCATAGTCCTTTACCATCCAGCTGCTCTTCAGAGTCCTTTACCTTCCAGCTGCTCTTCAGAGTCCTTTACTATCCAGCTGCTCTTGAGTCCTTTACCATCCAGCTGCTCTTCAGAGTCCTTTACCATCCAGCTGCTCTTCAGAGTCCTTTACCATCCAGCTGCTCTTCAGAGTCCTTTACTATCCAGCTGCTCTTCAGAGTCCTTTACCATCCAGCTGCTCTTCAGAGTCCTTTACTATCCAGCTGCTCTTCAGAGTCGTTTACTATCCAGCTGCTCTTCAGAGTCCTTTACTCTCCAGCTGCTCTTCAGAGTCCTTTACCATCCAGCTGCTCTTCAGAGTCGTTTACTATCCAGCTGCTCTTCAGAGTCGTTTACTATCAAGCTGCTCTTCAGATTCCTTTACTATCCAGCTGCTCTTCAGAGTCCTTTATTATCCAGCTGCTCTTCAGAGTCCTTTACCATCCAGCTAATCTTCAGAGTCCTTTACCATTCAGCTTCTCTTCAGAGTCCTTTATTATCCAGCTGCTCTTCAGAGTCCTTTACCATCCAGCTGCTCTTCAGAGTCCTTTACCTTCCAGCTGCTCTTCAGAGTCCTTTACTATCCAGCTGCTCTTGAGTCCTTTACCATCCAGCTGCTCTTCAGAGTCCTTTACCATCCAGCTGCTCTTCAGAGTCCTTTACCATCCAGCTGCTCTTCAGAGTCCTTTACATCCAGCTGCTCTTCAGAGTCCTTTACCATCCAGCTGCTCTTCAGAGTCCTTTACATCCAGCTGCTCTTCAGAGTCATTTACCATCCAGCTGCTCTTCAGATTCCTTTACCATCCAGCTTATCTTAAGAGTCCTTTACCATCAAGCTGCTCTTCAGAGTCCTTTACTATCCAGCTGCTTTTCAGAGTCCTTTACCATCCAGCTGCTCTTCAGAGTCCTTTACCATCCAGCTGCTCTTCAGAGTCCTTTACCATCCAGCTGCTCTTCAGAGTCCTTTACTATCCAGCTGCTCTTCAGAGTCCTTTGCCATCCAGCTGCTCTTCAGTGTCCTTTACTATCCAGCTGCTCTTGAGTCCTGTACAATTCAGCTGCTCTTCAGTCCTTTACCATCCATCTGCTCTTCAGAGTCCTTTACCATCCAGCTGCTCTTCAGAGTCCTTTACCATCCAGCTGCTCTTCAGTCCTTTACCATCCATCTGCTCTTCAGAGTCCTTTACCATCCAGCTGCTCTTCAGAGTCCTTTACATCCAGCTGCTCTTCAGAGTCATTTACCATCCAGCTGCTCTTCAGAGTCCTTTACCATCCAGCTGATCTTAAGAGTCCTTTACCATCAAGCTGCTCTTCAGAGTCCTTTACTATCCAGCTGCTTTTCAGAGTCCTTTACTATCCAGCTGCTCTTCAGAGTCCTTTACCATTCAGCTTCTCTTCAGAGTCCTTTACCATCCAGCTGCTCTTCAGAGTCCTTTACCATCCAGCTGCTCTTCAGAGTCCTTTATCATCCAGCTGCTCATCAGAGTCCTTTACCATCCAGCTGCTCTTCAGAGTCCTTTACCATCCAGCTGCTCTTCAGAGTCCTTTACCATCCAGCTGCTCTTGAGTCCTTTACCATTCAGCTGCTCTTCAGAGTCCTTTACCATCCAGCTGCTCTTCAGAGTCCTTTACTATCCAGCTGATCTTCAGAGTCGTTTACTATCCAGCTGCTCTTCAGAGTCCTTTACCATCCAGCTGCTCTTCAGAGTCCTTTACTATCCAGCTTCTCTTCAGAGTCCTTTACTATCCAGCTGCTCTTCAGAGTCCTTTACTCTCCAGCTGCTCTTCAGAGTCCTTTACCATCCAGCTGCTCTTCAGAGTCGTTTACTATCCAGCTGCTCTTCAGAGTCGTTTACTATCAAGCAGCTCTTCAGATTCCTTTACTATCCAGCTGCTCTTCAGAGTCCTTTATTATCCAGCTGCTCTTCAGAATCCTTTACCATCCAGCTAATCTTCAGAGTCCTTTACCATCCAGCTGCTCTTCAGAGTCCTTTGCCATCCAGCTGCTCCTCAGAGTCATTTACCATCCAGCTGCTTTTCAGAGTCCTTTACTATCCAGCTGCTCTTCAGAGTCCTTTACCATTCAGCTTCTCTTCAGAGTCCTTTATTATCCAGCTGCTCTTCAGAGTCCTTTACCATCCAGCTGCTCTTCAGAGTCCTTTACCTTCCAGCTGCTCTTCAGAGTCCTTTACTATCCAGCTGCTCTTGAGTCCTTTACCATTCAGCTGCTCTTCAGAGTCCTTTACCATCCAGCTGCTCTTCAGAGTCCTTTACCATCCAGCTGCTCTTCAGAGTCCTTTACCATTCAGCTTCTCTTCAGAGTCCTTTACCATCCAGCTGCTCTTCAGAGTCCTTTACCATCCAGCTGCTCTTCAGAGACCTTTACCATCCAGCTGCTCTTGAGTCCTTTACCATTCAGCTGCTCTTCAGAGTCCTTTACCATCCAGCTGCTCTTCAGAGTCCTTTACTATCCAGCTGATCTTCAGAGTTGTTTACTATCCAGCTGCTCTTCAGAGTCCTTTACCATCCAGCTGCTCTTCAGAGTCCTTTACTATCCAGCTGCTCTTTAGAGTCGTTTACTATCCAGCTGCTCTTCAGAGTCCTTTACTCTCCAGCTGCTCTTCAGAGTCCTTTACCATCCAGCTGCTCTTCAGAGTCGTTTACTATCCAGCTGCTCTTCAGAGTCGTTTACTATCAAGCTGCTCTTCAGATTCCTTTACTATCCAGCTGCTCTTCAGAGTCCTTTATTATCCAGCTGCTCTTCAGAGTCCTTTACCATCCAGCTAATCTTCAGAGTCCTTTACCGTCCAGCTGCTCTTCAGAGTCCTTTGCCATCCAGCTGCTCCTCAGAGTCATTTACCATCCAGCTGCTTTTCAGAGTCCTTTACTATCCAGCTGCTCTTCAGAGTCCTTTACCATTCAGCTTCTCTTCAGAGTCCTTTATTATCCAGCTGCTCTTCAGAGTCCTTTACCATCCAGCTGCTCTTCAGAGTCCTTTACCTTCCAGCTGCTCTTCAGAGTCCTTTATTATCCAGCTGCTCTTGAGTCCTTTACCATCCAGCTGCTCTTCAGAGTCCTTTACCATCCAGCTGCTCTTCAGAGTCCTTTACCATCCAGCTGCTCTTCAGAGTCCTTTACTATCCAGCTGCTCTTCAGAGTCCTTTACCATCCAGCTGCTCTTCAGTGTCCTTTACTATCCAGCTGCTCTTGAGTCCTTTACCATCCAGCTGCTCTTCAGAGTCCTTTACCATCCAGCTGCTCTTCAGAGTCCTTTACCATCCAGCTGCTCTTCAGAGTCCTTTACCATCCAGCTGCTCTTGAGTCCTTTACCATTCAGCTGCTCTTCAGAGTCCTTTACCATCCAGCTGCTCTTCAGAGTCCTTTACTATCCAGCTGATCTTCAGAGTCGTTTACTATCCAGCTGCTCTTCAGAGTCCTTTACCATCCAGCTGCTCTTCAGAGTCCTTTACTATCCAGCTGCTCTTCAGAGTCGTTTACTATCCAGCTGCTCTTCAGAGTCCTTTACTCTCCAGCTGCTCTTCAGAGTCCTTTACCATCCAGCTGCTCTTCAGAGTCGTTTACTATCCAGCTGCTCTTCAGAGTCGTTTACTATCAAGCTGCTCTTCAGATTCCTTTACTATCCAGCTGCTCTTCAGAGTCCTTTATTATCCAGCTGCTCTTCAGAATCCTTTACCATCCAGCTAATCTTCAGAGTCCTTTACCATCCAGCTGCTCTTCAGAGTCCTTTGCCATCCAGCTGCTCCTCAGAGTGATTTACCATCCATCTGCTTTTCAGAGTCCTTTACTATCCAGCTGCTCTTCAGAGTCCTTTACCATTCAGCTTCTCTTCAGAGTCCTTTATTATCCAGCTGCTCTTCAGAGTCCTTTACCATCCAGCTGCTCTTCAGAGTCCTTTACCTTCCAGCTGCTCTTCAGAGTCCTTTACTATCCAGCTGCTCTTGAGTCCTTTACCATTCAGCTGCTCTTCAGAGTACTTTACCATCCAGCTGCTCTTCAGAGTCCTTTACCATCCAGCTGCTCTTCAGAGTCCTTTACCATTCAGCTTCTCTTCAGAGTCCTTTACCATCCAGCTGCTCTTCAGAGTCCTTTACCATCCAGCTGCTCTTCAGAGACCTTTATCATCCAGCTGCTCTTGAGTCCTTTACCATTCAGCTGCTCTTCAGAGTCCTTTACCATCCAGCTGCTCTTCAGAGTCCTTTACTATCCAGCTGATCTTCAGAGTCGTTACCATCCAGCTGCTCTTCAGAGTCCTTTACCATCCAGCTGCTCTTCAGAGTCCTTTACTATCCAGCTGCTTTTTAGAGTCGTTTACTATCCAGCTGCTCTTCAGAGTCCTTTACTCTCCAGCTGCTCTTCAGAGTCCTTTACCATCCAGCTGCACTTCAGAGTCGTTTACTATCCAGCTGCTCTTCAGAGTCGTTTACTATCAAGCTGCTCTTCAGATTCCTTTACTATCCAGCTGCTCTTCAGAGTCCTTTATTATCCAGCTGCTCTTCAGAGTCCTTTACCATCCAGCTAATCTTCAGAGTCCTTTACCGTCCAGCTGCTCTTCAGAGTCCTTTGCCATCCAGCTGCTCCTCAGAGTCATTTACCATCCAGCTGCTTTTCAGAGTCCTTTACTATCCAGCTGCTCTTCAGAGTCCTTTACCATTCAGCTTCTCTTCAGAGTCCTTTATTATCCAGCTGCTCTTCAGAGTCCTTTACCATCCAGCTGCTCTTCAGAGTCCTTTACCTTCCAGCTGCTCTTCAGAGTCCTTTACTATCCAGCTGCTCTTGAGTCCTTTACCATCCAGCTGCTCTTCAGAGTCCTTTACCATCCAGCTGCTCTTCAGAGTCCTTTACCATCCAGCTGCTCTTCAGAGTCCTTTACTATCCAGCTGCTCTTCAGAGTCCTTTACTATCCAGCTGCTCTTCAGAGTCCTTTACTCTCCAGCTGCTCTTCAGAGTCCTTTACCATCCAGCTGCTCTTCAGAGTCGTTTACTATCCAGCTGCTCTTCAGAGTCGTTTACTATCAAGCTGCTCTTCAGATTCCTTTACTATCCAGCTGCTCTTCAGAGTCCTTTATTATCCAGCTGCTCTTCAGAGTCCTTTACCATCCAGCTAATCTTCAGAGTCCTTTACCGTCCAGCTGCTCTTCAGAGTCCTTTGCCATCCAGCTGCTCCTCAGAGTCATTTACCATCCAGCTGCTTTTCAGAGTCCTTTACTATCCAGCTGCTCTTCAGAGTCCTTTACCATTCAGCTTCTCTTCAGAGTCCTTTATTATCCAGCTGCTCTTCAGAGTCCTTTACTCTCCAGCTGCTCTTCAGAGTCCTTTACCATCCAGCTGCTCTTCAGAGTCGTTTACTATCCAGCTGCTCTTCAGAGTCGTTTACTATCAAGCTGCTCTTCAGATTCCTTTACCATTCAGCTTCTCTTCAGAGTCCTTTATTATCCAGCTGCTCTTCAGAGTCCTTTACCATCCAGCTGCTCTTCAGAGTCCTTTACCTTCCAGCTGCTCTTCAGAGTCCTTTACTATCCAGCTGCTCTTGAGTCCTTTACCATTCAGCTGCTCTTCAGAGTACTTTACCATCCAGCTGCTCTTCAGAGTCCTTTACCATCCAGCTGCTCTTCAGAGTCCTTTACCATTCAGCTTCTCTTCAGAGTCCTTTACCATCCAGCTGCTCTTCAGAGTCCTTTACCATCCAGCTGCTCTTCAGAGACCTTTACCATCCAGCTGCTCTTGAGTCCTTTACCATTCAGCTGCTCTTCAGAGTCCTTTACCATCCAGCTGCTCTTCAGAGTCCTTTACTATCCAGCTGATCTTCAGAGTCGTTTACCATCCAGCTGCTCTTCAGAGTCCTTTACCATCCAGCTGCTCTTCAGAGTCCTTTACTATCCAGCTGCTTTTTAGAGTCGTTTACTATCCAGCTGCTCTTCAGAGTCCTTTACTCTCCAGCTGCTCTTCAGAGTCCTTTACCATCCAGCTGCACTTCAGAGTCGTTTACTATCCAGCTGCTCTTCAGAGTCGTTTACTATCAAGCTGCTCTTCAGATTCCTTTACTATCCAGCTGCTCTTCAGAGTCCTTTATTATCCAGCTGCTCTTCAGAGTCCTTTACCATCCAGCTAATCTTCAGAGTCCTTTACCGTCCAGCTGCTCTTCAGAGTCCTTTGCCATCCAGCTGCTCCTCAGAGTCATTTACCATCCAGCTGCTTTTCAGAGTCCTTTACTATCCAGCTGCTCTTCAGAGTCCTTTACCATTCAGCTTCTCTTCAGAGTCCTTTATTATCCAGCTGCTCTTCAGAGTCCTTTACCATCCAGCTGCTCTTCAGAGTCCTTTACCTTCCAGCTGCTCTTCAGAGTCCTTTACTATCCAGCTGCTCTTGAGTCCTTTACCATCCAGCTGCTCTTCAGAGTCCTTTACCATCCAGCTGCTCTTCAGAGTCCTTTACCATCCAGCTGCTCTTCAGAGTCCTTTACTATCCAGCTGCTCTTCAGAGTCCTTTACCATCCAGCTGCTCTTCAGAGTCCTTTACTATCCAGCTGCTCTTCAGAGTCGTTTACTATCCAGCTGCTCTTCAGAGTCCTTTACTCTCCAGCTGCTCTTCAGAGTCCTTTACCATCCAGCTGCTCTTCAGAGTCGTTTACTATCCAGCTGCTCTTCAGAGTCGTTTACTATCAAGCTGCTCTTCAGATTCCTTTACTATCCAGCTGCTCTTCAGAGTCCTTTATTATCCAGCTGCTCTTCAGAGTCCTTTACCATCCAGCTAATCTTCAGAGTCCTTTACCGTCCAGCTGCTCTTCAGAGTCCTTTGCCATCCAGCTGCTCCTCAGAGTCATTTACCATCCAGCTGCTTTTCAGAGTCCTTTACTATCCAGCTGCTCTTCAGAGTCCTTTACCATTCAGCTTCTCTTCAGAGTCCTTTATTATCCAGCTGCTCTTCAGAGTCCTTTACTCTCCAGCTGCTCTTCAGAGTCCTTTACCATCCAGCTGCTCTTCAGAGTCGTTTACTATCCAGCTGCTCTTCAGAGTCGTTTACTATCAAGCTGCTCTTCAGATTCCTTTACTATCCAGCTGCTCTTCAGAGTCCTTTATTATCCAGCTGCTCTTCAGAGTCCTTTACCATCCAGCTAATGTTCAGAGTCCTTTACCGTCCAGCTGCTCTTCAGAGTCCTTTGCCATCCAGCTGCTCCTCAGAGTCATTTACCATCCAGCTGCTTTTCAGAGTCCTTTACTATCCAGCTGCTCTTCAGAGTCCTTTACCATTCAGCTTCTCTTCAGAGTCCTTTATTATCCAGCTGCTCTTCAGAGTCCTTTACCATTCAGCTTCTCTTCAGAGTCCTTTATTATCCAGCTAATCTTCAGAGTCCTTTACCATCCAGCTGCTCTTCAGAGTCCTTTGCCATCCAGCTGCTCCTCAGAGTCATTTACCATCCAGCTGCTTTTCAGAGTCCTTTACTATCCAGCTGCTCTTCAGAGTCCTTTACCATTCAGCTTCTCTTCAGAGTCCTTTATTATCCAGCTGCTCTTCAGAGTCCTTTACCATCCAGCTGCTCTTCAGAGTCCTTTACCTTCCAGCTGCTCTTCAGAGTCCTTTACTATCCAGCTGCTCTTGAGTCCTTTACCATCCAGCTGCTCTTCAGAGTCCTTTACCATCCAGCTGCTCTTCAGAGTCCTTTACCATCCAGCTGCTCTTCAGAGTCCTTTACTATCCAGCTGCTCTTCAGAGTCCTTTACCATCCAGCTGCTCTTCAGTGTCCTTTACTATCCAGCTGCTCTTGAGTCCTTTACCATCCAGCTGCTCTTCAGAGTCCTTTACCATCCAGCTGCTCTTCAGAGTCCTTTACCATCCAGCTGCTCTTCAGAGTCCTTTACCATCCAGCTGCTCTTGAGTCCTTTACCATTCAGCTGCTCTTCAGAGTCCTTTACCATCCAGCTGCTCTTCAGAGTCCTTTACTATCCAGCTGATCTTCAGAGTCGTTTACTATCCAGCTGCTCTTCAGAGTCCTTTGCCATCCAGCTGCTCCTCAGAGTGATTTACCATCCATCTGCTTTTCAGAGTCCTTTACTATCCAGCTGCTCTTCAGAGTCCTTTACCATTCAGCTTCTCTTCAGAGTCCTTTATTATCCAGCTGCTCTTCAGAGTCCTTTACCATCCAGCTGCTCTTCAGAGTCCTTTACCTTCCAGCTGCTCTTCAGAGTCCTTTACTATCCAGCTGCTCTTGAGTCCTTTACCATTCAGCTGCTCTTCAGAGTACTTTACCATCCAGCTGCTCTTCAGAGTCCTTTACCATCCAGCTGCTCTTCAGAGTCCTTTACCATTCAGCTTCTCTTCAGAGTCCTTGACCATCCAGCTGCTCTTCAGAGTCCTTTACCATCCAGCTGCTCTTCAGAGACCTTTACCATCCAGCTGCTCTTGAGTCCTTTACCATTCAGCTGCTCTTCAGAGTCCTTTACCATCCAGCTGCTCTTCAGAGTCCTTTACTATCCAGCTGATCTTCAGAGTCGTTTACCATCCAGCTGCTCTTCAGAGTCCTTTACCATCCAGCTGCTCTTCAGAGTCCTTTACTATCCAGCTGCTTTTTAGAGTCGTTTACTATCCAGCTGCTCTTCAGAGTCCTTTACTCTCCAGCTGCTCTTCAGAGTCCTTTACCATCCAGCTGCACTTCAGAGTCGTTTACTATCCAGCTGCTCTTCAGAGTCGTTTACTATCAAGCTGCTCTTCAGATTCCTTTACTATCCAGCTGCTCTTCAGAGTCCTTTATTATCCAGCTGCTCTTCAGAGTCCTTTACCATCCAGCTAATCTTCAGAGTCCTTTACCGTCCAGCTGCTCTTCAGAGTCCTTTGCCATCCAGCTGCTCCTCAGAGTCATTTACCATCCAGCTGCTTTTCAGAGTCCTTTACTATCCAGCTGCTCTTCAGAGTCCTTTACCATTCAGCTTCTCTTCAGAGTCCTTTATTATCCAGCTGCTCTTCATAGTCCTTTACCATCCAGCTGCTCTTCAGAGTCCTTTACCTTCCAGCTGCTCTTCAGAGTCCTTTACTATCCAGCTGCTCTTGAGTCCTTTACCATCCAGCTGCTCTTCAGAGTCCTTTACCATCCAGCTGCTCTTCAGAGTCCTTTACCATCCAGCTGCTCTTCAGAGTCCTTTACTATCCAGCTGCTCTTCAGAGTCCTTTACCATCCAGCTGCTCTTCAGAGTCCTTTACTATCCAGCTGCTCTTCAGAGTCGTTTACTATCCAGCTGCTCTTCAGAGTCCTTTACTCTCCAGCTGCTCTTCAGAGTCCTTTACCATCCAGCTGCTCTTCAGAGTCGTTTACTATCCAGCTGCTCTTCAGAGTCGTTTACTATCAAGCTGCTCTTCAGATTCCTTTACTATCCAGCTGCTCTTCAGAGTCCTTTATTATCCAGCTGCTCTTCAGAGTCCTTTACCATCCAGCTAATCTTCAGAGTCCTTTACCATTCAGCTTCTCTTCAGAGTCCTTTATTATCCAGCTGCTCTTCAGAGTCCTTTACCATCCAGCTGCTCTTCAGAGTCCTTTACCTTCCAGCTGCTCTTCAGAGTCCTTTACTATCCAGCTGCTCTTGAGTCCTTTACCATCCAGCTGCTCTTCAGAGTCCTTTACCATCCAGCTGCTCTTCAGAGTCCTTTACCATCCAGCTGCTCTTCAGAGTCCTTTACTATCCAGCTGCTCTTCAGAGTCCTTTACCATCCAGCTGCTCTTCAGTGTCCTTTACTATCCAGCTGCTCTTGAGTCCTTTACAATTCAGCTGCTCTTCAGTCCATTACCATCCATCTGCTCTTCAGAGTCCTTTACCATCCAGCTGCTCTTCAGAGTCCTTTACCATCCAGCTGCTCTTCAGTCCTTTACCATCCATCTGCTCTTCAGAGTCCTTTACCATCCAGCTGCTCTTCAGAGTCCTTTACATCCAGCTGCTCTTCAGAGTCATTTACCATCCAGCTGCTCTTCAGAGTCCTTTACCATCCAGCTTATCTTAAGAGTCCTTTACCATCAAGCTGCTCTTCAGAGTCCTTTACTATCCAGCTGCTTTTCAGAGTCCTTTACTATCCAGCTGCTCTTCAGAGTCCTTTACCATTCAGCTTCTCTTCAGAGTCCTTTACCATCCAGCTGCTCTTCAGAGTCCTTTACTATCCAGCTGCTCTTCAGAGTCCTTTACCATCCAGCTGCTCTTCAGAGTCCTTTACCATCCAGCTGCTCTTCAGAGTCCTTTACCATTAAGCAGCTCTTCAGAGTCCTTTACTATCCAGCTGCTCTTCAGAGTCGTTTACTATCCAGCTGCCCTTCAGAGTTCTTTACTCTCCAGCTGCTCTTCAGAGTCCTTTACCATCCAGCTGCTCTTCAGAGTCCTTTACCATCCAGCTGCTCTTCAGTGTCCTTTACTATCCAGCTGCTCTTGAGTCCTTTACAATTCAGCTGCTCTTCAGTCCTTTACCATCCATCTGCTCTTCAGAGTCCTTTACCATCCAGCTGCTCTTCAGAGTCCTTTACCATCCAGCTGCTCTTCAGTCCTTTACCATCCATCTGCTCTTCAGAGTCCTTTACCATCCAGCTGCTCTTCAGAGTCCTTTACATCCAGCTGCTCTTCAGAGTCATTTACCATCCAGCTGCTCTTCAGAGTCCTTTACCATCCAGCTGATCTTAAGAGTCCTTTACCATCAAGCTGCTCTTCAGAGTCCTTTACTATCCAGCTGCTTTTCAGAGTCCTTTACTATCCAGCTGCTCTTCAGAGTCCTTTACCATTCAGCTTCTCTTCAGAGTCCTTTACCATCCAGCTGCTCTTCAGAGTCCTTTACCATCCAGCTGCTCTTCAGAGTCCTTTACCATCCAGCTGCTCTTCAGAGTCCTTTACTATCCAGCTGCTCTTCAGAGTCCTTTATTATCCAGCTGCTCTTCAGAGTCCTTTACCATCCAGCTAATCTTCAGAGTCCTTTACCATTCAGCTTCTCTTCAGAGTCCTTTATTATCCAGCTGCTCTTCAGAGTCCTTTACCATCCAGCTGCTCTTCAGAGTCCTTTACCTTCCAGCTGCTCTTCAGAGTCCTTTACTATCCAGCTGCTCTTGAGTCCTTTACCATCCAGCTGCTCTTCAGAGTCCTTTACCATCCAGCTGCTCTTCAGAGTCCTTTACCATCCAGCTGATCTTCAGAGTCCTTTACTATCCAGCTGCTCTTCAGAGTCCTTTACCATCCAGCTGCTCTTCAGAGTCCTTTACCATCCAGCTGCTCTTCAGAGTCCTTTACCATCCAGCTGCTCTTCAGAGTCCTTTACCATCCAGCTGCTCTTCAGAGTCCTTTACCATCCAGCTGCTCTTCAGAGTCCTTTACATCCAGCTGCTCTTCAGAGTCATTTACCATCCAGCTGCTCTTCAGAGTCCTTTACCATCCAGCTGATCTTAAGAGTCCTTTACCATCAAGCTGCTCTTCAGAGTCCTTTACTATCCAGCTGCTTTTCAGAGTCCTTTACTATCCAGCTGCTCTTCAGAGTCCTTTACCATTCAGCTTCTCTTCAGAGTCCTTTACCATCCAGCTGCTCTTCAGAGTCCTTTACCATCCAGCTGCTCTTCAGAGTCCTTTACCATCCAGCTGCTCTTCAGAGTCCTTTACCATCCAGCTGCTCTTCAGAGTCCTTTACCATCCAGCTGCTCTTGAGTCCTTTACCATCCAGCTGCTCTTCAGAGTCGTTTACTATCCAGCTGCTCTTCAGAGTCGTTTACTATCAAGCTGCTCTTCAGATTCCTTTACTATCCAGCTGCTCTTCAGAGTCCTTTATTATCCAGCTGCTCTTCAGAGTCCTTTACCATCCAGCTAATCTTCAGAGTCCTTTACCATTCAGCTTCTCTTCAGAGTCCTTTATTATCCAGCTGCTCTTCAGAGTCCTTTACCATCCAGCTGCTCTTCAGAGTCCTTTACCTTCCAGCTGCTCTTCAGAGTCCTTTACTATCCAGCTGCTCTTGAGTCCTTTACCATCCAGCTGCTCTTCAGAGTCCTTTACCATCCAGCTGCTCTTCAGAGTCCTTTACTATCCAGCTGCTCTTGAGTCCTTTACCATCCAGCTGCTCTTCAGAGTCCTTTACCATCCAGCTGCTCTTCAGAGTCCTTTACCATCCAGCTGCTCTTCAGAGTCCTTTACTATCCAGCTGCTCTTCAGTGTCCTTTACTATCCAGCTGCTCTTGAGTCCTTTACAATTCAGCTGCTCTTCAGTCCATTACCATCCATCTGCTCTTCAGAGTCCTTTACCATCCAGCTGCTCTTCAGAGTCCTTTACCATCCAGCTGCTCTTCAGTCCTTTACCATCCATCTGCTCTTCAGAGTCCTTTACCATCCAGCTGCTCTTCAGAGTCCTTTACATCCAGCTGCTCTTCAGAGTCATTTACCATCCAGCTGCTCTTCAGAGTCCTTTACCATCCAGCTTATCTTAAGAGTCCTTTACCATCAAGCTGCTCTTCAGAGTCCTTCACTATCCAGCTGCTTTTCAGAGTCCTTTACTATCCAGCTGCTCTTCAGAGTCCTTTACCATTCAGCTTCTCTTCAGAGTCCTTTACCATCCAGCTGCTCTTCAGAGTCCTTTACTATCCAGCTGCTCTTCAGAGTCCTTTACCATCCAGCTGCTCTTCAGAGTCCTTTACCATCCAGCTGCTCTTCAGAGTCCTTTACCATTAAGCAGCTCTTCAGAGTCCTTTACTATCCAGCTGCTCTTCAGAGTCGTTTACTATCCAGCTGCCCTTCAGAGTTCTTTACTCTCCAGCTGCTCTTCAGAGTCCTTTACCATCCAGCTGCTCTTCAGAGTCCTTTACCATCCAGCTGCTCTTCAGTGTCCTTTACTATCCAGCTGCTCTTGAGTCCTTTACAATTCAGCTGCTCTTCAGTCCTTTACCATCCATCTGCTCTTCAGAGTCCTTTACCATCCAGCTGCTCTTCAGAGTCCTTTACCATCCAGCTGCTCTTCAGTCCATTACCATCCATCTGCTCTTCAGAGTCCTTTACCATCCAGCTGCTCTTCAGAGTCCTTTACCATCCAGCTGCTCTTCAGTCCTTTACCATCCATCTGCTCTTCAGAGTCCTTTACCATCCAGCTGCTCTTCAGAGTCCTTTACATCCAGCTGCTCTTCAGAGTCATTTACCATCCAGCTGCTCTTCAGAGTCCTTTACCATCCAGCTTATCTTCAGAGTCCTTTACCATCCAGCTGCTCTTCAGAGTCCTTTACTATCCAGCTGCTCTTCAGAGTCCTTTACCATCCAGCTGCTCTTCAGAGTCCTTTACCATCCAGCTGCTCTTCAGAGTCCTTTACCATTAAGCAGCTCTTCAGAGTCCTTTACTATCCAGCTGCTCTTCAGAGTCGTTTACTATCCAGCTGCCCTTCAGAGTTCTTTACTCTCCAGCTGCTCTTCAGAGTCCTTTACCATCCAGCTGCTCTTCAGAGTCCTTTACCATCCAGCTGCTCTTCAGTGTCCTTTACTATCCAGCTGCTCTTGAGTCCTTTACAATTCAGCTGCTCTTCAGTCCTTTACCATCCATCTGCTCTTCAGAGTCCTTTACCATCCAGCTGCTCTTCAGAGTCCTTTACCATCCAGCTGCTCTTCAGTCCTTTACCATCCATCTGCTCTTCAGAGTCCTTTACCATCCAGCTGCTCTTCAGAGTCCTTTACATCCAGCTGCTCTTCAGAGTCATTTACCATCCAGCTGCTCTTCAGAGTCCTTTACCATCCAGCTGATCTTAAGAGTCCTTTACCATCAAGCTGCTCTTCAGAGTCCTTTACTATCCAGCTGCTTTTCAGAGTCCTTTACTATCCAGCTGCTCTTCAGAGTCCTTTACCATTCAGTTTCTCTTCAGAGTCCTTTACCATCCAGCTGCTCTTCAGAGTCCTTTACCATCCAGCTGCTCTTCAGAGTCCTTTACCATCCAGCTGCTCTTCAGAGTCCTTTACTATCCAGCTGCTCTTCAGAGTCCTTTATTATCCAGCTGCTCTTCAGAGTCCTTTACCATCCAGCTAATCTTCAGAGTCCTTTACCATTCAGCTTCTCTTCAGAGTCCTTTATTATCCAGCTGCTCTTCAGAGTCCTTTACCATCCAGCTGCTCTTCAGAGTCCTTTACCTTCCAGCTGCTCTTCAGAGTCCTTTACTATCCAGCTGCTCTTGAGTCCTTTACCATCCAGCTGCTCTTCAGAGTCCTTTACTATCCAGCTGCTCTTGAGTCCTTTACCATTCAGCTGCTCTTCAGAGTACTTTACCATCCAGCTGCTCTTCAGAGTCCTTTACCATCCAGCTGCTCTTCAGAGTCCTTTACCATTCAGCTTCTCTTCAGAGTCCTTTACCATCCAGCTGCTCTTCAGAGTCCTTTACCATCCAGCTGCTCTTCAGAGACCTTTACCATCCAGCTGCTCTTGAGTCCTTTACCATTCAGCTGCTCTTCAGAGTCCTTTACCATCCAGCTGCTCTTCAGAGTCCTTTACTATCCAGCTGATCTTCAGAGTCGTTTACCATCCAGCTGCTCTTCAGAGTCCTTTACCATCCAGCTGCTCTTCAGAGTCCTTTACTATCCAGCTGCTTTTTAGAGTCGTTTACTATCCAGCTGCTCTTCAGAGTCCTTTACTCTCCAGCTGCTCTTCAGAGTCCTTTACCATCCAGCTGCATTCAGAGTCGTTTACTATCCAGCTGCTCTTCAGAGTCGTTTACTATCAAGCTGCTCTTCAGATTCCTTTACTATCCAGCTGCTCTTCAGAGTCCTTTATTATCCAGCTGCTCTTCAGAGTCCTTTACCATCCAGCTAATCTTCAGAGTCCTTTACCGTCCAGCTGCTCTTCAGAGTCCTTTGCCATCCAGCTGCTCCTCAGAGTCATTTACCATCCAGCTGCTTTTCAGAGTCCTTTACTATCCAGCTGCTCTTCAGAGTCCTTTACCATTCAGCTTCTCTTCAGAGTCCTTTATTATCCAGCTGCTCTTCATAGTCCTTTACCATCCAGCTGCTCTTCAGAGTCCTTTACCTTCCAGCTGCTCTTCAGAGTCCTTTACTATCCAGCTGCTCTTGAGTCCTTTACCATCCAGCTGCTCTTCAGAGTCCTTTACCATCCAGCTGCTCTTCAGAGTCCTTTACCATCCAGCTGCTCTTCAGAGTCCTTTACTATCCAGCTGCTCTTCAGAGTCCTTTACCATCCAGCTGCTCTTCAGAGTCCTTTACTATCCAGCTGCTCTTCAGAGTCGTTTACTATCCAGCTGCTCTTCAGAGTCCTTTACTCTCCAGCTGCTCTTCAGAGTCCTTTACCATCCAGCTGCTCTTCAGAGTCGTTTACTATCCAGTTGCTCTTCAGAGTCGTTTACTATCAAGCTGCTCTTCAGATTCCTTTACTATCCAGCTGCTCTTCAGAGTCCTTTATTATCCAGCTGCTCTTCAGAGTCCTTTACCATCCAGCTAATCTTCAGAGTCCTTTACCATTCAGCTTCTCTTCAGAGTCCTTTATTATCCAGCTGCTCTTCAGAGTCCTTTACCATCCAGCTGCTCTTCAGAGTCCTTTACCTTCCAGCTGCTCTTCAGAGTCCTTTACTATCCAGCTGCTCTTGAGTCCTTTACCATCCAGCTGCTCTTCAGAGTCCTTTACCATCCAGCTGCTCTTCAGAGTCCTTTACCATCCAGCTGCTCTTCAGAGTCCTTTACTATCCAGCTGCTCTTCAGAGTCCTTTACCATCCAGCTGCTCTTCAGTGTCCTTTACTATCCAGCTGCTCTTGAGTCCTTTACAATTCAGCTGCTCTTCAGTCCATTACCATCCATCTGCTCTTCAGAGTCCTTTACCATCCAGCTGCTCTTCAGAGTCCTTTACCATCCAGCTGCTCTTCAGTCCTTTACCATCCATCTGCTCTTCAGAGTCCTTTACCATCCAGCTGCTCTTCAGAGTCCTTTACATCCAGCTGCTCTTCAGAGTCATTTACCATCCAGCTGCTCTTCAGAGTCCTTTACCATCCAGCTTATCTTAAGAGTCCTTTACCATCAAGCTGCTCTTCAGAGTCCTTTACTATCCAGCTGCTTTTCAGAGTCCTTTACTATCCAGCTGCTCTTGAGTCCTTTACAATTCAGCTGCTCTTCAGTCCTTTACCATCCATCTGCTCTTCAGAGTCCTTTACCATCCAGCTGCTCTTCAGAGTCCTTTACTATCCAGCTGCTCTTGAGTCCTTAACCATCCAGCTGCTCTTCAGAGTCCTTTACCATCCAGCTGCTCTTCAGAGTCCTTTACCATCCAGCTGCTCTTCAGAGTCCTTTACCATCCAGCTGCTCTTCAGAGTCCTTTACCATCCAGCTGCTCTTCAGAGTCCTTTACCATCCAGCTGCTCTTCAGAGTCCTTTACCATCCAGCTGCTCTTCAGAGTCCTTTACCATCCAGCTGCTCTTCAGAGTCCTTTACCATCCAGCTGCTCTTCAGAGTCCTTTACATCCAGCTGCTCTTCAGAGTCATTTACCATCCAGCTGCTCTTCAGAGTCCTTTACCATCCAGCTGATCTTAAGAGTCCTTTACCATCAAGCTGCTCTTCAGAGTCCTTTACTATCCAGCTGCTTTTCAGAGTCCTTTACTATCCAGCTGCTCTTCAGAGTCCTTTACCATTCAGCTTCTCTTCAGAGTCCTTTACCATCCAGCTGCTCTTCAGAGTCCTTTACCATCCAGCTGCTCTTCAGAGTCCTTTACCATCCAGCTGCTCTTCAGAGTCCTTTACCATCCAGCTGCTCTTCAGAGTCCTTTACCATCCAGCTGCTCTTCAGAGTCCTTTACCATCCAGCTGCTCTTGAGTCCTTTACCATCCAGCTGCTCTTCAGAGTCGTTTACTATCCAGCTGCTCTTCAGAGTCGTTTACTATCAAGCTGCTCTTCAGAGTCCTTTATTATCCAGCTGCTCTTCAGAGTCCTTTACCATCCAGCTAATCTTCAGAGTCCTTTACCATTCAGCTTCTCTTCAGAGTCCTTTATTATCCAGCTGCTCTTCAGAGTCCTTTACCATCCAGCTGCTCTTCAGAGTCCTTTACCTTCCAGCTGCTCTTCAGAGTCCTTTACTATCCAGCTGCTCTTGAGTCCTTTACCATCCAGCTGCTCTTCAGAGTCCTTTACCATCCAGCTGCTCTTCAGAGTCCTTTACTATCCAGCTGCTCTTGAGTCCTTTACCATCCAGCTGCTCTTCAGAGTCCTTTACCATCCAGCTGCTCTTCAGAGTCCTTTACCATCCAGCTGCTCTTCAGAGTCCTTTACTATCCAGCTGCTCTTCAGAGTCCTTTACCATCCAGCTGCTCTTCAGTGTCCTTTACTATCCAGCTGCTCTTGAGTCCTTTACAATTCAGCTGCTCTTCAGTCCATTACCATCCATCTGCTCTTCAGAGTCCTTTACCATCCAGCTGCTCTTCAGAGTCCTTTACCATCCAGCTGCTCTTCAGTCCTTTACCATCCATCTGCTCTTCAGAGTCCTTTACCATCCAGCTGCTCTTCAGAGTCCTTTACATCCAGCTGCTCTTCAGAGTCCTTTACATCCAGCTGCTCTTCAGAGTCATTTACCATCCAGCTGCTCTTCAGAGTCCTTTACCATCCAGCTTATCTTAAGAGTCCTTTACCATCAAGCTGCTCTTCAGAGTCCTTTACTATCCAGCTGCTTTTCAGAGTCCTTTACTATCCAGCTGCTCTTCAGAGTCCTTTACCATTCAGCTTCTCTTCAGAGTCCTTTACCATCCAGCTGCTCTTCAGAGTCCTTTACTATCCAGCTGCTCTTCAGAGTCCTTTACCATCCAGCTGCTCTTCAGAGTCCTTTACCATCCAGCTGCTCTTCAGAGTCCTTTACCATTAAGCAGCTCTTCAGAGTCCTTTACTATCCAGCTGCTCTTCAGAGTCGTTTACTATCCAGCTGCCCTTCAGAGTTCTTTACTCTCCAGCTGCTCTTCAGAGTCCTTTACCATCCAGCTGCTCTTCAGAGTCCTTTACCATCCAGCTGCTCTTCAGTGTCCTTTACTATCCAGCTGCTCTTGAGTCCTTTACAATTCAGCTGCTCTTCAGTCCTTTACCATCCATCTGCTCTTCAGAGTCCTTTACCATCCAGCTGCTCTTCAGAGTCTTTACCATCCAGCTGCTCTTCAGTCCATTACCATCCATCTGCTCTTCAGAGTCCTTTACCATCCAGCTGCTCTTCAGAGTCCTTTACCATCCAGCTGCTCTTCAGTCCTTTACCATCCATCTGCTCTTCAGAGTCCTTTACCATCCAGCTGCTCTTCAGAGTCCTTTACATCCAGCTGCTCTTCAGAGTCATTTACCATCCAGCTGCTCTTCAGAGTCCTTTACCATCCAGCTTATCTTAAGAGTCCTTTACCATCAAGCTGCTCTTCAGAGTCCTTTACCATTCAGCTTCTCTTCAGAGTCCTTTACCATCCAGCTGCTCTTCAGAGTCCTTTACTATCCAGCTGCTCTTCAGAGTCCTTTACCATCCAGCTGCTCTTCAGAGTCCTTTACCATCCAGCTGCTCTTCAGAGTCCTTTACCATTAAGCAGCTCTTCAGAGTCCTTTACTATCCAGCTGCTCTTCAGAGTCGTTTACTATCCAGCTGCCCTTCAGAGTTCTTTACTCTCCAGCTGCTCTTCAGAGTCCTTTACCATCCAGCTGCTCTTCAGAGTCCTTTACCATCCATCTGCTCTTCAGAGTCCTTTACCATCCAGCTGCTCTTCAGAGTCCTTTACCATCCAGCTGCTCTTCAGTCCTTTACCATCCATCTGCTCTTCAGAGTCCTTTACCATCCAGCTGCTCTTCAGAGTCCTTTACATCCAGCTGCTCTTCAGAGTCATTTACCATCCAGCTGCTCTTCAGAGTCCTTTACCATCCAGCTGATCTTAAGAGTCCTTTACCATCAAGCTGCTCTTCAGAGTCCTTTACTATCCAGCTGCTTTTCAGAGTCCTTTACTATCCAGCTGCTCTTCAGAGTCCTTTACCATTCAGCTTCTCTTCAGAGTCCTTTACCATCCAGCTGCTCTTCAGAGTCCTTTACCATCCAGCTGCTCTTCAGAGTCCTTTACCATCCAGCTGCTCTTCAGAGTCCTTTACTATCCAGCTGCTCTTCAGAGTCCTTTATTATCCAGCTGCTCTTCAGAGTCCTTTACCATCCAGCTAATCTTCAGAGTCCTTTACCATTCAGCTTCTCTTCAGAGTCCTTTATTATCCAGCTGCTCTTCAGAGTCCTTTACCATCCAGCTGCTCTTCAGAGTCCTTTACCTTCCAGCTGCTCTTCAGAGTCCTTTACTATCCAGCTGCTCTTGAGTCCTTTACCATCCAGCTGCTCTTCAGAGTCCTTTACCATCCAGCTGCTCTTCAGAGTCCTTTACCATCCAGCTGCTCTTCAGAGTCCTTTACTATCCAGCTGCTCTTCAGAGTCCTTTACCATCCAGCTGCTCTTCAGAGTCCTTTACCATCCAGCTGCTCTTCAGAGTCCTTTACCATCCAGCTGCTCTTCAGAGTCCTTTACCATCCAGCTGCTCTTCAGAGTCCTTTACCATCCAGCTGCTCTTCAGAGTCCTTTACATCCAGCTGCTCTTCAGAGTCATTTACCATCCAGCTGCTCTTCAGAGTCCTTTACCATCCAGCTGATCTTAAGAGTCCTTTACCATTAAGCAGCTCTTCAGAGTCCTTTACTATCCAGCTGCTCTTCAGAGTCGTTTACTATCCAGCTGCCCTTCAGAGTTCTTTACTCTCCAGCTGCTCTTCAGAGTCCTTTACCATCCAGCTGCTCTTCAGAGTCCTTTACCATCCAGCTGCTCTTCAGTGTCCTTTACTATCCAGCTGCTCTTGAGTCCTTTACAATTCAGCTGCTCTTCAGTCCTTTACCATCCATCTGCTCTTCAGAGTCCTTTACCATCCAGCTGCTCTTCAGAGTCCTTTACCATCCAGCTGCTCTTCAGTCCATTACCATCCATCTGCTCTTCAGAGTCCTTTACCATCCAGCTGCTCTTCAGAGTCCTTTACCATCCAGCTGCTCTTCAGTCCTTTACCATCCATCTGCTCTTCAGAGTCCTTTACCATCCAGCTGCTCTTCAGAGTCCTTTACATCCAGCTGCTCTTCAGAGTCATTTACCATCCAGCTGCTCTTCAGAGTCCTTTACCATCCAGCTTATCTTAAGAGTCCTTTACCATCAAGCTGCTCTTCAGAGTCCTTTACCATTCAGCTTCTCTTCAGAGTCCTTTACCATCCAGCTGCTCTTCAGAGTCCTTTACTATCCAGCTGCTCTTCAGAGTCCTTTACCATCCAGCTGCTCTTCAGAGTCCTTTACCATCCAGCTGCTCTTCAGAGTCCTTTACCATTAAGCAGCTCTTCAGAGTCCTTTACTATCCAGCTGCTCTTCAGAGTCGTTTACTATCCAGCTGCCCTTCAGAGTTCTTTACTCTCCAGCTGCTCTTCAGAGTCCTTTACCATCCAGCTGCTCTTCAGAGTCCTTTACCATCCAGCTGCTCTTCAGTGTCCTTTACTATCCAGCTGCTCTTGAGTCCTTTACAATTCAGCTGCTCTTCAGTCCTTTACCATCCATCTGCTCTTCAGAGTCCTTTACCATCCAGCTGCTCTTCAGAGTCCTTTACCATCCAGCTGCTCTTCAGTCCTTTACCATCCATCTGCTCTTCAGAGTCCTTTACCATCCAGCTGCTCTTCAGAGTCCTTTACATCCAGCTGCTCTTCAGAGTCATTTACCATCCAGCTGCTCTTCAGAGTCCTTTACCATCCAGCTGATCTTAAGAGTCCTTTACCATCAAGCTGCTCTTCAGAGTCCTTTACTATCCAGCTGCTTTTCAGAGTCCTTTACTATCCAGCTGCTCTTCAGAGTCCTTTACCATTCAGCTTCTCTTCAGAGTCCTTTACCATCCAGCTGCTCTTCAGAGTCCTTTACCATCCAGCTGCTCTTCAGAGTCCTTTACCATCCAGCTGCTCTTCAGAGTCCTTTACTATCCAGCTGCTCTTCAGAGTCCTTTATTATCCAGCTGCTCTTCAGAGTCCTTTACCATCCAGCTAATCTTCAGAGTCCTTTATTATCCAGCTGCTCTTCAGAGTCCTTTACCATCCAGCTGCTCTTCAGAGTCCTTTACCTTCCAGCTGCTCTTCAGAGTCCTTTACTATCCAGCTGCTCTTGAGTCCTTTACCATCCAGCTGCTCTTCAGAGTCCTTTACCATCCAGCTGCTCTTCAGAGTCCTTTACCATCCAGCTGCTCTTCAGAGTCCTTTACTATCCAGCTGCTCTTCAGAGTCCTTTACCATCCAGCTGCTCTTCAGAGTCCTTTACCATCCAGCTGCTCTTCAGAGTCCTTTACCATCCAGCTGCTCTTCAGAGTCCTTTACCATCCAGCTGCTCTTCAGAGTCCTTTACCATCCAGCTGCTCTTCAGAGTCCTTTACATCCAGCTGCTCTTCAGAGTCATTTACCATCCAGCTGCTCTTCAGAGTCCTTTACCATCCAGCTGATCTTAAGAGTCCTTTACCATCAAGCTGCTCTTCAGAGTCCTTTACTATCCAGCTGCTTTTCAGAGTCCTTTACTATCCAGCTGCTCTTCAGAGTCCTTTACCATTCAGCTTCTCTTCAGAGTCCTTTACCATCCAGCTGCTCTTCAGAGTCCTTTACCATCCAGCTGCTCTTCAGAGTCCTTTACATCCAGCTGCTCTTCAGAGTCATTTACCATCCAGCTGCTCTTCAGAGTCCTTTACCATCCAGCTGATCTTAAGAGTCCTTTACCATCAAGCTGCTCTTCAGAGTCCTTTACTATCCAGCTGCTTTTCAGAGTCCTTTACTATCCAGCTGCTCTTCAGAGTCCTTTACCATTCAGCTTCTCTTCAGAGTCCTTTACCATCCAGCTGCTCTTCAGAGTCCTTTACCATCCAGCTGCTCTTCAGAGTCCTTTACCATCCAGCTGCTCTTCAGAGTCCTTTACTATCCAGCTGCTCTTCAGAGTCCTTTATTATCCAGCTGCTCTTCAGAGTCCTTTACCATCCAGCTAATCTTCAGAGTCCTTTACCATTCAGCTTCTCTTCAGAGTCCTTTATTATCCAGCTGCTCTTCAGAGTCCTTTACCATCCAGCTGCTCTTCAGAGTCCTTTACCTTCCAGCTGCTCTTCAGAGTCCTTTACTATCCAGCTGCTCTTGAGTCCTTTACCATCCAGCTGCTCTTCAGAGTCCTTTACCATCCAGCTGCTCTTCAGAGTCCTTTACCATCCAGCTGCTCTTCAGAGTCCTTTACTATCCAGCTGCTCTTCAGAGTCCTTTACCATCCAGCTGCTCTTCAGAGTCCTTTACCATCCAGCTGCTCTTCAGAGTCCTTTACCATCCAGCTGCTCTTCAGAGTCCTTTACCATCCAGCTGCTCTTCAGAGTCCTTTACCATCCAGCTGCTCTTCAGAGTCCTTTACATCCAGCTGCTCTTCAGAGTCATTTACCATCCAGCTGCTCTTCAGAGTCCTTTACCATCCAGCTGATCTTAAGAGTCCTTTACCATCAAGCTGCTCTTCAGAGTCCTTTACTATCCAGCTGCTTTTCAGAGTCCTTTACTATCCAGCTGCTCTTCAGAGTCCTTTACCATTCAGCTTCTCTTCAGAGTCCTTTACCATCCAGCTGCTCTTCAGAGTCCTTTACCATCCAGCTGCTCTTCAGAGTCCTTTACCATCCAGCTGCTCTTCAGAGTCCTTTACCATCCAGCTGCTCTTCAGAGTCCTTTACCATCCAGCTGCTCTTCAGAGTCCTTTACCATCCAGCTGCTCTTGAGTCCTTTACCATTCAGCTGCTCTTCAGAGTCCTTTACCATCCAGCTGCTCTTCAGAGTCCTTTACTATCCAGCTGATCTTCAGAGTCGTTTACTATCCAGCTGCTCTTCAGAGTCCTTTTCCATCCAGCTGCTCTTCAGAGTCCTTTACTATCCAGCTGCTCTTCAGAGTCCTTTACTATCCAGCTGCTCTTCAGAGTCCTTTACTCTCCAGCTGCTCTTCAGAGTCCTTTACCATCCAGCTGCTCTTCAGAGTCGTTTACTATCCAGCTGCTCTTCAGAGTCGTTTACTATCAAGCTGCTCTTCAGATTCCTTTACCATCCAGCTGCTCTTCAGAGTCCTTTACTATCCAGCTGCTCTTGAGTCCTTTACCATTCAGCTGCTCTTCAGAGTCCTTTACCATCCAGCTGCTCTTCAGAGTCCTTTACCATCCAGCTGCTCTTCAGAGTCCTTTACCATTCAGCTTCTCTTCAGAGTCCTTTACCATCCAGCTGCTCTTCAGAGTCCTTTACCATCCAGCTGCTCTTCAGAGACCTTTACCATCCAGCTGCTCTTCAGAGTCCTTTACCATCCAGCTGCTCTTCAGAGTCCTTTACCATCCAGCTGCTCTTCAGAGTCCTTTACCATCCAGCTGCTCTTGAGTCCTTTACCATTCAGCTGCTCTTCAGAGTCCTTTACCATCCAGCTGCTCTTCAGTGTCCTTTACTATCCAGCTGCTCTTGAGTCCTTTACCATCCAGCTGCTCTTCAGAGTCCTTTACCATCCAGCTGCTCTTCAGAGTCCTTTACCATCCAGCTGCTCTTGAGTCCTTTACCATTCAGCTGCTCTTCAGAGTCCTTTACCATCCAGCTGCTCTTCAGAGTCCTTTACTATCCAGCTGATCTTCAGAGTCCTTTACTATCCAGCTGCTCTTCAGAGTCCTTTACCATCCAGCTGCTCTTCAGAGTCCTTTACTATCCAGCTGCTCTTCAGAGTCGTTTACTATCCAGCTGCTCTTCAGAGTCCTTTACTCTCCAGCTGCTCTTCAGAGTCCTTTACCATCCAGCTGCTCTTCAGAGTCGTTTACTATCCAGCTGCTCTTCAGAGTCGTTTACTATCAAGCTGCTCTTCAGATTCCTTTACTATCCAGCTGCTCTTCAGAGTCCTTTATTATCCAGCTGCTCTTCAGAATCCTTTACCATCCAGCTAATCTTCAGAGTCCTTTACCATCCAGCTGCTCTTCAGAGTCCTTTGCCATCCAGCTGCTCCTCAGAGTCATTTACCATCCATCTGCTTTTCAGAGTCCTTTACTATCCAGCTGCTCTTCAGAGTCCTTTACCATTCAGCTTCTCTTCAGAGTCCTTTATTATCCAGCTGCTCTTCAGAGTCCTTTACCATCCAGCTGCTCTTCAGAGTCCTTTACCTTCCAGCTGCTCTTCAGAGTCCTTTACTATCCAGCTGCTCTTGAGTCCTTTACCATTCAGCTGCTCTTCAGAGTACTTTACCATCCAGCTGCTCTTCAGAGTCCTTTACCATCCAGCTGCTCTTCAGAGTCCTTTACCATTCAGCTTCTCTTCAGAGTCCTTTACCATCCAGCTGCTCTTCAGAGTCCTTTACCATCCAGCTGCTCTTCAGAGACCTTTACCATCCAGCTGCTCTTGAGTCCTTTACCATTCAGCTGCTCTTCAGAGTCCTTTACCATCCAGCTGCTCTTCAGAGTCCTTTACTATCCAGCTGATCTTCAGAGTCGTTTACTATCCAGCTGCTCTTCAGAGTCCTTTACCATCCAGCTGCTCTTCAGAGTCCTTTACTATCCAGCTGCTTTTTAGAGTCGTTTACTATCCAGCTGCTCTTCAGAGTCCTTTACTCTCCAGCTGCTCTTCAGAGTCCTTTACCATCCAGCTGCACTTCAGAGTCGTTTACTATCCAGCTGCTCTTCAGAGTCGTTTACTATCAAGCTGCTCTTCAGATTCCTTTACTATCCAGCTGCTCTTCAGAGTCCTTTATTATCCAGCTGCTCTTCAGAGTCCTTTACCATCCAGCTAATCTTCAGAGTCCTTTACCGTCCAGCTGCTCTTCAGAGTCCTTTGCCATCCAGCTGCTCCTCAGAGTCATTTACCATCCAGCTGCTTTTCAGAGTCCTTTACTATCCAGCTGCTCTTCAGAGTCCTTTACCATTCAGCTTCTCTTCAGAGTCCTTTATTATCCAGCTGCTCTTCAGAGTCCTTTACCATCCAGCTGCTCTTCAGAGTCCTTTACCTTCCAGCTGCTCTTCAGAGTCCTTTACTATCCAGCTGCTCTTGAGTCCTTTACCATCCAGCTGCTCTTCAGAGTCCTTTACCATCCAGCTGCTCTTCAGAGTCCTTTACCATCCAGCTGCTCTTCAGAGTCCTTTACTATCCAGCTGCTCTTCAGAGTCCTTTACCATCCAGCTGCTCTTCAGAGTCCTTTACTATCCAGCTGCTCTTCAGAGTCGTTTACTATCCAGCTGCTCTTCAGAGTCCTTTACTCTCCAGCTGCTCTTCAGAGTCCTTTACCATCCAGCTGCTCTTCAGAGTCGTTTACTATCCAGCTGCTCTTCAGAGTCGTTTACTATCAAGCTGCTCTTCAGATTCCTTTACTATCCAGCTGCTCTTCAGAGTCCTTCATTATCCAGCTGCTCTTCAGAGTCCTTTACCATCCAGCTAATCTTCAGAGTCCTTTACCATTCAGCTTCTCTTCAGAGTCCTTTATTATCCAGCTGCTCTTCAGAGTCCTTTACCATCCAGCTGCTCTTCAGAGTCCTTTACCTTCCAGCTGCTCTTCAGAGTCCTTTACTATCCAGCTGCTCTTGAGTCCTTTACCATCCAGCTGCTCTTCAGAGTCCTTTACCATCCAGCTGCTCTTCAGAGTCCTTTACCATCCAGCTGCTCTTCAGAGTCCTTTACTATCCAGCTGCTCTTCAGAGTCCTTTACCATCCAGCTGCTCTTCAGTGTCCTTTACTATCCAGCTGCTCTTGAGTCCTTTACAATTCAGCTGCTCTTCAGTCCATTACCATCCATCTGCTCTTCAGAGTCCTTTACCATCCAGCTGCTCTTCAGAGTCCTTTACCATCCATCTGCTCTTCAGAGTCCTTTACCATCCAGCTGCTCTTCAGTCCTTTACCATCCATCTGCTCTTCAGAGTCCTTTACCATCCAGCTGCTCTTCAGAGTCCTTTACATCCAGCTGCTCTTCAGAGTCATTTACCATCCAGCTGCTCTTCAGAGTCCTTTACCATCCAGCTTATCTTAAGAGTCCTTTACCATCAAGCTGCTCTTCAGAGTCCTTTACTATCCAGCTGCTTTTCAGAGTCCTTTACTATCCAGCTGCTCTTCAGAGTCCTTTACCATTCAGCTTCTCTTCAGAGTCCTTTACCATCCAGCTGCTCTTCAGAGTCCTTTACTATCCAGCTGCTCTTCAGAGTCCTTTACCATCCAGCTGCTCTTCAGAGTCCTTTACCATCCAGCTGCTCTTCAGAGTCCTTTACCATTAAGCAGCTCTTCGGAGTCCTTTACTATCCAGCTGCCCTTCAGAGTCGTTTACTATCCAGCTGCCCTTCAGAGTTCTTTACTCTCCAGCTGCTCTTCAGAGTCCTTTACCATCCAGCTGCTCTTCAGAGTCGTTTACTATCCAGCTGCTCTTCAGAGTCCTTTACCATCCAGCTGCTCTTCAGAGTCCTTTACCATCCAGCTGCTCTTCAGAGTCCTTTACTATCCAGCTGCTCTTCAGAGTCCTTTACCATCCAGCTGCTCTTCAGTGTCCTTTACTATCCAGCTGCTCTTGAGTCCTTTACAATTCAGCTGCTCTTCAGTCCTTTACCATCCATCTGCTCTTCAGAGTCCTTTACCATCCAGCTGCTCTTCAGAGTCCTTTACCATCCAGCTGCTCTTCAGTCCTTTACCATCCATCTGCTCTTCAGAGTCCTTTACCATCCAGCTGCTCTTCAGAGTCCTTTACATCCAGCTGCTCTTCAGAGTCATTTACCATCCAGCTGCTCTTCAGAGTCCTTTACCATCCAGCTGATCTTAAGAGTCCTTTACCATCAAGCTGCTCTTCAGAGTCCTTTACTATCCAGCTGCTTTTCAGAGTCCTTTACTATCCAGCTGCTCTTCAGAGTCCTTTACCATCCAGCTGCTCTTCAGAGTCCTTTACCATCCAGCTGCTCTTCAGAGTCCTTTACTATCCAGCTGCTCTTCAGAGTCCTTTACCATCCAGCTGCTCTTCAGAGTCCTTTACCATCCAGCTGCTCTTCAGAGTCCTTTACCATTAAGCAGCTCTTCAGAGTCCTTTACTATCCAGCTGCCCTTCAGAGTCGTTTACTATCCAGCTGCCCTTCAGAGTTCTTTACTCTCCAGCTGCTCTTCAGAGTCCTTTACCATCCAGCTGCTCTTCAGAGTCGTTTACTATCCAGCTGCTCTTCAGAGTCCTTTACCATCCAGCTGCTCTTCAGAGTCCTTTACCATCCAGCTGCTCTTCAGAGTCCTTTACTATCCAGCTGCTCTTCAGAGTCCTTTACCATCCAGCTGCTCTTCAGTGTCCTTTACTATCCAGCTGCTCTTGAGTCCTTTACAATTCAGCTGCTCTTCAGTCCTTTACCATCCATCTGCTCTTCAGAGTCCTTTACCATCCAGCTGCTCTTCAGAGTCCTTTACCATCCAGCTGCTCTTCAGTCCTTTACCATCCATCTGCTCTTCAGAGTCCTTTACCATCCAGCTGCTCTTCAGAGTCCTTTACATCCAGCTGCTCTTCAGAGTCATTTACCATCCAGCTGCTCTTCAGAGTCCTTTACCATCCAGCTGATCTTAAGAGTCCTTTACCATCAAGCTGCTCTTCAGAGTCCTTTACTATCCAGCTGCTTTTCAGAGTCCTTTACTATCCAGCTGCTCTTCAGAGTCCTTTACCATCCAGCTGCTCTTCAGAGTCCTTTACTATCCAGCTGCTCTTCAGAGTCCTTTATTATCCAGCTGCTCTTCAGAGTCCTTTACCATCCAGCTAATCTTCAGAGTCCTTTACCATTCAGCTTCTCTTCAGAGTCCTTTATTATCCAGCTGCTCTTCAGAGTCCTTTACCATCCAGCTGCTCTTCAGAGTCCTTTACCTTCCAGCTGCTCTTCAGAGTCCTTTACTATCCAGCTGCTCTTGAGTCCTTTACCATCCAGCTGCTCTTCAGAGTCCTTTACCATCCAGCTGCTCTTCAGAGTCCTTTACCATCCAGCTGCTCTTCAGAGTCCTTTACTATCCAGCTGCTCTTCAGAGTCCTTTACCATCCAGCTGCTCTTCAGTGTCCTTTACTATCCAGCTGCTCTTGAGTCCTCTACAATTCAGCTGCTCTTCAGTCCATTACCATCCATCTGCTCTTCAGAGTCCTTTACCATCCAGCTGCTCTTCAGAGTCCTTTACCATCCAGCTGCTCTTCAGTCCTTTACCATCCATCTGCTCTTCTGAGTCCTTTACCATCCAGCTGCTCTTCAGAGTCCTTTACATCCAGCTGCTCTTCAGAGTCATTTACCATCCAGCTGCTCTTCAGAGTCCTTTACCATCCAGCTTATCTTAAGAGTCCTTTACCATCAAGCTGCTCTTCAGAGTCCTTTACTATCCAGCTGCTTTTCAGAGTCCTTTACTATCCAGCTGCTTTTCAGAGTCCTTTACCATTCAGCTTCTCTTCAGAGTCCTTTACCATCCAGCTGCTCTTCAGAGTCCTTTACTATCCAGCTGCTCTTCAGAGTCCTTTACCATCCAGCTGCTCTTCAGAGTCCTTTACCATCCAGCTGCTCTTCAGAGTCCTTTACCATTAAGCAGCTCTTCAGAGTCCTTTACTATCCAGCTGCTCTTCAGAGTCGTTTACTATCCAGCTGCCCTTCAGAGTTCTTTACTCTCCAGCTGCTCTTCAGAGTCCTTTACCATCCAGCTGCTCTTCAGAGTCGTTTACTATCCAGCTGCTCTTCAGAGTCCTTTACCATCCAGCTGCTCTTCAGAGTCCTTTACCATCCAGCTGCTCTTCAGAGTCCTTTACCATCCAGCTGCTCTTCAGAGTCCTTTACTATCCAGCTGCTCTTCAGAGTCCTTTACCATCCAGCTGCTCTTCAGTGTCCTTTACTATCCAGCTGCTCTTGAGTCCTTTACAATTCAGCTGCTCTTCAGTCCTTTACCATCCATCTGCTCTTCAGAGTCCTTTACCATCCAGCTGCTCTTCAGAGTCCTTTACCATCCAGCTGCTCTTCAGTCCTTTACCATCCATCTGCTCTTCAGAGTCCTTTACCATCCAGCTGCTCTTCAGAGTCCTTTACATCCAGCTGCTCTTCAGAGTCATTTACCATCCAGCTGCTCTTCAGAGTCCTTTACCATCCAGCTGATCTTAAGAGTCCTTTACCATCAAGCTGCTCTTCAGAGTCCTTTACTATCCAGCTGCTTTTCAGAGTCCTTTACTATCCAGCTGCTCTTCAGAGTCCTTTACCATTCAGCTTCTCTTCAGAGTCCTTTACCATCCAGCTGCTCTTCAGAGTCCTTTACCATCCAGCTGCTCTTCAGAGTCCTTTACCATCCAGCTGCTCTTCAGAGTCCTTTACCATCCAGCTGCTCTTCAGAGTCCTTTACCATCCAGCTGCTCTTCAGAGTCCTTTACCATCCAGCTGCTCTTCAGAGTCCTTTACCATCCAGCTGCTCTTGAGTCCTTTACCATTCAGCTGCTCTTCAGAGTCCTTTACCATCCAGCTGCTCTTCAGAGTCCTTTACTATCCAGCTGATCTTCAGAGTCGTTTACTATCCAGCTGCTCTTCAGAGTCCTTTACCATCCAGCTGCTCTTCAGAGTCCTTTACTATCCAGCTGCTCTTCAGAGTCCTTTACTATCCAGCTGCTCTTCAGAGTCCTTTACTCTCCAGCTGCTCTTCAGAGTCCTTTACCATCCAGCTGCTCTTCAGAGTCGTTTACTATCCAGCTGCTCTTCAGAGTCGTTTACTATCCAGCTGCTCTTCAGAGACCTTTATTATCCAGCTGCTCTTCAGAATCCTTTACCATCCAGCTAATCTTCAGAGTCCTTTACCATCCAGCTGCTCTTCAGAGTCCTTTACCATCCAGCTGCTCTTCAGAGTCCTTTACCATCCAGCTGCTCTTGAGTCCTTTACCATTCAGCTGCTCTTCAGAGTCCTTTACCATCCAGCTGGTCTTCAGAGTCCTTTACTATCCAGCTGATCTTCAGAGTCGTTTACTATCCAGCTGCTCTTCAGAGTCCTTTACCATCCAGCTGCTCTTCAGAGTCCTTTACTATCCAGCTGCTCTTCAGAGTCGTTTACTATCCAGCTGCTCTTCAGAGTCCTTTACTCTCCAGCTGCTCTTCAGAGTCCTTTACCATCCAGCTGCTCTTCAGAGTCGTTTACTATCCAGCTGCTCTTCAGAGTCGTTTACTATCAACCTGCTCTTCAGATTCCTTTACTATCCAGCTGCTCTTCAGAGTCCTTTATTATCCAGCTGCTCTTCAGAGTCCTTTACCATCCAGCTAATCTTCAGAGTCCTTTACCATTCAGCTTCTCTTCAGAGTCCTTTATTATCCAGCTGCTCTTCAGAGTCCTTTACCATCCAGCTGCTCTTCAGAGTCCTTTACCTTCCAGCTGCTCTTCAGAGTCCTTTACTATCCAGCTGCTCTTGAGTCCTTTACCATCCAGCTGCTCTTCAGAGTCCTTTACCATCCAGCTGCTCTTCAGAGTCCTTTACCATCCAGCTGCTCTTCAGAGTCCTTTACTATCCAGCTGCTCTTCAGAGTCCTTTACCATCCAGCTGCTCTTCAGTGTCCTTTACTATCCAGCTGCTCTTGAGTCCTTTACAATTCAGCTGCTCTTCAGTCCATTACCATCCATCTGCTCTTCAGAGTCCTTTACCATCCAGCTGCTCTTCAGAGTCCTTTACCATCCAGCTGCTCTTCAGTCCTTTACCATCCATCTGCTCTTCAGAGTCCTTTACCATCCAGCTGCTCTTCAGAGTCCTTTACATCCAGCTGCTCTTCAGAGTCATTTACCATCCAGCTGCTCTTCAGAGTCCTTTACCATCCAGCTTATCTTAAGAGTCCTTTACCATCAAGCTGTTCTTCAGAG
Source organism: Eucyclogobius newberryi (assembly GCF_026437365.1). Taxonomy (NCBI): domain Eukaryota; kingdom Metazoa; phylum Chordata; class Actinopteri; order Gobiiformes; family Gobiidae; genus Eucyclogobius; species Eucyclogobius newberryi. The sequence goes on along the minus strand of NW_027316278.1, from coordinate 42,574,613 downwards.
TCCTTTACTATCCAGCTGCTCTTCAGAGTCCTTTACTATCCAGCTGCTCTTCAGAGTCCTTTACTCTCCAGCTGCTCTTCAGAGTCCTTTACCATCCAGCTGCTCTTCAGAGTCCTTTACCATCCAGCTGCTCTTCAGAGTCGTTTACTATCCAGCTGCTCTTCAGAGTCGTTTACTATCAAGCTGCTCTTCAGATTCCTTTACTATCCAGCTGCTCTTCAGAGTCCTTTATTATCCAGCTGCTCTTCAGAATCCTTTACCATCCAGCTAATCTTCAGAGTCCTTTACCATCCAGCTGCTCTTCAGAGTCCTTTGCCATCCAGCTGCTCCTCAGAGTCATTTACCATCCATCTGCTTTTCAGAGTCCTTTACTATCCAGCTGCTCTTCAGAGTCCTTTACCATTCAGCTTCTCTTCAGAGTCCTTTATTATCCAGCTGCTCTTCAGAGTCCTTTACCATCCAGCTGCTCTTCAGAGTCCTTTACCTTCCAGCTGCTCTTCAGAGTCCTTTACTATCCAGCTGCTCTTGAGTCCTTTACCATTCAGCTGCTCTTCAGAGTACTTTACCATCCAGCTGCTCTTCAGAGTCCTTTACCATCCAGCTGCTCTTCAGAGTCCTTTACCATTCAGCTTCTCTTCAGAGTCCTTTACCATCCAGCTGCTCTTCAGAGTCCTTTACCATCCAGCTGCTCTTCAGAGACCTTTACCATCCAGCTGCTCTTGAGTCCTTTACCATTCAGCTGCTCTTCAGAGTCCTTTACCATCCAGCTGCTCTTCAGAGTCCTTTACTATCCAGCTGATTTTCAGAGTCCTTTACTATCCAGCTGCTCTTTAGAGTCGTTTACTATCCAGCTGCTCTTCAGAGTCCTTTACTCTCCAGCTGCTCTTCAGAGTCCTTTACCATCCAGCTGCACTTCAGAGTCGTTTACTATCCAGCTGCTCTTCAGAGTCGTTTACTATCAAGCTGCTCTTCAGATTCCTTTACTATCCAGCTGCTCTTCAGAGTCCTTTATTATCCAGCTGCTCTTCAGAGTCCTTTACCATCCAGCTAATCTTCAGAGTCCTTTACCGTCCAGCTGCTCTTCAGAGTCCTTTGCCATCCAGCTGCTCCTCAGAGTCCTTTACCGTCCAGCTGCTCTTCAGAGTCCTTTGCCATCCAGCTGCTCCTCAGAGTCATTTACCATCCAGCTGCTTTTCAGAGTCCTTTACTATCCAGCTGCTCTTCAGAGTCCTTTACCATTCAGCTTCTCTTCAGAGTCCTTTATTATCCAGCTGCTCTTCAGAGTCCTTTACCATCCAGCTGCTCTTCAGAGTCCTTTACCTTCCAGCTGCTCTTCAGAGTCCTTTACTATCCAGCTGCTCTTGAGTCCTTTACCATCCAGCTGCTCTTCAGAGTCCTTTACCATCCAGCTGCTCTTCAGAGTCCTTTACCATCCAGCTGCTCTTCAGAGTCCTTTACTATCCAGCTGCTCTTCAGAGTCCTTTACCATCCAGCTGCTCTTCAGAGTCCTTTACTATCCAGCTGCTCTTCAGAGTCGTTTACTATCCAGCTGCTCTTCAGAGTCCTTTACTCTCCAGCTGCTCTTCAGAGTCCTTTACCATCCAGCTGCTCTTCAGAGTCGTTTACTATCCAGCTGCTCTTCAGAGTCGTTTACTATCAAGCTGCTCTTCAGATTCCTTTACTATCCAGCTGCTCTTCAGAGTCCTTTATTATCCAGCTGCTCTTCAGAGTCCTTTACCATCCAGCTAATCTTCAGAGTCCTTTACCATTCAGCTTCTCTTCAGAGTCCTTTATTATCCAGCTGCTCTTCAGAGTCCTTTACCATCCAGCTGCTCTTCAGAGTCCTTTACCTTCCAGCTGCTCTTCAGAGTCCTTTACTATCCAGCTGCTCTTGAGTCCTTTACCATCCAGCTGCTCTTCAGAGTCCTTTACCATCCAGCTGCTCTTCAGAGTCCTTTACCATCCAGCTGCTCTTCAGAGTCCTTTACTATCCAGCTGCTCTTCAGAGTCCTTTACCATCCAGCTGCTCTTCAGTGTCCTTTACTATCCAGCTGCTCTTGAGTCCTTTACAATTCAGCTGCTCTTCAGTCCATTACCATCCATCTGCTCTTCAGAGTCCTTTACCATCCAGCTGCTCTTCAGAGTCCTTTACCATCCAGCTGCTCTTCAGTCCTTTACCATCCATCTGCTCTTCAGAGTCCTTTACCATCCAGCTGCTCTTCAGAGTCCTTTACATCCAGCTGCTCTTCAGAGTCATTTACCATCCAGCTGCTCTTCAGAGTCCTTTACTATCCAGCTTATCTTAAGAGTCCTTTACCATCAAGCTGCTCTTCAGAGTCCTTTACTATCCAGCTGCTTTTCAGAGTCCTTTACTATCCAGCTGCTCTTCAGAGTCCTTTACCATTCAGCTTCTCTTCAGAGTCCTTTACCATCCAGCTGCTCTTCAGAGTCCTTTACTATCCAGCTGCTCTTCAGAGTCCTTTACCATCCAGCTGCTCTTCAGAGTCCTTTACCATCCAGCTGCTCTTCAGAGTCCTTTACCATTAAGCAGCTCTTCAGAGTCCTTTACTATCCAGCTGCTCTTCAGAGTCGTTTACTATCCAGCTGCCCTTCAGAGTTCTTTACTCTCCAGCTGCTCTTCAGAGTCCTTTACCATCCAGCTGCTCTTCAGAGTCGTTTACTATCCAGCTGCTCTTCAGAGTCCTTAACCATCCAGCTGCTCTTCAGAGTCCTTTACCATCCAGCTGCTCTTCAGAGTCCTTTACTATCCAGCTGCTCTTCAGAGTCCATTACCATCCAGCTGCTCTTCAGTGTCCTTTACTATCCAGCTGCTCTTGAGTCCTTTACAATTCAGCTGCTCTTCAGTCCTTTACCATCCATCTGCTCTTCAGAGTCCTTTACCATCCACCTGCTCTTCAGAGTCCTTTACCATCCAGCTGCTCTTCAGTCCTTTACCATCCATCTGCTCTTCAGAGTCCTTTACCATCCAGCTGCTCTTCAGAGTCCTTTACATCCAGCTGCTCTTCAGAGTCATTTACCATCCAGCTGCTCTTCAGAGTCCTTTACCATCCAGCTGATCTTAAGAGTCCTTTACCATTAAGCTGCTCTTCAGAGTCCTTTACTATCCAGCTGCTTTTCAGAGTCCTTTACTATCCAGCTGCTCTTCAGAGTCCTTTACCATTCAGCTTCTCTTCAGAGTCCTTTACCATCCAGCTGCTCTTCAGAGTCCTTTACCATCCAGCTGCTCTTCAGAGTCCTTTACCATCCAGCTGCTCTTCAGAGTCCTTTACTATCCAGCTGCTCTTCAGAGTCCTTTATTATCCAGCTGCTCTTCAGAGTCCTTTACCATCCAGCTAATCTTCAGAGTCCTTTACCATTCAGCTTCTCTTCAGAGTCCTTTATTATCCAGCTGCTCTTCAGAGTCCTTTACCATCCAGCTGCTCTTCAGAGTCCTTTACCTTCCAGCTGCTCTTCAGAGTCCTTTACTATCCAGCTGCTCTTGAGTCCTTTACCATCCAGCTGCTCTTCAGAGTCCTTTACCATCCAGCTGCTCTTCAGAGTCCTTTACCATCCAGCTGCTCTTCAGAGTCCTTTACTATCCAGCTGCTCTTCAGAGTCCTTTACCATCCAGCTGCTCTTCAGTGTCCTTTACTATCCAGCTGCTCTTGAGTCCTTTACAATTCAGCTGCTCTTCAGTCCATTACCATCCATCTGCTCTTCAGAGTCCTTTACCATCCAGCTGCTCTTCAGAGTCCTTTACCATCCAGCTGCACTTCAGTCCTTTACCATCCATCTGCTCTTCAGAGTCCTTTACCATCCAGCTGCTCTTCAGAGTCCTTTACATCCAGCTGCTCTTCAGAGTCATTTACCATCCAGCTGCTCTTCAGAGTCCTTTACCATCCAGCTTATCTTAAGAGTCCTTTACCATCAAGCTGCTCTTCAGAGTCCTTTACTATCCAGCTGCTTTTCAGAGTCCTTTACTATCCAGCTGCTCTTCAGAGTCCTTTACCATTCAGCTTCTCTTCAGAGTCCTTTACCATCCAGCTGCTCTTCAGAGTCCTTTACTATCCAGCTGCTCTTCAGAGTCCTTTACCATCCAGCTGCTCCTCAGAGTCCTTTACCATCCAGCTGCTCTTCAGAGTCCTTTACCATTAAGCAGCTCTTCAGAGTCCTTTACTATCCAGCTGCTCTTCAGAGTCGTTTACTATCCAGCTGCCCTTCAGAGTTCTTTACTCTCCAGCTGCTCTTCAGAGTCCTTTACCATCCAGCTGCTCTTCAGAGTTGTTTACTATCCAGCTGCTCTTCAGAGTCCTTTACCATCCAGCTGCTCTTCAGAGTCCTTTACCATCCAGCTGCTCTTCAGAGTCCTTTACCATCCAGCTGCTCTTCAGAGTCCTTTACTATCCAGCTGCTCTTCAGAGTCCTTTACCATCCAGCTGCTCTTCAGTGTCCTTTACTATCCAGCTGCTCTTGAGTCCTTTACAATTCAGCTGCTCTTCAGTCCTTTACCATCCATCTGCTCTTCAGAGTCCTTTACCATCCAGCTGCTCTTCAGAGTCCTTTACCATCCAGCTGCTCTTCAGAGTCCTTTACTATCCAGCTGCTCTTCAGAGTCCTTTACCATCCAGCTGCTCTTCAGTGTCCTTTACTATCCAGCTGCTCTTGAGTCCTTTACAATTCAGCTGCTCTTCAGTCCTTTACCATCCATCTGCTCTTCAGAGTCCTTTACCATCCAGCTGCTCTTCAGTCCTTTACCATCCATCTGCTCTTCAGAGTCCTTTACCATCCAGCTGCTCTTCAGAGTCCTTTACATCCAGCTGCTCTTCAGAGTCATTTACCATCCAGCTGCTCTTCAGAGTCCTTTACCATCCAGCTGATCTTAAGAGTCCTTTACCATCAAGCTGCTCTTCAGAGTCCTTTACTATCCAGCTGCTTTTCAGAGTCCTTTACTATCCAGCTGCTCTTCAGAGTCCTTTACCATTCAGCTTCTCTTCAGAGTCCTTTACCATCCAGCTGCTCTTCAGAGTCCTTTACCATCCAGCTGCTCTTCAGAGTCCTTTACCATCCAGCTGCTCTTCAGAGTCCTTTACCATCCAGCTGCTCTTCAGAGTCCTTTACCATCCAGCTGCTCTTCAGAGTCCTTTACCATCCAGCTGCTCTTCAGAGTCCTTTACCATCCAGCTGCTCTTGAGTCCTTTACCATTTAGCTGCTCTTCAGAGTCCTTTACCATCCAGCTGCTCTTCAGAGTCCCTAACTATCCAGCTGATCTTCAGAGTCGTTTACTATCCAGCTGCTCTTCAGAGTCCTTTACCATCCAGCTGCTCTTCAGAGTCCTTTACTATCCAGCTGCTCTTCAGAGTCCTTTACTATCCAGCTGCTCTTCAGAGTCCTTTACTCTCCAGCTGCTCTTCAGAGTCCTTTACCATCCAGCTGCTCTTCAGAGTCGTTTACTATCCAGCTGCTCTTCAGAGTCGTTTACTATCCAGCTGCTCTTCAGAGACCTTTATTATCCAGCTGCTCTTCAGAATCCTTTACCATCCAGCTAATCTTCAGAGTCCTTTACCATCCAGCTGTTCTTCAGAGTCCTTTACCATCCAGCTGCTCTTCAGAGTCCTTTACCATCCAGCTGCTCTTGAGTCCTTTACCATTCAGCTGGTCTTCAGAGTCCTTTACTATCCAGCTGATCTTCAGAGTCGTTTACTATCCAGCTGCTCTTCAGAGTCCTTTACCATCCAGCTGCTCTTCAGAGTCCTTTACTATCCAGCTGCTCTTCAGAGTCGTTTACTATCCAGCTGCTCTTCAGAGTCCTTTACTCTCCAGCTGCTCTTCAGAGTCCTTTACCATCCAGCTGCTCTTCAGAGTCGTTTACTATCCAGCTGCTCTTCAGAGTCGTTTACTATCAAGCTGCTCTTCAGATTCCTTTACTATCCAGCTGCTCTTCAGAGTCCTTTATTATCCAGCTGCTCTTCAGAGTCCTTTACCATCCAGCTAATCTTCATAGTCCTTTACCATTCAGCTTCTCTTCAGAGTCCTTTATTATCCAGCTGCTCTTCAGAGTCCTTTACCATCCAGCTGCTCTTCAGAGTCCTTTACCTTCCAGCTGCTCTTCAGAGTCCTTTACTATCCAGCTGCTCTTGAGTCCTTTACCATCCAGCTGCTCTTCAGAGTCCTTTACCATCCAGCTGCTCTTCAGAGTCCTTTACCATCCAGCTGCTCTTCAGAGTCCTTTACTATCCAGCTGCTCTTCAGAGTCCTTTACCATCCAGCTGCTCTTCAGTGTCCTTTACTATCCAGCTGCTCTTGAGTCCTTTACAATTCAGCTGCTCTTCAGTCCATTACCATCCATCTGCTCTTCAGAGTCCTTTACCATCCAGCTGCTTTTCAGAGTCCTTTACTATCCAGCTGCTCTTCAGAGTCCTTTACCATTCAGCTTCTCTTCAGAGTCCTTTACCATCCAGCTGCTCTTCAGAGTCCTTTACCATCCAGCTGCTCTTCAGAGTCCTTTACCATCCAGCTGCTCTTCAGAGTCCTTTACCATCCAGCTGCTCTTCAGAGTCCTTTACCATCCAGCTGCTCTTCAGAGTCCTTTACCATCCAGCTGCTCTTGAGTCCTTTACCATTCAGCTGCTCTTCAGAGTCCTTTACCATCCAGCTGCTCTTCAGAGTCCTTTACTATCCAGCTGATCTTCAGAGTCGTTTACTATCCAGCTGCTCTTCAGAGTCCTTTACCATCCAGCTGCTCTTCAGAGTCCTTTACTATCCAGCTGCTCTTCAGAGTCCTTTACTATCCAGCTGCTCTTCAGAGTCCTTTACTCTCCAGCTGCTCTTCAGAGTCCTTTACCATCCAGCTGCTCTTCAGAGTCGTTTACTATCCAGCTGCTCTTCAGAGTCGTTTACTATCCAGCTGCTCTTCAGAGACCTTTATTATCCAGCTGCTCTTCAGAATCCTTTACCATCCAGCTAATCTTCAGAGTCCTTTACCATCCAGCTGTTCTTCAGAGTCCTTTACCATCCAGCTGCTCTTCAGAGTCCTTTACCATCCAGCTGCTCTTGAGTCCTTTACCATTCAGCTGGTCTTCAGAGTCCTTTACTATCCAGCTGATCTTCAGAGTCGTTTACTATCCAGCTGCTCTTCAGAGTCCTTTACCATCCAGCTGCTCTTCAGAGTCCTTTACTATCCAGCTGCTCTTCAGAGTCGTTTACTATCCAGCTGCTCTTCAGAGTCCTTTACTCTCCAGCTGCTCTTCAGAGTCCTTTACCATCCAGCTGCTCTTCAGAGTCGTTTACTATCCAGCTGCTCTTCAGAGTCGTTTACTATCAAGCTGCTCTTCAGATTCCTTTACTATCCAGCTGCTCTTCAGAGTCCTTTATTATCCAGCTGCTCTTCAGAGTCCTTTACCATCCAGCTAATCTTCAGAGTCCTTTACCATTCAGCTTCTCTTCAGAGTCCTTTATTATCCAGCTGCTCTTCAGAGTCCTTTACCATCCAGCTGCTCTTCAGAGTCCTTTACCTTCCAGCTGCTCTTCAGAGTCCTTTACTATCCAGCTGCTCTTGAGTCCTTTACCATCCAGCTGCTCTTCAGAGTCCTTTACCATCCAGCTGCTCTTCAGAGTCCTTTACCATCCAGCTGCTCTTCAGAGTCCTTTACTATCCAGCTGCTCTTCAGAGTCCTTTACCATCCAGCTGCTCTTCAGTGTCCTTTACTATCCAGCTGCTCTTGAGTCCTTTACAATTCAGCTGCTCTTCAGTCCATTACCATCCATCTGCTCTTCAGAGTCCTTTACCATCCAGCTGCTCTTCAGAGTCCTTTACCATCCAGCTGCTCTTCAGAGTCATTTACCATCCAGCTGCTCTTCAGAGTCCTTTACCATCCAGCTTATCTTAAGAGTCCTTTACCATCAAGCTGCTCTTCAGAGTCCTTTACTATCCAGCTGCTTTTCAGAGTCCTTTACTATCCAGCTGCTCTTCAGAGTCCTTTACCATTCAGCTTCTCTTCAGAGTCCTTTACCATCCAGCTGCTCTTCAGAGTCCTTTACTATCCAGCTGCTCTTCAGAGTCCTTTACCATCCAGCTGCTCTTCAGAGTCCTTTACCATCCAGCTGCTCTTCAGAGTCCTTTACCATTAAGCAGCTCTTCAGAGTCCTTTACTATCCAGCTGCTCTTCAGAGTCGTTTACTATCCAGCTGCCCTTCAGAGTTCTTTACTCTCCAGCTGCTCTTCAGAGTCCTTTACCATCCAGCTGCTCTTCAGAGTCGTTTACTATCCAGCTGCTCTTCAGAGTCCTTTACCATCCAGCTGCTCTTCAGAGTCCTTTACCATCCAGCTGCTCTTCAGAGTCCTTTACTATCCAGCTGCTCTTCAGAGTCCATTACCATCCAGCTGCTCTTCAGTGTCCTTTACTATCCAGCTGCTCTTGAGTCCTTTACAATTCAGCTGCTCTTCAGTCCTTTACCATCCATCTGCTCTTCAGAGTCCTTTACCATCCAGCTGCTCTTCAGAGTCCTTTACCATCCAGCTGCTCTTCAGTCCTTTACCATCCATCTGCTCTTCAGAGTCCTTTACCATCCAGCTGCTCTTCAGAGTCCTTTACATCCAGCTGCTCTTCAGAGTCATTTACCATCCAGCTGCTCTTCAGAGTCCTTTACCATCCAGCTGATCTTAAGAGTCCTTTACCATCAAGCTGCTCTTCAGAGTCCTTTACTATCCAGCTGCTTTTCAGAGTCCTTTACTATCCAGCTGCTCTTCAGAGTCCTTTACCATCCAGCTGCTCTTCAGAGTCCTTTACTATCCAGCTGCTCTTCAGAGTCCTTTATTATCCAGCTGCTCTTCAGAGTCCTTTACCATCCAGCTAATCTTCAGAGTCCTTTACCATTCAGCTTCTCTTCAGAGTCCTTTATTATCCAGCTGCTCTTCAGAGTCCTTTACCATCCAGCTGCTCTTCAGAGTCCTTTACCTTCCAGCTGCTCTTCAGAGTCCTTTACTATCCAGCTGCTCTTGAGTCCTTTACCATCCAGCTGCTCTTCAGAGTCCTTTACCATCCAGCTGCTCTTCAGAGTCCTTTACCATCCAGCTGCTCTTCAGAGTCCTTTACTATCCAGCTGCTCTTCAGAGTCCTTTACCATCCAGCTGCTCTTCAGTGTCCTTTACTATCCAGCTGCTCTTGAGTCATTTACAATTCAGCTGCTCTTCAGTCCATTACCATCCATCTGCTCTTCAGAGTCCTTTACCATCCAGCTGCTCTTCAGAGTCCTTTACATCCAGCTGCTCTTCAGAGTCATTTACCATCCAGCTGCTCTTCAGAGTCCTTTACCATCCAGCTTATCTTAAGAGTCCTTTACCATCAAGCTGCTCTTCAGAGTCCTTTACTATCCAGCTGCTTTTCAGAGTCCTTTACTATCCAGCTGCTCTTCAGTGTCCTTTACTATCCAGCTGCTCTTGAGTCCTTTACAATTCAGCTGCTCTTCAGTCCTTTACCATCCATCTGCTCTTCAGAGTCCTTTACCATCCAGCTGCTCTTCAGAGTCCTTTACATCCAGCTGCTCTTCAGAGTCATTTACCATCCAGCTGCTCTTCAGAGTCCTTTACCATCCAGCTTATCTTAAGAGTCCTTTACCATCAAGCTGCTCTTCAGAGTCCTTTACTATCCAGCTGCTTTTCAGAGTCCTTTACTATCCAGCTGCTCTTCAGAGTCCTTTACCATTCAGCTTCTCTTCAGAGTCCTTTACCATCCAGCTGCTCTTCAGAGTTCTTTACTATCCAGCTGCTCTTCAGAGTCCCTTACCATCCAGCTGCTCTTCAGAGTCCTTTACCATCCAGCTGCTCTTCAGAGTCCTTTACCATTAAGCAGCTCTTCAGAGTCCTTTACTATCCAGCTGCTCTTCAGAGTCGTTTACTATCCAGCTGCCCTTCAGAGTTCTTTACTCTCCAGCTGCTCTTCAGAGTCCTTTACCATCCAGCTGCTCTTCAGAGTCGTTTACTATCCAGCTGCTCTTCAGAGTCCTTTACTATCCAGCTGCTCTTCAGAGTCCTTTACCATCCAGCTGCTCTTCAGTGTCCTTTACTATCCAGCTGCTCTTGAGTCCTTTACAATTCAGCTGCTCTTCAGTCCTTTACCATCCATCTGCTCTTCAGAGTCCTTTACCATCCAGCTGCTCTTCAGAGTCCTTTACCATCCAGCTGCTCTTCAGTCCTTTACCATCCATCTGCTCTTCAGAGTCCTTTACCATCCAGCTGCTCTTCAGAGTCCTTTACATCCAGCTGCTCTTCAGAGTCATTTACCATCCAGCTGCTCTTCAGAGTCCTTTACCATCCAGCTGATCTTAAGAGTCCTTTACCATCAAGCTGCTCTTCAGAGTCCTTTACTATCCAGCTGCTTTTCAGAGTCCTTTACTATCCAGCTGCTCTTCAGAGTCCTTTACCATTCAGCTTCTCTTCAGAGTCCTTTACCATCCAGCTGCTCTTCAGAGTCCTTTACCATCCAGCTGCTCTTCAGAGTCCTTTACCATCCAGCTGCTCTTCAGAGTCATTTACCATCCAGCTGCTCTTCAGAGTCCTTTGCCATCCAGCTGCTCTTCAGAGTCCTTTACCATCCAGCTGCTCTTCAGAGTCCTTTACCATCCAGCTGCTCTTGAGTCCTTTACCATTCAGCTGCTCTTCAGAGTCCTTTACCATCCAGCTGCTCTTCAGAGTCCTTTACTATCCAGCTGATCTTCAGAGTCGTTTACTATCCAGCTGCTCTTCAGAGTCCTTTACCATCCAGCTGCTCTTCAGAGTCCTTTACTATCCAGCTGCTCTTCAGAGTCCTTTACTATCCAGCTGCTCTTCAGAGTCCTTTACTCTCCAGCTGCTCTTCAGAGTCCTTTACCATCCAGCTGCTCTTCAGAGTCGTTTACTATCCAGCTGCTCTTCAGAGTCGTTTACTATCCAGCTGCTCTTCAGAGACTTTATTATCCAGCTGCTCTTCAGAATCCTTTACCATCCAGCTAATCTTCAGAGTCCTTTACCATCCAGCTGCTCTTCAGAGTCCTTTACCATCCAGCTGCTCTTCAGAGTCCTTTACCATCCAGCTGCTCTTGAGTCCTTTACCATTCAGCTGGTCTTCAGAGTCCTTTACTATCCAGCTGATCTTCAGAGTCGTTTACTATCCAGCTGCTCTTCAGAGTCCTTTACCATCCAGCTGCTCTTCAGAGTCCTTTACTATCCAGCTGCTCTTCAGAGTCGTTTACTATCCAGCTGCTCTTCAGAGTCCTTTACTCTCCAGCTGCTCTTCAGAGTCCTTTACCATCCAGCTGCTCTTCAGAGTCGTTTACTATCCAGCTGCTCTTCAGAGTCGTTTACTATCAAGCTGCTCTTCAGATTCCTTTACTATCCAGCTGCTCTTCAGAGTCCTTTATTATCCAGCTGCTCTTCAGAGTCCTTTACCATCCAGCTAATCTTCAGAGTCCTTTACCATTCAGCTTCTCTTCAGAGTCCTTTATTATCCAGCTGCTCTTCAGAGTCCTTTACAATCCAGCTGCTCTTCAGAGTCCTTTACCTTCCAGATGCTCTTCAGAGTCCTTTACTATCCAGCTGCTCTTGAGTCCTTTACCATCCAGCTGCTCTTCAGAGTCCTTTACCATCCAGCTGCTCTTCAGAGTCCTTTACCATCCAGCTGCTCTTCAGAGTCCTTTACTATCCAGCTGCTCTTCAGAGTCCTTTACCATCCAGCTGCTCCTCAGTGTCCTTTACTATCCAGCTGCTCTTGAGTCCTTTACAATTCAGCTGCTCTTCAGTCCATTACCATCCATCTGCTCTTCAGAGTCCTTTACCATCCAGCTGCTCTTCAGAGTCCTTTACCATCCAGCTGCTCTTCAGTCCTTTACCATCCATCTGCTCTTCAGAGTCCTTTACCATCCAGCTGCTCTTCAGAGTCCTTTACATCCAGCTGCTCTTCAGAGTCATTTACCATCCAGCTGCTCTTCAGAGTCCTTTACCATCCAGCTTATCTTAAGAGTCCTTTACCATCAAGCTGCTCTTCAGAGTCCTTTACTATCCAGCTGCTTTTCAGAGTCCTTTACTATCCAGCTGCTCTTCAGAGTCCTTTACCATTCAGCTTCTCTTCAGAGTCCTTTACCATCCAGCTGCTCTTCAGAGTCCTTTACTATCCAGCTGCTCTTCAGAGTCCTTTACCATCCAGCTGCTCTTCAGAGTCCTTTACCATCCAGCTGCTCTTCAGAGTCCTTTACCATTAAGCAGCTCTTCAGAGTCCTTTACTATCCAGCTGCTCTTCAGAGTCGTTTACTATCCAGCTGCCCTTCAGAGTTCTTTACTCTCCAGCTGCTCTTCAGAGTCCTTTACCATCCAGCTGCTCTTCAGAGTCGTTTACTATCCAGCTGCTCTTCAGAGTCCTTTACCATCCAGCTGCTCTTCAGAGTCCTTTAACATCCAGCTGCTCCTCAGAGTCCTTTACCATCCAGCTGCTCTTCAGAGTCCTTTACTATCCAGCTGCTCTTCAGAGTCCTTTGCCATCCAGCTGCTCTTCAGTGTCCTTTAATATCCAGCTGCTCTTGAGTCCTTTACAATTCAGCTGCTCTTCAGTCCTTTACCATCCATCTGCTCTTCAGAGTCCTTTACCATCCAGCTGCTCTTCAGAGTCCTTTACCATCCAGCTGCTCTTCAGTCCTTTACCATCCATCTGCTCTTCAGAGTCCTTTACCATCCAGCTGCTCTTCAGAGTCCTTTACATCCAGCTGCTCTTCAGAGTCATTTACCATCCAGCTGCTCTTCAGAGTCCTTTACCATCCAGCTGATCTTAAGAGTCCTTTACCATCAAGCTGCTCTTCAGAGTCCTTTACTATCCAGCTGCTTTTCAGAGTCCTTTACTATCCAGCTGCTCTTCAGAGTCCTTTACTATCCAGCTGCTCTTCAGAGTCCTTTACTCTCCAGCTGCTCTTCAGAGTCCTTTACCATCCAGCTGCTCTTCAGAGTCGTTTACTATCCAGCTGCTCTTCAGAGTCGTTTACTATCCAGCTGCTCTTCGGAGACCTTTATTATCCAGCTGCTCTTCAGAATCCTTTACCATCCAGCTAATCTTCAGAGTCCTTTACCATCCAGCTGCTCTTCAGAGTCCTTTACCATCCAGCTGCTCTTCAGAGTCCTTTACCATCCAGCTGCTCTTGAGTCCTTTACCATTCAGCTGGTCTTCAGAGTCCTTTACTATCCAGCTGATCTTCAGAGTCGTTTACTATCCAGCTGCTCTTCAGAGTCCTTTACCATCCAGCTGCTCTTCAGAGTCCTTTACTATCCAGCTGCTCTTCAGAGTCGTTTACTATCCAGCTGCTCTTCAGAGTCCTTTACTCTCCAGCTGCTCTTCAGAGTCCTTTACCATCCAGCTGCTCTTCAGAGTCGTTTACTATCCAGCTGCTCTTCAGAGTCGTTTACTATCAAGCTGCTCTTCAGATTCCTTTACTATCCAGCTGCTCTTCAGTGTCCTTTACTATCCAGCTGCTCTTGAGTCCTTTACAATTCAGCTGCTCTTCAGTCCATTACCATCCATCTGCTCTTCAGAGTCCTTTACCATCCAGCTGCTCTTCAGAGTCCTTTACCATCCAGCTGCTCTTCAGTCCTTTACCATCCATCTGCTCTTCAGAGTCCTTTACCATCCAGCTGCTCTTCAGAGTCCTTTACATCCAGCTGCTCTTCAGAGTCATTTACCATCCAGCTGCTCTTCAGAGTCCTTTACCATCCAGCTTATCTTAAGAGTCCTTTACCATCAAGCTGCTCTTCAGAGTCCTTTACTATCCAGCTGCTTTTCAGAGTCCTTTACTATCCAGCTGCTCTTCAGAGTCCTTTACCATTCAGCTTCTCTTCAGAGTCCTTTACCATCCAGCTGCTCTTCAGAGTCCTTTACTATCCAGCTGCTCTTCAGAGTCCTTTACCATCCAGCTGCTCTTCAGAGTCCTTTACCATCCAGCTGCTCTTCAGAGTCCTTTACCATTAAGCAGCTCTTCAGAGTCCTTTACTATCCAGCTGCTCTTCAGAGTCGTTTACTATCCAGCTGCCCTTCAGAGTTCTTTACTCTCCAGCTGCTCTTCAGAGTCCTTTACCATCCAGCTGCTCTTCAGAGTCGTTTACTATCCAGCTGCTCTTCAGAGTCCTTTACCATCCAGCTGCTCTTCAGAGTCCTTTACCATCCAGCTGCTCTTCAGAGTCCTTTACCATCCAGCTGCTCTTCAGAGTCCTTTACTATCCAGCTGCTCTTCAGAGTCCTTTGCCATCCAGCTGCTCTTCAGTGTCCTTTAATATCCAGCTGCTCTTGAGTCCTTTACAATTCAGCTGCTCTTCAGTCCTTTACCATCCATCTGCTCTTCAGAGTCCTTTACCATCCAGCTGCTCTTCAGAGTCCTTTACCATCCAGCTGCTCTTCAGTCCTTTACCATCCATCTGCTCTTTAGAGTCCTTTACCATCCAGCTGCTCTTCAGAGTCCTTTACATCCAGCTGCTCTTCAGAGTCATTTACCATCCAGCTGCTCTTCAGAGTCCTTTACCATCCAGCTGATCTTAAGAGTCCTTTACCATCAAGCTGCTCTTCAGAGTCCTTTACTATCCAGCTGCTTTTCAGAGTCCTTTACTATCCAGCTGCTCTTCAGAGTCCTTTACCATTCAGCTTCTCTTCAGAGTCCTTTACCATCCAGCTTCTCTTCAGAGTCCTTTACCATCCAGCTGCTCTTCAGAGTCCTTTACCATCCAGCTGCTCTTCAGAGTCCTTTACCATCCAGCTGCTCTTCAGAGTCCTTTACCATCCAGCTGCTCTTCAGAGTCCTTTACCATCCAGCTGCTCTTGAGTCCTTTACCATTCAGCTGCTCTTCAGAGTCCTTTACCATCCAGCTGCTCTTCAGAGTCCTTTACTATCCAGCTGATCTTCAGAGTCGTTTACTATCCAGCTGCTCTTCAGAGTCCTTTACCATCCAGCTGCTCTTCAGAGTCCTTTACTATCCAGCTGCTCTTCAGAGTCCTTTACTATCCAGCTGCTCTTCAGAGTCCTTTACCATTCAGCTTCTCTTCAGAGTCCTTTACCATCCAGCTTCTCTTCAGAGTCCTTTACCATCCAGCTGCTCTTCAGAGTCCTTTACCATCCAGCTGCTCTTCAGAGTCCTTTACCATCCAGCTGCTCTTCAGAGTCCTTTACCATCCAGCTGCTCTTCAGAGTCCTTTACCATCCAGCTGCTCTTGAGTCCTTTACCATTCAGCTGCTCTTCAGAGTCCTTTACCATCCAGCTGCTCTTCAGAGTCCTTTACTATCCAGCTGATCTTCAGAGTCGTTTACTATCCAGCTGCTCTTCAGAGTCCTTTACCATCCAGCTGCTCTTCAGAGTCCTTTACTATCCAGCTGCTCTTCAGAGTCCTTTACTATCCAGCTGCTCTTCAGAGTCCTTTACTCTCCAGCTGCTCTTCAGAGTCCTTTACCATCCAGCTGCTCTTCAGAGTCGTTTACTATCCAGCTGCTCTTCAGAGTCGTTTACTATCAAGCTGCTCTTCAGATTCCTTTACTATCCAGCTGCTCTTCAGAGTCCTTTATTATCCAGCTGCTCTTCAGAATCCTTTACCATCCAGCTAATCTTCAGAGTCCTTTACCATCCAGCTGCTCTTCAGAGTCCTTTGCCATCCAGCTGCTCCTCAGAGTCATTTACCATCCAGCTGCTTTTCAGAGTCCTTTACTATCCAGCTGCTCTTCAGAGTCCTTTACCATTCAGCTTCTCTTCAGAGTCCTTTATTATCCAGCTGCTCTTCAGAGTCCTTTACCATCCAGCTGCTCTTCAGAGTCCTTTACCTTCCATCTGCTCTTCAGAGTCCTTTACTATCCAGCTGCTCTTGAGTCCTTTACCATTCAGCTGCTCTTCAGAGTCCTTTACCATCCAGCTGCTCTTCAGAGTCCTTTACCATCCAGCTGCTCTTCAGAGTCCTTTACCATTCAGCTTCTCTTCAGAGTCCTTTACCATCCAGCTGCTCTTCAGAGTCCTTTACCATCCAGCTGCTCTTCAGAGACCTTTACCATCCAGCTGCTCTTGAGTCCTTTACCATTCAGCTGCTCTTCAGAGTCCTTTACCATCCAGCTGCTCTTCAGAGTCCTTTACTATCCAGCTGATCTTCAGAGTCGTTTACTATCCAACTGCTCTTCAGAGTCCTTTACCATCCAGCTGCTCTTCAGAGTCCTTTACTATCCAGCTGCTCTTTAGAGTCGTTTACTATCCAGCTGCTCTTCAGAGTCCTTTACTCTCCAGCTGCTCTTCAGAGTCCTTTACCATCCAGCTGCTCTTCAGAGTCGTTTACTATCCAGCTGCTCTTCAGAGTCGTTTACTATCAAGCTGCTCTTCAGATTCCTTTACTATCCAGCTGCTCTTCAGAGTCCTTTATTATCCAGCTGCTCTTCAGAGTCCTTTACCATCCAGCTAATCTTCAGAGTCCTTTACCGTCCAGCTGCTCTTCAGAGTCCTTTGCCATCCAGCTGCTCCTCAGAGTCATTTACCATCCAGCTGCTTTTCAGAGTCCTTTACTATCCAGCTGCTCTTCAGAGTCCTTTACCATTCAGCTTCTCTTCAGAGTCCTTTATTATCCAGCTGCTCTTCAGAGTCCTTTACCATCCAGCTGCTCTTCAGAGTCCTTTACCTTCCAGCTGCTCTTCAGAGTCCTTTACTATCCAGCTGCTCTTGAGTCCTTTACCATCCAGCTGCTATTCAGAGTCCTTTACCATCCAGCTGCTCTTCAGAGTCCTTTACCATCCAGCTGCTCTTCAGAGTCCTTTACTATCCAGCTGCTCTTCAGAGTCCTTTACCATCCAGCTGCTCTTCAGTGTCCTTTACTATCCAGCTGCTCTTGAGTCCTTTACCATCCAGCTGCTCTTCAGAGTCCTTTACCATCCAGCTGCTCTTCAGAGTCCTTTACCATCCAGCTGCTCTTCAGAGTCCTTTACCATCCAGCTGCTCTTGAGTCCTTTACCATTCAGCTGCTCTTCAGAGTCCTTTACCATCCAGCTGCTCTTCAGAGTCCTTTACTATCCAGCTGATCTTCAGAGTCGTTTACTATCCAGCTGCTCTTCAGAGTCCTTTACCATCCAGCTGCTCTTCAGAGTCCTTTACTATCCAGCTGCTCTTCAGAGTCGTTTACTATCCAGCTGCTCTTCAGAGTCCTTTACTCTCCAGCTGCTCTTCAGAGTCCTTTACCATCCAGCTGCTCTTCAGAGTCGTTTACTATCCAGCTGCTCTTCAGAGTCGTTTACTATCAAGCTCCTCTTCAGATTCCTTTACTATCCAGCTGCTCTTCAGAGTCCTTTATTATCCAGCTGCTCTTCAGAATCCTTTACCATCCAGCTAATCTTCAGAGTCCTTTACCATCCAGCTGCTCTTCAGAGTCCTTTGCCATCCAGCTGCTCCTCAGAGTCATTTACCATCCATCTGCTTTTCAGAGTCCTTTACTATCCAGCTGCTCTTCAGAGTCCTTTACCATTCAGCTTCTCTTCAGAGTCCTTTATTATCCAGCTGCTCTTCAGAGTCCTTTACCATCCAGCTGCTCTTCAGAGTCCTTTACTTTCCAGCTGCTCTTCAGAGTCCTTTACTATCCAGCTGCTCTTGAGTCCTTTACCATTCAGCTGCTCTTCAGAGTCCTTTACCATCCAGCTGCTCTTCAGAGTCCTTTACCATCCAGCTGCTCTTCAGAGTCCTTTACCATTCAGCTTCTCTTCAGAGTCCTTTACCATCCAGCTGCTCTTCAGAGTCCTTTACCATCCAGCTGCTCTTCAGAGACCTTTACCATCCAGCTGCTCTTGAGTCCTTTACCATTCAGCTGCTCTTCAGAGTCCTTTACCATCCAGCTGCTCTTCAGAGTCCTTTACTATCCAGCTGATCTTCAGAGTCGTTTACTATCCAGCTGCTCTTCAGAGTCCTTTACCATCCAGCTGCTCTTCAGAGTCCTTTACTATCCAGCTGCTTTTTAGAGTCGTTTACTATCCAGCTGCTCTTCAGAGTCCTTTACTCTCCAGCTGCTCTTCAGAGTCGTTTACTATCCAGCTGCTCTTCAGAGTCGTTTACTATCAAGCTGCTCTTCAGATTCCTTTACTATCCAGCTGCTCTTCAGAGTCCTTTATTATCCAGCTGCTCTTCAGAGTCCTTTACCATCCAGCTAATCTTCAGAGTCCTTTACCGTCCAGCTGCTCTTCAGAGTCCTTTGCCATCCAGCTGCTCCTCAGAGTCATTTGCCATCCAGCTGCTCTTCAGTGTCCTTTAATATCCAGCTGCTCTTGAGTCCTTTACAATTCAGCTGCTCTTCAGTCCTTTACCATCCATCTGCTCTTCAGAGTCCTTTACCATCCAGCTGCTCTTCAGAGTCCTTTACCATCCAGCTGCTCTTCAGTCCTTTACCATCCATCTGCTCTTCAGAGTCCTTTACCATCCAGCTGCTCTTCAGAGTCCTTTACATCCAGCTGCTCTTCAGAGTCATTTACCATCCAGCTGCTCTTCAGAGTCCTTTACCATCCAGCTGATCTTAAGAGTCCTTTACCATCAAGCTGCTCTTCAGAGTCCTTTACTATCCAGCTGCTTTTCAGAGTCCTTTACTATCCAGCTGCTCTTCAGAGTCCTTTACCATTCAGCTTCTCTTCAGAGTCCTTTACCATCCAGCTTCTCTTCAGAGTCCTTTACCATCCAGCTGCTCTTCAGAGTCCTTTACCATCCAGCTGCTCTTCAGAGTCCTTTACCATCCAGCTGCTCTTCAGAGTCCTTTACCATCCAGCTGCTCTTCAGAGTCCTTTACCATCCAGCTGCTCTTGAGTCCTTTACCATTCAGCTGCTCTTCAGAGTCCTTTACCATCCAGCTGCTCTTCAGAGTCCTTTACTATCCAGCTGATCTTCAGAGTCGTTTACTATCCAGCTGCTCTTCAGAGTCCTTTACCATCCAGCTGCTCTTCAGAGTCCTTTACTATCCAGCTGCTCTTCAGAGTCCTTTACTATCCAGCTGCTCTTCAGAGTCCTTTACTCTCCAGCTGCTCTTCAGAGTCCTTTACCATCCAGCTGCTCTTCAGAGTCGTTTACTATCCAGCTGCTCTTCAGAGTCGTTTACTATCAAGCTGCTCTTCAGATTCCTTTACTATCCAGCTGCTCTTCAGAGTCCTTTATTATCCAGCTGCTCTTCAGAATCCTTTACCATCCAGCTAATCTTCAGAGTCCTTTACCATCCAGCTGCTCTTCAGAGTCCTTTGCCATCCAGCTGCTCCTCAGAGTCATTTACCATCCAGCTGCTTTTCAGAGTCCTTTACTATCCAGCTGCTCTTCAGAGTCCTTTACCATTCAGCTTCTCTTCAGAGTCCTTTATTATCCAGCTGCTCTTCAGAGTCCTTTACCATCCAGCTGCTCTTCAGAGTCCTTTACCTTCCATCTGCTCTTCAGAGTCCTTTACTATCCAGCTGCTCTTGAGTCCTTTACCATTCAGCTGCTCTTCAGAGTCCTTTACCATCCAGCTGCTCTTCAGAGTCCTTTACCATCCAGCTGCTCTTCAGAGTCCTTTACCATTCAGCTTCTCTTCAGAGTCCTTTACCATCCAGCTGCTCTTCAGAGTCCTTTACCATCCAGCTGCTCTTCAGAGACCTTTACCATCCAGCTGCTCTTGAGTCCTTTACCATTCAGCTGCTCTTCAGAGTCCTTTACCATCCAGCTGCTCTTGAGAGTCCTTTACTATCCAGCTGATCTTCAGAGTCGTTTACTATCCAACTGCTCTTCAGAGTCCTTTACCATCCAGCTGCTCTTCAGAGTCCTTTACTATCCAGCTGCTCTTTAGAGTCGTTTACTATCCAGCTGCTCTTCAGAGTCCTTTACTCTCCAGCTGCTCTTCAGAGTCCTTTACCATCCAGCTGCTCTTCAGAGTCGTTTACTATCCAGCTGCTCTTCAGAGTCGTTTACTATCAAGCTGCTCTTCAGATTCCTTTACTATCCAGCTGCTCTTCAGAGTCCTTTATTATCCAGCTGCTCTTCAGAGTCCTTTACCATCCAGCTAATCTTCAGAGTCCTTTACCGTCCAGCTGCTCTTCAGAGTCCTTTGCCATCCAGCTGCTCCTCAGAGTCATTTACCATCCAGCTGCTTTTCAGAGTCCTTTACTATCCAGCTGCTCTTCAGAGTCCTTTACCATTCAGCTTCTCTTCAGAGTCCTTTATTATCCAGCTGCTCTTCAGAGTCCTTTACCATCCAGCTGCTCTTCAGAGTCCTTTACCTTCCAGCTGCTCTTCAGAGTCCTTTACTATCCAGCTGCTCTTGAGTCCTTTACCATCCAGCTGCTATTCAGAGTCCTTTACCATCCAGCTGCTCTTCAGAGTCCTTTACCATCCAGCTGCTCTTCAGAGTCCTTTACTATCCAGCTGCTCTTCAGAGTCCTTTACCATCCAGCTGCTCTTCAGTGTCCTTTACTATCCAGCTGCTCTTGAGTCCTTTACCATCCAGCTGCTCTTCAGAGTCCTTTACCATCCAGCTGCTCTTCAGAGTCCTTTACCATCCAGCTGCTCTTCAGAGTCCTTTACCATCCAGCTGCTCTTGAGTCCTTTACCATTCAGCTGCTCTTCAGAGTCCTTTACCATCCAGCTGCTCTTCAGAGTCCTTTACTATCCAGCTGATCTTCAGAGTCGTTTACTATCCAGCTGCTCTTCAGAGTCCTTTACCATCCAGCTGCTCTTCAGAGTCCTTTACTATCCAGCTGCTCTTCAGAGTCGTTTACTATCCAGCTGCTCTTCAGAGTCCTTTACTCTCCAGCTGCTCTTCAGAGTCCTTTACCATCCAGCTGCTCTTCAGAGTCGTTTACTATCCAGCTGCTCTTCAGAGTCGTTTACTATCAAGCTCCTCTTCAGATTCCTTTACTATCCAGCTGCTCTTCAGAGTCCTTTATTATCCAGCTGCTCTTCAGAATCCTTTACCATCCAGCTAATCTTCAGAGTCCTTTACCATCCAGCTGCTCTTCAGAGTCCTTTGCCATCCAGCTGCTCCTCAGAGTCATTTACCATCCATCTGCTTTTCAGAGTCCTTTACTATCCAGCTGCTCTTCAGAGTCCTTTACCATTCAGCTTCTCTTCAGAGTCCTTTATTATCCAGCTGCTCTTCAGAGTCCTTTACCATCCAGCTGCTCTTCAGAGTCCTTTACTTTCCAGCTGCTCTTCAGAGTCCTTTACTATCCAGCTGCTCTTGAGTCCTTTACCATTCAGCTGCTCTTCAGAGTCCTTTACCATCCAGCTGCTCTTCAGAGTCCTTTACCATCCAGCTGCTCTTCAGAGTCCTTTACCATTCAGCTTCTCTTCAGAGTCCTTTACCATCCAGCTGCTCTTCAGAGTCCTTTACCATCCAGCTGCTCTTCAGAGACCTTTACCATCCAGCTGCTCTTGAGTCCTTTACCATTCAGCTGCTCTTCAGAGTCCTTTACCATCCAGCTGCTCTTCAGAGTCCTTTACTATCCAGCTGATCTTCAGAGTCGTTTACTATCCAGCTGCTCTTCAGAGTCCTTTACCATCCAGCTGCTCTTCAGAGTCCTTTACTATCCAGCTGCTTTTTAGAGTCGTTTACTATCCAGCTGCTCTTCAGAGTCCTTTACTCTCCAGCTGCTCTTCAGAGTCCTTTACCATCCAGCTGCTCTTCAGAGTCGTTTACTATCCAGCTGCTCTTCAGAGTCGTTTACTATCAAGCTGCTCTTCAGATTCCTTTACTATCCAGCTGCTCTTCAGAGTCCTTTATTATCCAGCTGCTCTTCAGAGTCCTTTACCATCCAGCTAATCTTCAGAGTCCTTTACCGTCCAGCTGCTCTTCAGAGTCCTTTGCCATCCAGCTGCTCCTCAGAGTCATTTACCATCCAGCTGCTTTTCAGAGTCCTTTACTATCCAGCTGCTCTTCAGAGTCCTTTACCATTCAGCTTCTCTTCAGAGTCCTTTATTATCCAGCTGCTCTTCAGAGTCCTTTACCATCCAGCTGCTCTTCAGAGTCCTTTACCTTCCAGCTGCTCTTCAGAGTCCTTTACTATCCAGCTGCTCTTGAGTCCTTTACCATCCAGCTGCTCTTCAGAGTCCTTTACCATCCAGCTGCTCTTCAGAGTCCTTTACCATCCAGCTGCTCTTCAGAGTCCTTTACTATCCAGCTGCTCTTCAGAGTCCTTTACCATCCAGCTGCTCTTCAGAGTCCTTTACTATCCAGCTGCTCTTCAGAGTCGTTTACTATCCAGCTGCTCTTCAGAGTCCTTTACTCTCCAGCTGCTCTTCAGAGTCCTTTACCATCCAGCTGCTCTTCAGAGTCGTTTACTATCCAGCTGCTCTTCAGAGTCGTTTACTATCAAGCTGCTCTTCAGATTC
Source organism: Eucyclogobius newberryi (assembly GCF_026437365.1). Taxonomy (NCBI): domain Eukaryota; kingdom Metazoa; phylum Chordata; class Actinopteri; order Gobiiformes; family Gobiidae; genus Eucyclogobius; species Eucyclogobius newberryi. Next base: position 42,552,267 of record NW_027316278.1, on the reverse strand, counting down.
CTTTACTATCCAGCTGCTCTTCAGAGTCCTTTATTATCCAGCTGCTCTTGAGTCCTTTACCATCCAGCTGCTCTTCAGTGTCCTTTACTATCCAGCTGCTCTTGAGTCCTTTACAATTCAGCTGCTCTTCAGTCCATTACCATCCATCTGCTCTTCAGAGTCCTTTACCATCCAGCTGCTCTTCAGAGTCCTTTACCATCCAGCTGCTCTTCAGTCCTTTACCATCCATCTGCTCTTCAGAGTCCTTTACCATCCAGCTGCTCTTCAGAGTCCTTTACATCCAGCTGCTCTTCAGAGTCATTTACCATCCAGCTGCTCTTCAGAGTCCTTTACCATCCAGCTTATCTTAAGAGTCCTTTACCATCAAGCTGCTCTTCAGAGTCCTTTACCATCCAGCTGCTTTTCAGAGTCCTTTACTATCCAGCTGCTCTTCAGAGTCCTTTACCATTCAGCTTCTCTTCAGAGTCCTTTACCATCCAGCTGCTCTTCAGAGTCCTTTACTATCCAGCTGCTCTTCAGAGTCCTTTACCATCCAGCTGCTCTTCAGAGTCCTTTACCATCCAGCTGCTCTTCAGAGTCCTTTACCATTAAGCAGCTCTTCAGAGTCCTTTACTATCCAGCTGCTCTTCAGAGTCGTTTACTATCCAGCTGCCCTTCAGAGTTCTTTACTCTCCAGCTGCTCTTCAGAGTCCTTTACCATCCAGCTGCTCTTCAGAGTCGTTTACTATCCAGCTGCTCTTCAGAGTCCTTTACCATCCAGCTGCTCTTCAGAGTCCTTTACCATCCAGCTGCTCTTCAGAGTCCTTTACCATCCAGCTGCTCTTCAGAGTCCTTTACTATCCAGCTGCTCTTCAGAGTCCTTTACCATCCAGCTGCTCTTCAGTGTCCTTTACTATCCAGCTGCTCTTGAGTCCTTTACAATTCAGCTGCTCTTCAGTCCTTTACCATCCATCTGCTCTTCAGAGTCCTTTACCATCCAGCTGCTCTTCAGAGTCCTTTACCATCCAGCTGCTCTTCAGTCCTTTACCATCCATCTGCTCTTCAGAGTCCTTTACCATCCAGCTGCTCTTCAGAGTCCTTTACATCCAGCTGCTCTTCAGAGTCATTTACCATCCAGCTGCTCTTCAGAGTCCTTTACCATCCAGCTGATCTTAAGAGTCCTTTACCATCAAGCTGCTCTTCAGAGTCCTTTACTATCCAGCTGCTTTTCAGAGTCCTTTACTATCCAGCTGCTCTTCAGAGTCCTTTACCATTCAGCTTCTCTTCAGAGTCCTTTACCATCCAGCTGCTCTTCAGAGTCCTTTACCATCCAGCTGCTCTTCAGAGTCCTTTACCATCCAGCTGCTCTTCAGAGTCCTTTACTATCCAGCTGCTCTTCAGAGTCCTTTATTATCCAGCTGCTCTTCAGAGTCCTTTACCATCCAGCTAATCTTCAGAGTCCTTTACCATTCAGCTTCTCTTCAGAGTCCTTTATTATCCAGCTGCTCTTCAGAGTCCTTTACCATCCAGCTGCTCTTCAGAGTCCTTTACCTTCCAGCTGCTCTTCAGAGTCCTTTACCATCCAGCTGCTCTTGAGTCCTTTACCATCCAGCTGCTCTTCAGAGTCCTTTACCATCCAGCTGCTCTTCAGAGTCCTTTACCATCCAGCTGCTCTTCAGAGTCCTTTACTATCCAGCTGCTCTTCAGAGTCCTTTACCATCCAGCTGCTCTTCAGTGTCCTTTACTATCCAGCTGCTCTTGAGTCCTTTACAATTCAGCTGAGCTTCAGTCCATTACCATCCATCTGCTCTTCAGAGTCCTTTACCATCCAGCTGCTCTTCAGAGTCCTTTACCATCCAGCTGCTCTTCAGAGTCCTTTACCATCCAGCTGCTCTTCAGTCCTTTACCATCCATCTGCTCTTCAGAGTCCTTTACCATCCAGCTGCTCTTCAGAGTCCTTTACATCCAGCTGCTCTTCAGAGTCATTTACCATCCAGCTGCTCTTCAGAGTCCTTTACCATCCAGCTTATCTTAAGAGTCCTTTACCATCAAGCTGCTCTTCAGAGTCCTTTACTATCCAGCTGCTTTTCAGAGTCCTTTACTATCCAGCTGCTCTTCAGAGTCCTTTACCATTCAGCTTCTCTTCAGAGTCCTTTACCATCCAGCTGCTCTTCAGAGTCCTTTACTATCCAGCTGCTCTTCAGAGTCCTTTACCATCCAGCTGCTCTTCAGAGTCCTTTACCATCCAGCTGCTCTTCAGAGTCCTTTACCATTAAGCAGCTCTTCAGAGTCCTTTACTATCCAGCTGCTCTTCAGAGTCGTTTACTATCCAGCTGCCCTTCAGAGTTCTTTACTCTCCAGCTGCTCTTCAGAGTCCTTTACCATCCAGCTGCTCTTCAGAGTCGTTTACTATCCAGCTGCTCTTCAGAGTCCTTTACCATCCAGCTGCTCTTCAGAGTCCTTTACCATCCAGCTGCTCTTCAGAGTCCTTTACCATCCAGCTGCTCTTCAGAGTCCTTTACTATCCAGCTGCTCTTCAGAGTCCTTTACCATCCAGCTGCTCTTCAGTGTCCTTTACTATCCAGCTGCTCTTGAGTCCTTTACAATTCAGCTGCTCTTCAGTCCTTTACCATCCATCTGCTCTTCAGAGTCCTTTACCATCCAGCTGCTCTTCAGAGTCCTTTACCATCCAGCTGCTCTTCAGTCCTTTACCATCCATCTGCTCTTCAGAGTCCTTTACCATCCAGCTGCTCTTCAGAGTCCTTTACATCCAGCTGCTCTTCAGAGTCATTTACCATCCAGCTGCTCTTCAGAGTCCTTTATCATCCAGCTGATCTTAAGAGTCCTTTACCATCAAGCTGCTCTTCAGAGTCCTTTACTATCCAGCTGCTTTTCAGAGTCCTTTACTATCCAGCTGCTCTTCAGAGTCCTTTACCATTCAGCTTCTCTTCAGAGTCCTTTACCATCCAGCTGCTCTTCAGAGTCCTTTACCATCCAGCTGCTCTTCAGAGTCCTTTACCATCCAGCTGCTCTTCAGAGTCCTTTACCATCCAGCTGCTCTTCAGAGTCCTTTACCATCCAGCTGCTCTTCAGAGTCCTTTACCATCCAGCTGCTCTTGAGTCCTTTACCATTCAGCTGCTCTTCAGAGTCCTTTACCATCCAGCTGCTCTTCAGAGTCGTTTACTATCCAGCTGCTCTTCAGAGTCGTTTACTATCAAGCTCCTCTTCAGATTCCTTTACTATCCAGCTGCTCTTCAGAGTCCTTTATTATCCAGCTGCTCTTCAGAATCCTTTACCATCCAGCTAATCTTCAGAGTCCTTTACCATCCAGCTGCTCTTCAGAGTCCTTTGCCATCCAGCTGCTCCTCAGAGTCATTTACCATCCATCTGCTTTTCAGAGTCCTTTACTATCCAGCTGCTCTTCAGAGTCCTTTACCATTCAGCTTCTCTTCAGAGTCCTTTATTATCCAGCTGCTCTTCAGAGTCCTTTACCATCCAGCTGCTCTTCAGAGTCCTTTACTTTCCAGCTGCTCTTCAGAGTCCTTTACTATCCAGCTGCTCTTGAGTCCTTTACCATTCAGCTGCTCTTCAGAGTCCTTTACCATCCAGCTGCTCTTCAGAGTCCTTTACCATCCAGCTGCTCTTCAGAGTCCTTTACCATTCAGCTTCTCTTCAGAGTCCTTTACCATCCAGCTGCTCTTCAGAGTCCTTTACCATCCAGCTGCTCTTCAGAGACCTTTACCATCCAGCTGCTCTTGAGTCCTTTACCATTCAGCTGCTCTTCAGAGTCCTTTACCATCCAGCTGCTCTTCAGAGTCCTTTACTATCCAGCTGATCTTCAGAGTCGTTTACTATCCAGCTGCTCTTCAGAGTCCTTTACCATCCAGCTGCTCTTCAGAGTCCTTTACTATCCAGCTGCTTTTTAGAGTCGTTTACTATCCAGCTGCTCTTCAGAGTCCTTTACTCTCCAGCTGCTCTTCAGAGTCCTTTACCATCCAGCTGCTCTTCAGAGTCGTTTACTATCCAGCTGCTCTTCAGAGTCGTTTACTATCAAGCTGCTCTTCAGATTCCTTTACTATCCAGCTGCTCTTCAGAGTCCTTTATTATCCAGCTGCTCTTCAGAGTCCTTTACCATCCAGCTAATCTTCAGAGTCCTTTACCGTCCAGCTGCTCTTCAGAGTCCTTTGCCATCCAGCTGCTCCTCAGAGTCATTTACCATCCAGCTGCTTTTCAGAGTCCTTTACTATCCAGCTGCTCTTCAGAGTCCTTTACCATTCAGCTTCTCTTCAGAGTCCTTTATTATCCAGCTGCTCTTCAGAGTCCTTTACCATCCAGCTGCTCTTCAGAGTCCTTTACCTTCCAGCTGCTCTTCAGAGTCCTTTACTATCCAGCTGCTCTTGAGTCCTTTACCATCCAGCTGCTCTTCAGAGTCCTTTACCATCCAGCTGCTCTTCAGAGTCCTTTACCATCCAGCTGCTCTTCAGAGTCCTTTACTATCCAGCTGCTCTTCAGAGTCCTTTACCATCCAGCTGCTCTTCAGAGTCCTTTACTATCCAGCTGCTCTTCAGAGTCGTTTACTATCCAGCTGCTCTTCAGAGTCCTTTACTCTCCAGCTGCTCTTCAGAGTCCTTTACCATCCAGCTGCTCTTCAGAGTCGTTTACTATCCAGCTGCTCTTCAGAGTCGTTTACTATCAAGCTGCTCTTCAGATTCCTTTACTATCCAGCTGCTCTTCAGAGTCCTTTATTATCCAGCTGCTCTTCAGAGTCCTTTACCATCCAGCTAATCTTCAGAGTCCTTTACCATTCAGCTTCTCTTCAGAGTCCTTTATTATCCAGCTGCTCTTCAGAGTCCTTTACCATCCAGCTGCTCTTCAGAGTCCTTTACCTTCCAGCTGCTCTTCAGAGTCCTTTACTATCCAACTGCTCTTGAGTCCTTTACCATCCAGCTGCTCTTCAGAGTCCTTTACCATCCAGCTGCTCTTCAGAGTCCTTTACCATCCAGCTGCTCTTCAGAGTCCTTTACTATCCAGCTGCTCTTCAGAGTCCTTTACCATCCAGCTGCTCTTCAGTGTCCTTTACTATCCAGCTGCTCTTGAGTCCTTTACAATTCAGCTGCTCTTCAGTCCATTACCATCCATCTGCTCTTCAGAGTCCTTTACCATCCAGCTGCTCTTCAGAGTCCTTTACCATCCAGCTGCTCTTCAGTCCTTTACCATCCATCTGCTCTTCAGAGTCCTTTACCATCCAGCTGCTCTTCAGAGTCCTTTACATCCAGCTGCTCTTCAGAGTCATTTACCATCCAGCTGCTCTTCAGAGTCCTTTACCATCCAGCTTATCTTAAGAGTCCTTTACCATCAAGCTGCTCTTCAGAGTCCTTTACCATCCAGCTGCTTTTCAGAGTCCTTTACTATCCAGCTGCTCTTCAGAGTCCTTTACCATTCAGCTTCTCTTCAGAGTCCTTTACCATCCAGCTGCTCTTCAGAGTCCTTTACTATCCAGCTGCTCTTCAGAGTCCTTTACCATCCAGCTGCTCTTCAGAGTCCTTTACCATCCAGCTGCTCTTCAGAGTCCTTTACCATTAAGCAGCTCTTCAGAGTCCTTTACTATCCAGCTGCTCTTCAGAGTCGTTTACTATCCAGCTGCCCTTCAGAGTTCTTTACTCTCCAGCTGCTCTTCAGAGTCCTTTACCATCCAGCTGCTCTTCAGAGTCGTTTACTATCCAGCTGCTCTTCAGAGTCCTTTACCATCCAGCTGCTCTTCAGAGTCCTTTACCATCCAGCTGCTCTTCAGAGTCCTTTACCATCCAGCTGCTCTTCAGAGTCCTTTACTATCCAGCTGCTCTTCAGAGTCCTTTACCATCCAGCTGCTCTTCAGTGTCCTTTACTATCCAGCTGCTCTTGAGTCCTTTACAATTCAGCTGCTCTTCAGTCCTTTACCATCCATCTGCTCTTCAGAGTCCTTTACCATCCAGCTGCTCTTCAGAGTCCTTTACCATCCAGCTGCTCTTCAGTCCTTTACCATCCATCTGCTCTTCAGAGTCCTTTACCATCCAGCTGCTCTTCAGAGTCCTTTACATCCAGCTGCTCTTCAGAGTCATTTACCATCCAGCTGCTCTTCAGAGTCCTTTACCATCCAGCTGATCTTAAGAGTCCTTTACCATCAAGCTGCTCTTCAGAGTCCTTTACTATCCAGCTGCTTTTCAGAGTCCTTTACTATCCAGCTGCTCTTCAGAGTCCTTTACCATTCAGCTTCTCTTCAGAGTCCTTTACCATCCAGCTGCTCTTCAGAGTCCTTTACCATCCAGCTGCTCTTCAGAGTCCTTTACCATCCAGCTGCTCTTCAGAGTCCTTTACTATCCAGCTGCTCTTCAGAGTCCTTTATTATCCAGCTGCTCTTCAGAGTCCTTTACCATCCAGCTAATCTTCAGAGTCCTTTACCATTCAGCTTCTCTTCAGAGTCCTTTATTATCCAGCTGCTCTTCAGAGTCCTTTACCATCCAGCTGCTCTTCAGAGTCCTTTACCTTCCAGCTGCTCTTCAGAGTCCTTTACCATCCAGCTGCTCTTGAGTCCTTTACCATCCAGCTGCTCTTCAGAGTCCTTTACCATCCAGCTGCTCTTCAGAGTCCTTTACCATCCAGCTGCTCTTCAGAGTCCTTTACTATCCAGCTGCTCTTCAGAGTCCTTTACCATCCAGCTGCTCTTCAGTGTCCTTTACTATCCAGCTGCTCTTGAGTCCTTTACAATTCAGCTGAGCTTCAGTCCATTACCATCCATCTGCTCTTCAGAGTCCTTTACCATCCAGCTGCTCTTCAGAGTCCTTTACCATCCAGCTGCTCTTCAGAGTCCTTTACCATCCAGCTGCTCTTCAGTCCTTTACCATCCATCTGCTCTTCAGAGTCCTTTACCATCCAGCTGCTCTTCAGAGTCCTTTACATCCAGCTGCTCTTCAGAGTCATTTACCATCCAGCTGCTCTTCAGAGTCCTTTACCATCCAGCTTATCTTAAGAGTCCTTTACCATCAAGCTGCTCTTCAGAGTCCTTTACTATCCAGCTGCTTTTCAGAGTCCTTTACTATCCAGCTGCTCTTCAGAGTCCTTTACCATTCAGCTTCTCTTCAGAGTCCTTTACCATCCAGCTGCTCTTCAGAGTCCTTTACTATCCAGCTGCTCTTCAGAGTCCTTTACCATCCAGCTGCTCTTCAGAGTCCTTTACCATCCAGCTGCTCTTCAGAGTCCTTTACCATTAAGCAGCTCTTCAGAGTCCTTTACTATCCAGCTGCTCTTCAGAGTCGTTTACTATCCAGCTGCCCTTCAGAGTTCTTTACTATCCAGCTGATCTTCAGAGTCGTTTACTATCCAGCTGCTCTTCAGAGTCCTTTACCATCCAGCTGCTCTTCAGAGTCCTTTACTATCCAGCTGCTCTTCAGAGTCCTTTACTATCCAGCTGCTCTTCAGAGTCCTTTACTCTCCAGCTGCTCTTCAGAGTCCTTTACCATCCAGCTGCTCTTCAGAGTCGTTTACTATCCAGCTGCTCTTCAGAGTCGTTTACTATCAAGCTGCTCTTCAGATTCCTTTACTATCCAGCTGCTCTTCAGAGTCCTTTATTATCCAGCTGCTCTTCAGAATCCTTTACCATCCAGCTAATCTTCAGAGTCTTTTACCATCCAGCTGCTCTTCAGAGTCTTTTGCCATCCAGCTGCTCCTCAGAGTCATTTACCATCCATCTGCTTTTCAGAGTCTTTTACTATCCAGCTGCTCTTCAGAGTCCTTTACCATTCAGCTTCTCTTCAGAGTCCTTTATTATCCAGCTGCTCTTCAGAGTCCTTTACCATCCAGCTGCTCTTCAGAGTCCTTTACCTTCCAGCTGCTCTTCAGAGTCCTTTACTATCCAGCTGCTCTTGAGTCCTTTACCATTCAGCTTCTCTTCAGAGTCCTTTACCATCCAGCTGCTCTTCAGAGTCCTTTACCATCCAGCTGCTCTTCAGAGTCCTTTACCATTCAGCTTCTCTTCAGAGTCCTTTACCATCCAGCTGCTCTTCAGAGTCCTTTACCATCCAGCTGCTCTTCAGAGACCTTTACCATCCAGCTGCTCTTGAGTCCTTTACCATTCAGCTGCTCTTCAGAGTCCTTTACCATCCAGCTGCTCTTCAGAGTCCTTTACTATCCAGCTGATCTTCAGAGTCGTTTACCATCCAGCTGCTCTTCAGAGTCCTTTACCATCCAGCTGCTCTTCAGAGTCCTTTACCATCCAGCTGCTCTTCAGAGTCCTTTACTATCCAGCTGCTCTTTAGAGTCGTTTACTATCCAGCTGCTCTTCAGAGTCCTTTACTCTCCAGCTGCTCTTCAGAGTCCTTTACCATCCAGCTGCTCTTCAGAGTCGTTTACCATCCAGCTGCTCTTCAGAGTCGTTTACTATCAAGCTGCTCTTCAGATTCCTTTACTATCCAGCTGCTCTTCAGAGTCCTTTATTATCCAGCTGCTCTTCAGAGTCCTTTACCATCCAGCTAATCTTCAGAGTCCTTTACCGTCCAGCTGCTCTTCAGAGTCCTTTGCCATCCAGCTGCTCCTCAGAGTCATTTAACATCCAGCTGCTTTTCAGAGTCCTTTACTATCCAGCTGCTCTTCAGAGTCCTTTACCATTCAGCTTCTCTTCAGAGTCCTTTATTATCCAGCTGCTCTTCAGAGTCCTTTACCATCCAGCTGCTCTTCAGAGTCCTTTACCTTCCAGCTGCTCTTCAGAGTCCTTTACTATCCAGCTGCTCTTGAGTCCTTTACCATCCAGCTGCTCTTCAGAGTCCTTTACCATCCAGCTGCTCTTCAGAGTCCTTTACTATCCAGCTGCTCTTCAGAGTCCTTTACCATCCAGCTGCTCTTCAGAGTCCTTTACTATCCAGCTGCTCTTCAGAGTCGTTTACTATCCAGCTGCTCTTCAGAGTCCTTTACTCTCCAGCTGCTCTTCAGAGTCCTTTACCATCCAGCTGCTCTTCAGAGTCGTTTACTATCCAGCTGCTCTTCAGAGTCGTTTACTATCAAGCTGCTCTTCAGATTCCTTTACTATCCAGCTGCTCTTCAGAGTCCTTTATTATCCATCTGCTCTTCAGAGTCCTTTACCATCCAGCTAATCTTCAGAGTCCTTTACCATTCAGCTTCTCTTCAGAGTCCTTTATTATCCAGCTGCTCTTCAGAGTCCTTTACCATCCAGCTGCTCTTCAGAGTCCTTTACCTTCCAGCTGCTCTTCAGAGTCCTTTACTATCCAGCTGCTCTTGAGTCCTTTACCATCCAGCTGCTCTTCAGAGTCCTTTACCATCCAGCTGCTCTTCAGAGTCCTTTACCATCCAGCTGCTCTTCAGAGTCCTTTACTATCCAGCTGCTCTTCAGAGTCCTTTACCATCCAGCTGCTCTTCAGTGTCCTTTACTATCCAGCTGCTCTTGAGTCCTTTACAATTCAGCTGCTCTTCAGTCCATTACCATCCATCTGCTCTTCAGAGTCCTTTACCATCCAGCTGCTCTTCAGAGTCCTTTACCATCCAGCTGCTCTTCAGTCCTTTACCATCCATCTGCTCTTCAGAGTCCTTTACCATCCAGCTGCACTTCAGAGTCCTTTACATCCAGCTGCTCTTCAGAGTCATTTACCATCCAGCTGCTCTTCAGAGTCCTTTACCATCCAGCTTATCTTAAGAGTCCTTTACCATCAAGCTGCTCTTCAGAGTCCTTTACCATTCAGCTTCTCTTCAGAGTCCTTTACCATCCAGCTGCTCTTCAGAGTCCTTTACCATCCAGCTGCTCTTCAGAGACCTTTACCATCCAGCTGCTCTTGAGTCCTTTACCATTCAGCTGCTCTTCAGAGTCCTTTACCATCCAGCTGCTCTTCAGAGTCCTTTACTATCCAGCTTATCTTCAGAGTCGTTTACCATCCAGCTGCTCTTCAGAGTCCTTTATTATCCATCTGCTCTTCAGAGTCCTTTACCATCCAGCTAATCTTCAGAGTCCTTTACCATTCAGCTTCTCTTCAGAGTCCTTTATTATCCAGCTGCTCTTCAGAGTCCTTTACCATCCAGCTGCTCTTCAGAGTCCTTTACCTTCCAGCTGCTCTTCAGAGTCCTTTACTATCCAGCTGCTCTTGAGTCCTTTACCATCCAGCTGCTCTTCAGAGTCCTTTACCATCCAGCTGCTCTTCAGAGTCCTTTACCATCCAGCTGCTCTTCAGAGTCCTTTACTATCCAGCTGCTCTTCAGAGTCCTTTACCATCCAGCTGCTCTTCAGTGTCCTTTACTATCCAGCTGCTCTTGAGTCCTTTACAATTCAGCTGCTCTTCAGTCCATTACCATCCATCTGCTCTTCAGAGTCCTTTACCATCCAGCTGCTCTTCAGAGTCCTTTACCATCCAGCTGCTCTTCAGTCCTTTACCATCCATCTGCTCTTCAGAGTCCTTTACCATCCAGCTGCACTTCAGAGTCCTTTACATCCAGCTGCTCTTCAGAGTCATTTACCATCCAGCTACTCTTCAGAGTCCTTTACCATCCAGCTTATCTTAAGAGTCCTTTACCATCAAGCTGCTCTTCAGAGTCCTTTACCATTCAGCTTCTCTTCAGAGTCCTTTACCATCCAGCTGCTCTTCAGAGTCCTTTACCATCCAGCTGCTCTTCAGAGACCTTTACCATCCAGCTGCTCTTGAGTCCTTTACCATTCAGCTGCTCTTCAGAGTCCTTTACCATCCAGCTGCTCTTCAGAGTCCTTTACTATCCAGCTGATCTTCAGAGTCGTTTACCATCCAGCTGCTCTTCAGAGTCCTTTACCATCCAGCTGCTCTTCAGAGTCCTTTACCATCCAGCTGCTCTTCAGAGTCCTTTACTATCCAGCTGCTCTTTAGAGTCGTTTACTATCCAGCTGCTCTTCAGAGTCCTTTACTCTCCAGCTGCTCTTCAGAGTCCTTTACCATCCAGCTGCTCTTCAGAGTCGTTTACCATCCAGCTGCTCTTCAGAGTCGTTTACTATCAAGCTGCTCTTCAGATTCCTTTACTATCCAGCTGCTCTTCAGAGTCCTTTATTATCCAGCTGCTCTTCAGAGTCCTTTACCATCCAGCTAATCTTCAGAGTCCTTTACCGTCCAGCTGCTCTTCAGAGTCCTTTGCCATCCAGCTGCTCCTCAGAGTCATTTAACATCCAGCTGCTTTTCAGAGTCCTTTACTATCCAGCTGCTCTTCAGAGTCCTTTACCATTCAGCTTCTCTTCAGAGTCCTTTATTATCCAGCTGCTCTTCAGAGTCCTTTACCATCCAGCTGCTCTTCAGAGTCCTTTACCTTCCAGCTGCTCTTCAGAGTCCTTTACTATCCAGCTGCTCTTGAGTCCTTTACCATCCAGCTGCTCTTCAGAGTCCTTTACCATCCAGCTGCTCTTCAGAGTCCTTTACTATCCAGCTGCTCTTCAGAGTCCTTTACCATCCAGCTGCTCTTCAGAGTCCTTTACTATCCAGCTGCTCTTCAGAGTCGTTTACTATCCAGCTGCTCTTCAGAGTCCTTTACTCTCCAGCTGCTCTTCAGAGTCCTTTACCATCCAGCTGCTCTTCAGAGTCGTTTACTATCCAGCTGCTCTTCAGAGTCGTTTACTATCAAGCTGCTCTTCAGATTCCTTTACTATCCAGCTGCTCTTCAGAGTCCTTTATTATCCATCTGCTCTTCAGAGTCCTTTACCATCCAGCTAATCTTCAGAGTCCTTTACCATTCAGCTTCTCTTCAGAGTCCTTTATTATCCAGCTGCTCTTCAGAGTCCTTTACCATCCAGCTGCTCTTCAGAGTCCTTTACCTTCCAGCTGCTCTTCAGAGTCCTTTACTATCCAGCTGCTCTTGAGTCCTTTACCATCCAGCTGCTCTTCAGAGTCCTTTACCATCCAGCTGCTCTTCAGAGTCCTTTACCATCCAGCTGCTCTTCAGAGTCCTTTACTATCCAGCTGCTCTTCAGAGTCCTTTACCATCCAGCTGCTCTTCAGTGTCCTTTACTATCCAGCTGCTCTTGAGTCCTTTACAATTCAGCTGCTCTTCAGTCCATTACCATCCATCTGCTCTTCAGAGTCCTTTACCATCCAGCTGCTCTTCAGAGTCCTTTACCATCCAGCTGCTCTTCAGTCCTTTACCATCCATCTGCTCTTCAGAGTCCTTTACCATCCAGCTGCACTTCAGAGTCCTTTACATCCAGCTGCTCTTCAGAGTCATTTACCATCCAGCTGCTCTTCAGAGTCCTTTACCATCCAGCTTATCTTAAGAGTCCTTTACCATCAAGCTGCTCTTCAGAGTCCTTTACTATCCAGCTGCTTTTCAGAGTCCTTTACTATCCAGCTGCTCTTCAGAGTCCTTTAACATTCAGCTTCTCTTCAGAGTCCTTTACCATCCAGCTGCTCTTCAGAGTCCTTTACTATCCAGCTGCTCTTCAGAGTCCTTTACCATCCAGCTGCTCTTCAGAGTCCTTTACCATCCAGCTGCTCTTCAGAGTCCTTTACCATTAAGCAGCTCTTCAGAGTCCTTTACTATCCAGCTGCTCTTCAGAGTCGTTTACTATCCAGCTGCCCTTCAGAGTTCTTTACTCTCCAGCTGCTCTTCAGAGTCCTTTACCATCCAGCTGCTCTTCAGAGTCGTTTACTATCCAGCTGCTCTTCAGAGTCCTTTACCATCCAGCTGCTCTTCAGAGTCCTTTACCATCCAGCTGCTCTTCAGAGTCCTTTACCATCCAGCTGCTCTTCAGAGTCCTTTACTATCCAGCTGCTCTTCAGAGTCCTTTACCATCCAGCTGCTCTTCAGTGTCCTTTACTATCCAGCTGCTCTTGAGTCCTTTACAATTCAGCTGCTCTTCAGTCCTTTACCATCCATCTGCTCTTCAGAGTCCTTTACCATCCAGCTGCTCTTCAGAGTCCTTTACCATCCAGCTGCTCTTCAGTCCTTTACCATCCATCTGCTCTTCAGAGTCCTTTACCATCCAGCTGCTCTTCAGAGTCCTTTACATCCAGCTGCTCTTCAGAGTCATTTACCATTCAGCTGCTCTTCAGAGTCCTTTACCATCCAGCTGATCTTAAGAGTCCTTTACCATCAAGCTGCTCTTCAGAGTCCTTTACTATCCAGCTGCTTTTCAGAGTCCTTTACTATCCAGCTGCTATTCAGAGTCCTTTACCATTCAGCTTCTCTTCAGAGTCCTTTACCATCCAGCTGCTCTTCAGAGTCCTTTACCATCCAGCTGCTCTTCAGAGTCCTTTACCATCCAGCTGCTCTTCAGAGTCCTTTACTATCCAGCTGCTCTTCAGAGTCCTTTATTATCCAGCTGCTCTTCAGAGTCCTTTACCATCCAGCTAATCTTCAGAGTCCTTTTCCATTCAGCTTCTCTTCAGAGTCCTTTATTATCCAGCTGCTCTTCAGAGTCCTTTACCATCCAGCTGCTCTTCAGAGTCCTTTACCTTCCAGCTGCTCTTCAGAGTCCTTTACTATCCAGCTGCTCTTGAGTCCTTTACCATCCAGCTGCTCTTCAGAGTCCTTTACCATCCAGCTGCTCTTCAGAGTCCTTTACCATCCAGCTGCTCTTCAGAGTCCTTTACTATCCAGCTGCTCTTCAGAGTCCTTTACCATCCAGCTGCTCTTCAGTGTCCTTTACTATCCAGCTGCTCTTGAGTCCTTTACAATTCAGCTGCTCTTCAGTCCATTACCATCCATCTGCTCTTCAGAGTCCTTTACCATCCAGCTGCTCGTCAGTGTCCTTTACCATCCAGCTGCTCTTCAGTCCTTTACCATCCATCTGCTCTTCAGAGTCCTTTACCATCCAGCTGCTCTTCAGAGTCCTTTACATCCAGCTGCTCTTCAGAGTCATTTACCATCCAGCTGCTCTTCAGAGTCCTTTACCATCCAGCTTATCTTAAGAGTCCTTTACCATCAAGCTGCTCTTCAGAGTCCTTTACTATCCAGCTGCTCTTCAGAGTCCTTTACCATTCAGCTTCTCTTCAGAGTCCTTTACCATCCAGCTGCTCTTCAGAGTCCTTTACTATCCAGCTGCTCTTCAGAGTCCTTTACCATCCAGCTGCTCTTCAGAGTCCTTTACCATCCAGCTGCTCTTCAGAGTCCTTTACCATTAAGCAGCTCTTCAGAGTCCTTTACTATCCAGCTGCTCTTCAGAGTCGTTAAATATCCAGCTGCCCTTCAGAGTTCTTTACTCTCCAGCTGCTCTTCAGAGTCCTTTACCATCCAGCTGCTCTTCAGAGTCGTTTACTATCCAGCTGCTCTTCAGCGTCCTTTACCATCCAGCTGCTCTTCAGAGTCCTTTACCATCCAGCTGCTCTTCAGAGTCCTTTACCATCCAGCTGCTCTTCAGAGTCCTTTACTATCCAGCTGCTCTTCAGAGTCCTTTACCATCCAGCTGCTCTTCAGTGTCCTTTACTATCCAGCTGCTCTTGAGTCCTTTACAATTCAGCTGCTCTTCAGTCCTTTACCATCCATCTGCTCTTCAGAGTCCTTTACCATCCAGCTGCTCTTCAGAGTCCTTTACCATCCAGCTGCTCTTCAGTCCTTTACCATCCATCTGCTCTTCAGAGTCCTTTACCATCCAGCTGCTCTTCAGAGTCCTTTACATCCAGCTGCTCTTCAGAGTCATTTACCATCCAGCTGCTCTTCAGAGTCCTTTACCATCCAGCTGATCTTAAGAGTCCTTTACCATCAAGCTGCTCTTCAGAGTCCTTTACTATCCAGCTGCTTTTCAGAGTCCTTTACTATCCAGCTGCTCTTCAGAGTCCTTTACCATTCAGCTTCTCTTCAGAGTCCTTTACCATCCAGCTGCTCTTCAGAGTCCTTTACCATCCAGCTGCTCTTCAGAGTCCTTTACCATCCAGCTGCTCTTCAGAGTCCTTTACCATCCAGCTGCTCTTCAGAGTCCTTTACCATCCAGCTGCTCTTCAGAGTCCTTTACCATCCAGCTGCTCTTGAGTCCTTTACCATTCAGCTGCTCTTCAGAGTCCTTTACCATCCAGCTGCTCTTCAGAGTCCTTTACTATCCAGTTGATCTTCAGAGTCGTTTACTATCCAGCTGCTCTTCAGAGTCCTTTACCATCCAGCTGCTCTTCAGAGTCCTTTACCATCCAGCTGCTCTTCAGAGTCGTTTACTATCCAGCTGCTCTTCAGAGTCGTTTACTATCAAGCTGCTCTTCAGATTCCTTTACTATCCAGCTGCTCTTCAGAGTCCTTTATTATCCAGCTTCTCTTCAGAATCCTTTACCATCCAGCTAATCTTCAGAGTCCTTTACCATCCAGCTGCTCTTCAGAGTCCTTTGCCATCCAGCTGCTCCTCAGAGTCATTTACCATCCAGCTGCTTTTCAGAGTCCTTTACTATCCAGCTGCTCTTCAGAGTCCTTTACCATTCAGCTTCTCTTCAGAGTCCTTTATTATCCAGCTGCTCTTCAGAGTCCTTTACCATCCAGCTGCTCTTCAGAGTCCTTTACCTTCCAGCTGCTCTTCAGAGTCCTTTACTATCCAGCTGCTCTTGAGTCCTTTACCATTCAGCTGCTCTTCAGAGTCCTTTACCATCCAGCTGCTCTTCAGAGTCCTTTACCATCCAGCTGCTCTTCAGAGTCCTTTACCATCCAGCTGCTCTTCAGAGTCCTTTACCATTCAGCTTCTCTTCAGAGTCCTTTACCATCCAGCTGCTCTTCAGAGTCCTTTACCATCCAGCTGCTCTTCAGAGACCTTTACCATCCAGCTGCTCTTGAGTCATTTACCATTCAGCTGCTCTTCAGAGTCCTTTACCATCCAGCTGCTCTTCAGAGTCCTTTACTATCCAGCTGATCTTCAGAGTCGTTTACTATCCAGCTGCTCTTCAGAGTCCTTTACCATCCAGCTGCTCTTCAGAGTCCTTTACTATCCAGCTGCTCTTTAGAGTCGTTTACTATCCAGCTGCTCTTCAGAGTCCTTTACTCTCCAGCTGCTCTTCAGAGTCCTTTACCATCCAGCTGCTCTTCAGAGTCGTTAAATATCCAGCTGCCCTTCAGAGTTCTTTACTCTCCAGCTGCTCTTCAGAGTCCTTTACCATCCAGCTGCTCTTCAGAGTCGTTTACTATCCAGCTGCTCTTCAGCGTCCTTTACCATCCAGCTGCTCTTCAGAGTCCTTTACCATCCAGCTGCTCTTCAGAGTCTTTTACCATCCAGCTGCTCTTCAGAGTCCTTTACTATCCAGCTGCTCTTCAGAGTCCTTTACCATCCAGCTGCTCTTCAGTGTCCTTTACTATCCAGCTGCTCTTGAGTCCTTTACAATTCAGCTGCTCTTCAGTCCTTTACCATCCATCTGCTCTTCAGAGTCCTTTACCATCCAGCTGCTCTTCAGAGTCCTTTACCATCCAGCTGCTCTTCAGTCCTTTACCATCCATCTGCTCTTCAGAGTCCTTTACCATCCAGCTGCTCTTCAGAGTCCTTTACATCCAGCTGCTCTTCAGAGTCATTTACCATCCAGCTGCTCTTCAGAGTCCTTTACCATCCAGCTGATCTTAAGAGTCCTTTACCATCAAGCTGCTCTTCAGAGTCCTTTACTATCCAGCTGCTTTTCAGCGTCCTTTACTATCCAGCTGCTCTTCAGAGTCCTTTACCATTCAGCTTCTCTTCAGAGTCCTTTACCATCCAGCTGCTCTTCAGAGTCCTTTACCATCCAGCTGCTCTTCAGAGTCCTTTACCATCCAGCTGCTCTTCAGAGTCCTTTACCATCCAGCTGCTCTTCAGAGTCCTTTACCATCCAGCTGCTCTTCAGAGTCCTTTACCATCCAGCTGCTCTTGAGTCCTTTACCATTCAGCTGCTCTTCAGAGTCCTTTACCATCCAGCTGCTCTTCAGAGTCCTTTACTATCCAGCTGATCTTCAGAGTCGTTTACTATCCAGCTGCTCTTCAGAGTCCTTTACCATCCAGCTGCTCTTCAGAGTCCTTTACCATCCAGCTGCTCTTCAGAGTCGTTTACTATCCAGCTGCTCTTCAGAGTCGTTTACTATCAAGCTGCTCTTCAGATTCCTTTACTATCCAGCTGCTCTTCAGAGTCCTTTATTATCCAGCTTCTCTTCAGAATCCTTTACCATCCAGCTAATCTTCAGAGTCCTTTACCATCCAGCTGCTCTTCAGAGTCCTTTGCCATCCAGCTGCTCCTCAGAGTCATTTACCATCCAGCTGCTTTTCAGAGTCCTTTACTATCCAGCTGCTCTTCAGAGTCCTTTACCATTCAGCTTCTCTTCAGAGTCCTTTATTATCCAGCTGCTCTTCAGAGTCCTTTACCATCCAGCTGCTCTTCAGAGTCCTTTACCTTCCAGCTGCTCTTCAGAGTCCTTTACTATCCAGCTGCTCTTGAGTCCTTTACCATTCAGCTGCTCTTCAGAGTCCTTTACCATCCAGCTGCTCTTCAGAGTCCTTTACCATCCAGCTGCTCTTCAGAGTCCTTTACCATTCAGCTTCTCTTCAGAGTCCTTTACCATCCAGCTGCTCTTCAGAGTCCTTTACCATCCAGCTGCTCTTCAGAGACCTTTACCATCCAGCTGCTCTTGAGTCCTTTACCATTCAGCTGCTCTTCAGAGTCCTTTACCATCCAGCTGCTCTTCAGAGTCCTTTACTATCCAGCTGATCTTCAGAGTCGTTTACTATCCAGCTGCTCTTCAGAGTCCTTTACCATCCAGCTGCTCTTCAGAGTCCTTTACTATCCAGCTGCTCTTTAGAGTCGTTTACTATCCAGCTGCTCTTCAGAGTCCTTTACTCTCCAGCTGCTCTTCAGAGTCCTTTACCATCCAGCTGCTCTTCAGAGTCGTTTACTATCCAGCTGCTCTTCAGAGTCGTTTACTATCAAGCTGCTCTTCAGATTCCTTTACTATCCAGCTGCTCTTCAGAGTCCTTTATTATCCAGCTGCTCTTCAGAGTCCTTTACCATCCAGCTAATCTTCAGAGTCCTTTACCGTCCAGCTGCTCTTCAGAGTCCTTTGCCATCCAGCTGCTCCTCAGAGTCATTTACCATCCAGCTGCTTTTCAGAGTCCTTTACTATCCAGCTGCTCTTCAGAGTCCTTTACCATTCAGCTTCTCTTCAGAGTCCTTTATTATCCAGCTGCTCTTCAGAGTCCTTTACCATCCAGCTGCTCTTCAGAGTCCTTTACCTTCCAGCTGCTCTTCAGAGTCCTTTACTATCCAGCTGCTCTTGAGTCCTTTACCATCCAGCTGCTCTTCAGAGTCCTTTACCATCCAGCTGCTCTTCAGAGTCCTTTACCATCCAGCTGCTCTTCAGAGTCCTTTACTATCCAGCTGCTCTTCAGAGTCCTTTACCATCCAGCTGCTCTTCAGTGTCCTTTACTATCCAGCTGCTCTTGAGTCCTTTACCATCCAGCTGCTCTTCAGAGTCCTTTATTATCCAGCTGCTCTTCAGAATCCTTTACCATCCAGCTAATCTTCAGAGTCCTTTACCATCCAGCTGCTCTTCAGAGTCCTTTGCCATCCAGCTGCTCCTCAGAGTCATTTACCATCCAGCTGCTTTTCAGACTCCTTTACTATCCAGCTGCTCTTCAGAGTCCTTTACCATTCAGCTTCTCTTCAGAGTCCTTTATTATCCAGCTGCTCTTCAGAGTCCTTTACCATCCAGCTGCTCTTCAGAGTCCTTTACCTTCCAGCTGCTCTTCAGAGTCCTTTACTATCCAGCTGCTCTTGAGTCCTTTACCATTCAGCTGCTCTTCAGAGTCCTTTACCATCCAGCTGCTCTTCAGAGTCCTTTACCATCCAGCTGCTCTTCAGTGTCCTTTACTATCCAGCTGCTCTTGAGTCCTTTACAATTCAGCTGCTCTTCAGTCCTTTACCATCCATCTGCTCTTCAGAGTCCTTTACCATCCAGCTGCTCTTCAGAGTCCTTTACCATCCAGCTGCTCTTCAGTCCTTTACCATCCATCTGCTCTTCAGAGTCCTTTACCATCCAGCTGCTCTTCAGAGTCCTTTACATCCAGCTGCTCTTCAGAGTCATTTACCATCCAGCTGCTCTTCAGAGTCCTTTACCATCCAGCTGATCTTAAGAGTCCTTTACCATCAAGCTGCTCTTCAGAGTCCTTTACTATCCAGCTGCTTTTCAGAGTCCTTTACTATCCAGCTGCTCTTCAGAGTCCTTTACCATTCAGCTTCTCTTCAGAGTCCTTTACCATCCAGCTGCTCTTCAGAGTCCTTTACCATCCAGCTGCTCTTCAGAGTCCTTTACCATCCAGCTGCTCTTCAGAGTCCTTTACCATCCAGCTGCTCTTCAGAGTCCTTTACCATCCAGCTGCTCTTCAGAGTCCTTTACCATCCAGCTGCTCTTGAGTCCTTTACCATTCAGCTGCTCTTCAGAGTCCTTTACCATCCAGCTGCTCTTCAGAGTCCTTTACTATCCAGCTGATCTTCAGAGTCGTTTACTATCCAGCTGCTCTTCAGAGTCCTTTACCATCCAGCTGCTCTTCAGAGTCCTTTACTATCCAGCTGCTCTTTAGAGTCGTTTACTATCCAGCTGCTCTTCAGAGTCCTTTACTCTCCAGCTGCTCTTCAGAGTCCTTTACCATCCAGCTGCTCTTCAGAGTCGTTAAATATCCAGCTGCCCTTCAGAGTTCTTTAGTCTCCAGCTGCTCTTCAGAGTCCTTTACCATCCAGCTGCTCTTCAGAGTCGTTTACTATCCAGCTGCTCTTCAGCGTCCTTTACCATCCAGCTGCTCTTCAGAGTCCTTTACCATCCAGCTGCTCTTCAGAGTCCTTTACCATCCAGCTGCTCTTCAGAGTCCTTTACTATCCAGCTGCTCTTCAGAGTCCTTTACCATCCAGCTGCTCTTCAGTGTCCTTTACTATCCAGCTGCTCTTGAGTCCTTTACAATTCAGCTGCTCTTCAGTCCTTTACCATCCATCTGCTCTTCAGAGTCCTTTACCATCCAGCTGCTCTTCAGAGTCCTTTACCATCCAGCTGCTCTTCAGTCCTTTACCATCCATCTGCTCTTCAGAGTCCTTTACCATCCAGCTGCTCTTCAGAGTCCTTTACATCCAGCTGCTCTTCAGAGTCATTTACCATCCAGCTGCTCTTCAGAGTCCTTTACCATCCAGCTGATCTTAAGAGTCCTTTACCATCAAGCTGCTCTTCAGAGTCCTTTACTATCCAGCTGCTTTTCAGAGTCCTTTACTATCCAGCTGCTCTTCAGAGTCCTTTACCATTCAGCTTCTCTTCAGAGTCCTTTACCATCCAGCTGCTCTTCAGAGTCCTTTACCATCCAGCTGCTCTTCAGAGTCCTTTACCATCCAGCTGCTCTTCAGAGTCCTTTACCATCCAGCTGCTCTTCAGAGTCCTTTACCATCCAGCTGCTCTTCAGAGTCCTTTACCATCCAGCTGCTCTTGAGTCCTTTACCATTCAGCTGCTCTTCAGAGTCCTTTACCATCCAGCTGCTCTTCAGAGTCCTTTACTATCCAGCTGATCTTCAGAGTCGTTTACTATCCAGCTGCTCTTCAGAGTCCTTTACCATCCAGCTGCTCTTCAGAGTCCTTTACCATCCAGCTGCTCTTCAGAGTCGTTTACTATCCAGCTGCTCTTCAGAGTCGTTTA
Organism: Eucyclogobius newberryi; assembly: GCF_026437365.1. Taxonomy (NCBI): domain Eukaryota; kingdom Metazoa; phylum Chordata; class Actinopteri; order Gobiiformes; family Gobiidae; genus Eucyclogobius; species Eucyclogobius newberryi. The sequence goes on along the minus strand of NW_027316278.1, from coordinate 42,531,712 downwards.
CTATCAAGCTGCTCTTCAGATTCCTTTACTATCCAGCTGCTCTTCAGAGTCCTTTATTATCCAGCTTCTCTTCAGAATCCTTTACCATCCAGCTAATCTTCAGAGTCCTTTACCATCCAGCTGCTCTTCAGAGTCCTTTGCCATCCAGCTGCTCCTCAGAGTCATTTACCATCCAGCTGCTTTTCAGAGTCCTTTACTATCCAGCTGCTCTTCAGAGTCCTTTACCATTCAGCTTCTCTTCAGAGTCCTTTATTATCCAGCTGCTCTTCAGAGTCCTTTACCATCCAGCTGCTCTTCAGAGTCCTTTACCTTCCAGCTGCTCTTCAGAGTCCTTTACTATCCAGCTGCTCTTGAGTCCTTTACCATTCAGCTGCTCTTCAGAGTCCTTTACCATCCAGCTGCTCTTCAGAGTCCTTTACCATCCAGCTGCTCTTCAGAGTCCTTTACCATTCAGCTTCTCTTCAGAGTCCTTTACCATCCAGCTGCTCTTCAGAGTCCTTTACCATCCAGCTGCTCTTCAGAGACCTTTACCATCCAGCTGCTCTTGAGTCCTTTACCATTCAGCTGCTCTTCAGAGTCCTTTACCATCCAGCTGCTCTTCAGAGTCCTTTACTATCCAGCTGATCTTCAGAGTCGTTTACTATCCAGCTGCTCTTCAGAGTCCTTTACCATCCAGCTGCTCTTCAGAGTCGTTTACTATCCAGCTGCTCTTCAGCGTCCTTTACCATCCAGCTGCTCTTCAGAGTCCTTTACCATCCAGCTGCTCTTCAGAGTCCTTTACCATCCAGCTGCTCTTCAGAGTCCTTTACTATCCAGCTGCTCTTCAGAGTCCTTTACCATCCAGCTGCTCTTCAGTGTCCTTTACTATCCAGCTGCTCTTGAGTCCTTTACAATTCAGCTGCTCTTCAGTCCTTTACCATCCATCTGCTCTTCAGAGTCCTTTACCATCCAGCTGCTCTTCAGAGTCCTTTACCATCCAGCTGCTCTTCAGTCCTTTACCATCCATCTGCTCTTCAGAGTCCTTTACCATCCAGCTGCTCTTCAGAGTCCTTTACATCCAGCTGCTCTTCAGAGTCATTTACCATCCAGCTGCTCTTCAGAGTCCTTTACCATCCAGCTGATCTTAAGAGTCCTTTACCATCAAGCTGCTCTTCAGAGTCCTTTACTATCCAGCTGCTTTTCAGAGTCCTTTACTATCCAGCTGCTCTTCAGAGTCCTTTACCATTCAGCTTCTCTTCAGAGTCCTTTACCATCCAGCTGCTCTTCAGAGTCCTTTACCATCCAGCTGCTCTTCAGAGTCCTTTACCATCCAGCTGCTCTTCAGAGTCCTTTACCATCCAGCTGCTCTTCAGAGTCCTTTACCATCCAGCTGCTCTTCAGAGTCCTTTACCATCCAGCTGCTCTTGAGTCCTTTACCATTCAGCTGCTCTTCAGAGTCCTTTACCATCCAGCTGCTCTTCAGAGTCCTTTACTATCCAGCTGATCTTCAGAGTCGTTTACTATCCAGCTGCTCTTCAGAGTCCTTTACCATCCAGCTGCTCTTCAGAGTCGTTTACTATCCAGCTGCTCTTCAGAGTCGTTTACTATCAAGCTGCTCTTCAGATTCCTTTACTATCCAGCTGCTCTTCAGAGTCCTTTATTATCCAGCTTCTCTTCAGAATCCTTTACCATCCAGCTAATCTTCAGAGTCCTTTACCATCCAGCTGCTCTTCAGAGTCCTTTGCCATCCAGCTGCTCCTCAGAGTCATTTACCATCCAGCTGCTTTTCAGAGTCCTTTACTATCCAGCTGCTCTTCAGAGTCCTTTACCATTCAGCTTCTCTTCAGAGTCCTTTATTATCCAGCTGCTCTTCAGAGTCCTTTACCATCCAGCTGCTCTTCAGAGTCCTTTACCTTCCAGCTGCTCTTCAGAGTCCTTTACTATCCAGCTGCTCTTGAGTCCTTTACCATTCAGCTGCTCTTCAGAGTCCTTTACCATCCAGCTGCTCTTCAGAGTCCTTTACCATCCAGCTGCTCTTCAGAGTCCTTTACCATTCAGCTTCTCTTCAGAGTCCTTTACCATCCAGCTGCTCTTCAGAGTCCTTTACCATCCAGCTGCTCTTCAGAGACCTTTACCATCCAGCTGCTCTTGAGTCCTTTACCATTCAGCTGCTCTTCAGAGTCCTTTACCATCCAGCTGCTCTTCAGAGTCCTTTACTATCCAGCTGATCTTCAGAGTCGTTTACTATCCAGCTGCTCTTCAGAGTCCTTTACCATCCAGCTGCTCTTCAGAGTCCTTTACTATCCAGCTGCTCTTTAGAGTCGTTTACTATCCAGCTGCTCTTCAGAGTCCTTTGCTCTCCAGCTGCTCTTCAGAGTCCTTTACCATCCAGCTGCTCTTCAGAGTCGTTTACTATCCAGCTGCTCTTCAGAGTCGTTTACTATCAAGCTGCTCTTCAGATTCCTTTACTATCCAGCTGCTCTTCAGAGTCCTTTATTATCCAGCTGCTCTTCAGAGTCCTTTACCATCCAGCTAATCTTCAGAGTCCTTTACCGTCCAGCTGCTCTTCAGAGTCCTTTGCCATCCAGCTGCTCCTCAGAGTCATTTACCATCCAGCTGCTTTTCAGAGTCCTTTACTATCCAGCTGCTCTTCAGAGTCCTTTACCATTCAGCTTCTCTTCAGAGTCCTTTATTATCCAGCTGCTCTTCAGAGTCCTTTACCATCCAGCTGCTCTTCAGAGTCCTTTACCTTCCAGCTGCTCTTCAGAGTCCTTTACTATCCAGCTGCTCTTGAGTCCTTTACCATCCAGCTGCTCTTCAGAGTCCTTTACCATCCAGCTGCTCTTCAGAGTCCTTTACCATCCAGCTGCTCTTCAGAGTCCTTTACTATCCAGCTGCTCTTCAGAGTCCTTTACCATCCAGCTGCTCTTCAGTGTCCTTTACTATCCAGCTGCTCTTGAGTCCTTTACCATCCAGCTGCTCTTCAGAGTCCTTTATTATCCAGCTGCTCTTCAGAATCCTTTACCATCCAGCTAATCTTCAGAGTCCTTTACCATCCAGCTGCTCTTCAGAGTCCTTTGCCATCCAGCTGCTCCTCAGAGTCATTTACCATCCAGCTGCTTTTCAGAGTCCTTTACTATCCAGCTGCTCTTCAGAGTCCTTTACCATTCAGCTTCTCTTCAGAGTCCTTTATTATCCAGCTGCTCTTCAGAGTCCTTTACCATCCAGCTGCTCTTCAGAGTCCTTTACCTTCCAGCTGCTCTTCAGAGTCCTTTACTATCCAGCTGCTCTTGAGTCCTTTACCATTCAGCTGCTCTTCAGAGTCCTTTACCATCCAGCTGCTCTTCAGAGTCCTTTACCATCCAGCTGCTCTTCAGAGTCCTTTACCATTCAGCTTCTCTTCAGAGTCCTTTACCATCCAGCTGCTCTTCAGAGTCCTTTACCATCCAGCTGCTCTTCAGAGACCTTTACCATCCAGCTGCTCTTGAGTCCTTTACCATTCAGCTGCTCTTCAGAGTCCTTTACCATCCAGCTGCTCTTCAGAGTCCTTTACTATCCAGCTGATCTTCAGAGTCGTTTACTATCCAGCTGCTCTTCAGAGTCCTTTACCATCCAGCTGCTCTTCAGAGTCCTTTACTCTCCAGCTGCTCTTCAGAGTCCTTTACCATCCAGCTGCTCTTCAGAGTCGTTTACTATCCAGCTGCTCTTCAGAGTCGTTTACTATCATGCTGCTCTTCAGATTCCTTTACTATCCAGCTGCTCTTCAGAGTCCTTTATTATCCAGCTGCTCTTCAGAGTCCTTTACCATCCAGCTAATCTTCAGAGTCCTTTACCGTCCAGCTGCTCTTCAGAGTCCTTTGCCATCCAGCTGCTCCTCAGAGTCATTTACCATCCAGCTGCTTTTCAGAGTCCTTTACTATCCAGCTGCTCTTCAGAGTCCTTTACCATTCAGCTTCTCTTCAGAGTCCTTTATTATCCAGCTGCTCTTCAGAGTCCTTTACCATCCAGCTGCTCTTCAGAGTCCTTTACCTTCCAGCTGCTCTTCAGAGTCCTTTACTATCCAGCTGCTCTTGAGTCCTTTACCATCCAGCTGCTCTTCAGAGTCCTTTACCATCCAGCTGCTCTTCAGAGTCCTTTACCATCCAGCTGCTCTTCAGAGTCCTTTACTATCCAGCTGCTCTTCAGAGTCCTTTACCATCCAGCTGCTCTTCAGTGTCCTTTACTATCCAGCTGCTCTTGAGTCCTTTACCATCCAGCTGCTCTTCAGAGTCCTTTACCATCCAGCTGCTCTTGAGTCCTTTACCATTCAGCTGCTCTTCAGAGTCCTTTACCATCCAGCTGCTCTTCAGAGTCCTTTACTATCCAGCTGATCTTCAGAGTCGTTTACTATCCAGCTGCTCTTCAGAGTCCTTTACCATCCAGCTGCTCTTCAGAGTCCTTTACTATCCAGCTGCTCTTTAGAGTCGTTTACTATCCAGCTGCTCTTCAGAGTCCTTTACTCTCCAGCTGCTCTTCAGAGTCCTTTACCATCCAGCTGCTCTTCAGAGTCGTTTACTATCCAGCTGCTCTTCAGAGTCGTTTACTATCATGCTGCTCTTCAGATTCCTTTACTATCCAGCTGCTCTTCAGAGTCCTTTATTATCCAGCTGCTCTTCAGAGTCCTTTACCATCCAGCTAATCTTCAGAGTCCTTTACCGTCCAGCTGCTCTTCAGAGTCCTTTGCCATCCAGCTGCTCCTCAGAGTCATTTACCATCCAGCTGCTTTTCAGAGTCCTTTACTATCCAGCTGCTCTTCAGAGTCCTTTACCATTCAGCTTCTCTTCAGAGTCCTTTATTATCCAGCTGCTCTTCAGAGTCCTTTACCATCCAGCTGCTCTTCAGAGTCCTTTACCTTCCAGCTGCTCTTCAGAGTCCTTTACTATCCAGCTGCTCTTGAGTCCTTTACCATCCAGCTGCTCTTCAGAGTCCTTTACCATCCAGCTGCTCTTCAGAGTCCTTTACCATCCAGCTGCTCTTCAGAGTCCTTTACTATCCAGCTGCTCTTCAGAGTCCTTTACCATCCAGCTGCTCTTCAGTGTCCTTTACTATCCAGCTGCTCTTGAGTCCTTTACCATCCAGCTGCTCTTCAGAGTCCTTTACCATCCAGCTGCTCTTCAGAGTCCTTTACCATCCAGCTGCTCTTCAGAGTCCTTTACCATCCAGCTGCTCTTGAGTCCTTTAACATTCAGCTGCTCTTCAGAGTCCTTTACCATCCAGCTGCTCTTCAGAGTCCTTTACTATCCAGCTGATCTTCAGAGTCGTTTACTATCCAGCTGCTCTTCAGAGTCCTTTACCATCCAGCTGCTCTTCAGAGTCCTTTACTATCCAGCTGCTCTTCAGAGTCGTTTACTATCGAGCTGCTCTTCAGAGTCCTTTACTCTCCAGCTGCTCTTCAGAGTCCTTTACCATCCAGCTGCTCTTCAGAGTCGTTTACTATCCAGCTGCTCTTCAGAGTCGTTTACTATCAAGCTGCTCTACAGATTCCTTTACTATCCAGTTGCTCTTCAGAGTCCTTTATTATCCAGCTGCTCTTCAGAATCTTTTACCATCCAGCTAATCTTCAGAGTCCTTTACCATCCAGCTGCTCTTCAGAGTCCTTTGCCATCCAGCTGCTCCTCAGAGTCATTTACCATCCATCTGCTTTTCAGAGTCCTTTACTATCCAGCTGCTCTTCAGAGTCCTTTACCATTCAGCTTCTCTTCAGAGTGCTTTATTATCCAGCTGCTCTTCAGAGTCCTTTACCATCCAGCTGCTCTTCAGAGTCCTTTACCTTCCAGCTGCTCTTCAGAGTCCTTTACTATCCAGCTGCTCTTGAGCCCTTTACCATTCAGCTGCTCTTCAGAGTCCTTTACCATCCAGCTGCTCTTCAGAGTCCTTTACCATCCAGCTGCTCTTCAGAGTCCTTTACCATTCAGCTTCTCTTCAGAGTCCTTTACCATCCAGCTGCTCTTCAGAGTCCTTTACAATCCAGCTGCTCTTCAGAGACCTTTACCATCCAGCTGCTCTTGAGTCCTTTACCATTCAGCTGCTCTTCAGAGTCCTTTACCATCCAGCTGCTCTTCAGAGTCCTTTACTATCCAGCTGCTCTTCAGAGTCCTTTACCATCCAGCTGCTCTTCAGAGTCCTTTACCATCCAGCTGCTCTTCAGAGTCCTTTACCATTAAGCAGCTCTTCAGAGTCTTTTACTATCCAGCTGCTCTTCAGAGTCGTTTACTATCCAGCTGCCCTTCAGAGTTCTTTACTCTCCAGCTGCTCTTCAGAGTCCTTTACCATCCAGCTGCTCTTCAGAGTCGTTTACTATCCAGCTGCTCTTCAGAGTCCTTTACCATCCAGCTGCTCTTCAGAGTCCTTTACCATCCAGCTGCTCTTCAGAGTCCTTTACCATCCAGCTGCTCTTCAGAGTCCTTTACTATCCAGCTGCTCTTCAGAGTCCTTTACCATCCAGCTGCTCTTCAGTGTCCTTTACTATCCAGCTGCTCTTGAGTCCTTTACAATTCAGCTGCTCTTCAGTCCTTTACCATCCATCTGCTCTTCAGAGTCCTTTACCATCCAGCTGCTCTTCAGAGTCCTTTACCATCCAGCTGCTCTTCAGTCCTTTACCATCCATCTGCTCTTCAGAGTCCTTTACCATCCAGCTGCTCTTCAGAGTCCTTTACTATCCAGCTGCTCTTCAGAGTCCTTTACCATCCAGCTGCTCTTCAGTGTCCTTTACTATCCAGCTGCTCTTGAGTCCTTTACAATTCAGCTGCTCTTCAGTCCATTACCATCCATCTGCTCTTCAGAGTCCTTTACCATCCAGCTGCTCTTCAGAGTCCTTTACCATCCAGCTGCTCTTCAGTCCTTTACCATCCATCTGCTCTTCAGAGTCCTTTACCATCCAGCTGCTCTTCAGAGTCCTTTACATCCAGCTGCTCTTCAGAGTCCTTTACCATCCAGCTGCTCTTCAGAGTCCTTTACCATCCAGCTTATCTTAAGAGTCCTTTACCATCAAGCTGCTCTTCAGAGTCCTTTACTATCCAGCTGCTCTTCAGAGTCCTTTACCATTCAGCTTCTCTTCAGAGTCCTTTACCATCCAGCTGCTCTTCAGAGTCCTTTACTATCCAGCTGCTCTTCAGAGTCCTTTACCATCCAGCTGCTCTTCAGAGTCCTTTACCATCCAGCTGCTCTTCAGAGTCCTTTACCATTAAGCAGCTCTTCAGAGTCCTTTACTATCCAGCTGCTCTTCAGAGTCGTTTACTATCCAGCTGCCCTTCAGAGTTCTTTACTCTCCAGCTGCTCTTCAGAGTCCTTTACCATCCAGCTGCTCTTCAGAGTCGTTTACTATCCAGCTGCTCTTCAGCGTCCTTTACCATCCAGCTGCTCTTCAGAGTCCTTTACCATCCAGCTGCTCTTCAGAGTCCTTTACCATCCAGCTGCTCTTCAGAGTCCTTTACTATCCAGCTGCTCTTCAGAGTCCTTTACCATCCAGCTGCTCTTCAGTGTCCTTTACTATCCAGCTGCTCTTGAGTCCTTTACAATTCAGCTGCTCTTCAGTCCTTTACCATCCATCTGCTCTTCAGAGTCCTTTACCATCCAGCTGCTCTTCAGAGTCCTTTACCATCCAGCTGCTCTTCAGTCCTTTACCATCCATCTGCTCTTCAGAGTCCTTTACCATCCAGCTGCTCTTCAGAGTCCTTTACATCCAGCTGCTCTTCAGAGTCATTTACCATCCAGCTGCTCTTCAGAGTCCTTTACCATCCAGCTGATCTTAAGAGTCCTTTACCATCAAGCTGCTCTTCAGAGTCCTTTACTATCCAGCTGCTTTTCAGAGTCCTTTACTATCCAGCTGCTCTTCAGAGTCCTTTACCATTCAGCTTCTCTTCAGAGTCCTTTACCATCCAGCTGCTCTTCAGAGTCCTTTACCATCCAGCTGCTCTTCAGAGTCCTTTACCATCCAGCTGCTCTTCAGAGTCCTTTACCATCCAGCTGCTCTTCAGAGTCCTTTACCATCCAGCTGCTCTTCAGAGTCCTTTACCATCCAGCTGCTCTTGAGTCCTTTACCATTCAGCTGCTCTTCAGAGTCCTTTACCATCCAGCTGCTCTTCAGAGTCCTTTACTATCCAGCTGATCTTCAGAGTCGTTTACTATCCAGCTGCTCTTCAGAGTCCTTTACCATCCAGCTGCTCTTCAGAGTCCTTTACTATCCAGCTGCTCTTTAGAGTCGTTTACTATCCAGCTGCTCTTCAGAGTCCTTTACTCTCCAGCTGCTCTTCAGAGTCCTTTACCATCCAGCTGCTCTTCAGAGTCGTTAAATATCCAGCTGCCCTTCAGAGTTCTTTAGTCTCCAGCTGCTCTTCAGAGTCCTTTACCATCCAGCTGCTCTTCAGAGTCGTTTACTATCCAGCTGCTCTTCAGCGTCCTTTACCATCCAGCTGCTCTTCAGAGTCCTTTACCATCCAGCTGCTCTTCAGAGTCCTTTACCATCCAGCTGCTCTTCAGAGTCCTTTACTATCCAGCTGCTCTTCAGAGTCCTTTACCATCCAGCTGCTCTTCAGTGTCCTTTACTATCCAGCTGCTCTTGAGTCCTTTACAATTCAGCTGCTCTTCAGTCCTTTACCATCCATCTGCTCTTCAGAGTCCTTTACCATCCAGCTGCTCTTCAGAGTCCTTTACGATCCAGCTGCTCTTCAGTCCTTTACCATCCATCTGCTCTTCAGAGTCCTTTACCATCCAGCTGCTCTTCAGAGTCCTTTACATCCAGCTGCTCTTCAGAGTCATTTACCATCCAGCTGCTCTTCAGAGTCCTTTACCATCCAGCTGATCTTAAGAGTCCTTTACCATCAAGCTGCTCTTCAGAGTCCTTTACTATCCAGCTGCTTTTCAGAGTCCTTTACTATCCAGCTGCTCTTCAGAGTCCTTTACCATTCAGCTTCTCTTCAGAGTCCTTTACCATCCAGCTGCTCTTCAGAGTCCTTTACCATCCAGCTGCTCTTCAGAGTCCTTTACCATCCAGCTGCTCTTCAGAGTCCTTTACCATCCAGCTGCTCTTCAGAGTCCTTTACCATCCAGCTGCTCTTGAGTCCTTTACCATTCAGCTGCTCTTCAGAGTCCTTTACCATCCAGCTGCTCTTCAGAGTCCTTTACTATCCAGCTGATCTTCAGAGTCGTTTACTATCCAGCTGCTCTTCAGAGTCCTTTACCATCCAGCTGCTCTTCAGAGTCCTTTACCATCCAGCTGCTCTTCAGAGTCGTTTACTATCCAGCTGCTCTTCAGAGTCGTTTACTATCAAGCTGCTCTTCAGATTCCTTTACTATCCAGCTGCTCTTCAGAGTCCTTTATTATCCAGCTTCTCTTCAGAATCCTTTACCATCCAGCTAATCTTCAGAGTCCTTTACCATCCAGCTGCTCTTCAGAGTCCTTTGCCATCCAGCTGCTCCTCAGAGTCATTTACCATCCAGCTGCTTTTCAGAGTCCTTTACTATCCAGCTGCTCTTCAGAGTCCTTTACCATTCAGCTTCTCTTCAGAGTCCTTTATTATCCAGCTGCTCTTCAGAGTCCTTTACCATCCAGCTGCTCTTCAGAGTCCTTTACCTTCCAGCTGCTCTTCAGAGTCCTTTACTATCCAGCTGCTCTTGAGTCCTTTACCATTCAGCTGCTCTTCAGAGTCCTTTACCATCCAGCTGCTCTTCAGAGTCCTTTACCATCCAGCTGCTCTTCAGAGTCCTTTACCATTCAGCTTCTCTTCAGAGTCCTTTACCATCCAGCTGCTCTTCAGAGTCCTTTACCATCCAGCTGCTCTTCAGAGACCTTTACCATCCAGCTGCTCTTGAGTCCTTTACCATTCAGCTGCTCTTCAGAGTCCTTTACCATCCAGCTGCTCTTCAGAGTCCTTTACTATCCAGCTGATCTTCAGAGTCGTTTACTATCCAGCTGCTCTTCAGAGTCCTTTACCATCCAGCTGCTCTTCAGAGTCCTTTACTATCCAGCTGCTCTTTAGAGTCGTTTACTATCCAGCTGCTCTTCAGAGTCCTTTACTCTCCAGCTGCTCTTCAGAGTCCTTTACCATCCAGCTGCTCTTCAGAGTCGTTTACTATCCAGCTGCTCTTCAGAGTCGTTTACTATCAAGCTGCTCTTCAGATTCCTTTACTATCCAGCTGCTCTTCAGAGTCCTTTATTATCCAGCTGCTCTTCAGAGTCCTTTACCATCCAGCTAATCTTCAGAGTCCTTTACCGTCCAGCTGCTCTTCAGAGTCCTTTGCCATCCAGCTGCTCCTCAGAGTCATTTACCATCCAGCTGCTTTTCAGAGTCCTTTACTATCCAGCTGCTCTTCAGAGTCCTTTACCATTCAGCTTCTCTTCAGAGTCCTTTATTATCCAGCTGCTCTTCAGAGTCCTTTACCATCCAGCTGCTCTTCAGAGTCCTTTACCTTCCAGCTGCTCTTCAGAGTCCTTTACTATCCAGCTGCTCTTGAGTCCTTTACCATCCAGCTGCTCTTCAGAGTCCTTTACCATCCAGCTGCTCTTCAGAGTCCTTTACCATCCAGCTGCTCTTCAGAGTCCTTTACTATCCAGCTGCTCTTCAGAGTCCTTTACCATCCAGCTGCTCTTCAGTGTCCTTTACTATCCAGCTGCTCTTGAGTCCTTTACCATCCAGCTGCTCTTCAGAGTCCTTTATTATCCAGCTGCTCTTCAGAATCCTTTACCATCCAGCTAATCTTCAGAGTCCTTTACCATCCAGCTGCTCTTCAGAGTCCTTTGCCATCCAGCTGCTCCTCAGAGTCATTTACCATCCAGCTGCTTTTCAGAGTCCTTTACTATCCAGCTGCTCTTCAGAGTCCTTTACCATTCAGCTTCTCTTCAGAGTCCTTTATTATCCAGCTGCTCTTCAGAGTCCTTTACCATCCAGCTGCTCTTCAGAGTCCTTTACCTTCCAGCTGCTCTTCAGAGTCCTTTACTATCCAGCTGCTCTTGAGTCCTTTACCATTCAGCTGCTCTTCAGAGTCCTTTACCATCCAGCTGCTCTTCAGAGTCCTTTACCATCCAGCTGCTCTTCAGAGTCCTTTACCATTCAGCTTCTCTTCAGAGTCCTTTACCATCCAGCTGCTCTTCAGAGTCCTTTACCATCCAGCTGCTCTTCAGAGACCTTTACCATCCAGCTGCTCTTGAGTCCTTTACCATTCAGCTGCTCTTCAGAGTCCTTTACCATCCAGCTGCTCTTCAGAGTCCTTTACTATCCAGCTGATCTTCAGAGTCGTTTACTATCCAGCTGCTCTTCAGAGTCCTTTACCATCAAGCTGCTCTTCAGAGTCCTTTACTATCCAGCTGCTCTTTAGAGTCGTTTACTATCCAGCTGCTCTTCAGAGTCCTTTACTCTCCAGCTGCTCTTCAGAGTCCTTTACCATCCAGCTGCTCTTCAGAGTAGTTTACTATCCAGCTGCTCTTCAGAGTCGTTTACTATCATGCTGCTCTTCAGATTCCTTTACTATCCAGCTGCTCTTCAGAGTCCTTTATTATCCAGCTGCTCTTCAGAGTCCTTTACCATCCAGCTAATCTTCAGAGTCCTTTACCGTCCAGCTGCTCTTCAGAGTCCTTTGCCATCCAGCTGCTCCTCAGAGTCATTTACCATCCAGCTGCTTTTCAGAGTCCTTTACTATCCAGCTGCTCTTCAGAGTCCTTTACCATTCAGCTTCTCTTCAGAGTCCTTTATTATCCAGCTGCTCTTCAGAGTCCTTTACCATCCAGCTGCTCTTCAGAGTCCTTTACCTTCCAGCTGCTCTTCAGAGTCCTTTACTATCCAGCTGCTCTTGAGTCCTTTACCATCCAGCTGCTCTTCAGAGTCCTTTACCATCCAGCTGCTCTTCAGAGTCCTTTACCATCCAGCTGCTCTTCAGAGTCCTTTACTATCCAGCTGCTCTTCAGAGTCCTTTACCATCCAGCTGCTCTTCAGTGTCCTTTACTATCCAGCTGCTCTTGAGTCCTTTACCATCCAGCTGCTCTTCAGAGTCCTTTACCATCCAGCTGCTCTTGAGTCCTTTACCATTCAGCTGCTCTTCAGAGTCCTTTACCATCCAGCTGCTCTTCAGAGTCCTTTACTATCCAGCTGATCTTCAGAGTCGTTTACTATCCAGCTGCTCTTCAGAGTCCTTTACCATCCAGCTGCTCTTCAGAGTCCTTTACTATCCAGCTGCTCTTTAGAGTCGTTTACTATCCAGCTGCTCTTCAGAGTCCTTTACTCTCCAGCTGCTCTTCAGAGTCCTTTACCATCCAGCTGCTCTTCAGAGTCGTTTACTATCCAGCTGCTCTTCAGAGTCGTTTACTATCATGCTGCTCTTCAGATTCCTTTACTATCCAGCTGCTCTTCAGAGTCCTTTATTATCCAGCTGCTCTTCAGAGTCCTTTACCATCCAGCTAATCTTCAGAGTCCTTTACCGTCCAGCTGCTCTTCAGAGTCCTTTGCCATCCAGCTGCTCCTCAGAGTCATTTACCATCCAGCTGCTTTTCAGAGTCCTTTACTATCCAGCTGCTCTTCAGAGTCCTTTACCATTCAGCTTCTCTTCAGAGTCCTTTATTATCCAGCTGCTCTTCAGAGTCCTTTACCATCCATCTGCTCTTCAGAGTCCTTTACCTTCCAGCTGCTCTTCAGAGTCCTTTACTATCCAGCTGCTCTTGAGTCCTTTACCATCCAGCTGCTCTTCAGAGTCCTTTACCATCCAGCTGCTCTTCAGAGTCCTTTACCATCCAGCTGCTCTTCAGAGTCCTTTACTATCCAGCTGCTCTTCAGAGTCCTTTACCATCCAGCTGCTCTTCAGTGTCCTTTACTATCCAGCTGCTCTTGAGTCCTTTACCATCCAGCTGCTCTTCAGAGTCCTTTACCATCCAGCTGCTCTTCAGAGTCCTTTACCGTCCAGCTGCTCTTCAGAGTCCTTTGCCATCCAGCTGCTCCTCAGAGTCATTTACCATCCAGCTGCTTTTCAGAGTCCTTTACTATCCAGCTGCTCTTCAGAGTCCTTTACCATTCAGCTTCTCTTCAGAGTCCTTTATTATCCAGCTGCTCTTCAGAGTCCTTTACCATCCAGCTGCTCTTCAGAGTCCTTTACCTTCCAGCTGCTCTTCAGAGTCCTTTACTATCCAGCTGCTCTTGAGTCCTTTACCATCCAGCTGCTCTTCAGAGTCCTTTACCATCCAGCTGCTCTTCAGAGTCCTTTACCATCCAGCTGCTCTTCAGAGTCCTTTACTATCCAGCTGCTCTTCAGAGTCCTTTACCATCCAGCTGCTCTTCAGTGTCCTTTACTATCCAGCTGCTCTTGAGTCCTTTACCATCCAGCTGCTCTTCAGAGTCCTTTACCATCCAGCTGCTCTTGAGTCCTTTACCATTCAGCTGCTCTTCAGAGTCCTTTACCATCCAGCTGCTCTTCAGAGTCCTTTACTATCCAGCTGATCTTCAGAGTCGTTTACTATCCAGCTGCTCTTCAGAGTCCTTTACCATCCAGCTGCTCTTCAGAGTCCTTTACTATCCAGCTGCTCTTTAGAGTCGTTTACTATCCAGCTGCTCTTCAGAGTCCTTTACTCTCCAGCTGCTCTTCAGAGTCCTTTACCATCCAGCTGCTCTTCAGAGTCGTTTACTATCCAGCTGCTCTTCAGAGTCGTTTACTATCATGCTGCTCTTCAGATTCCTTTACTATCCAGCTGCTCTTCAGAGTCCTTTATTATCCAGCTGCTCTTCAGAGTCCTTTACCATCCAGCTAATCTTCAGAGTCCTTTACCGTCCAGCTGCTCTTCAGAGTCCTTTGCCATCCAGCTGCTCCTCAGAGTCATTTACCATCCAGCTGCTTTTCAGAGTCCTTTACTATCCAGCTGCTCTTCAGAGTCCTTTACCATTCAGCTTCTCTTCAGAGTCCTTTATTATCCAGCTGCTCTTCAGAGTCCTTTACCATCCATCTGCTCTTCAGAGTCCTTTACCTTCCAGCTGCTCTTCAGAGTCCTTTACTATCCAGCTGCTCTTGAGTCCTTTACCATCCAGCTGCTCTTCAGAGTCCTTTACCATCCAGCTGCTCTTCAGAGTCCTTTACCATCCAGCTGCTCTTCAGAGTCCTTTACTATCCAGCTGCTCTTCAGAGTCCTTTACCATCCAGCTGCTCTTCAGTGTCCTTTACTATCCAGCTGCTCTTGAGTCCTTTACCATCCAGCTGCTCTTCAGAGTCCTTTACCATCCAGCTGCTCTTCAGAGTCCTTTACCATCCAGCTGCTCTTCAGAGTCCTTTACCATCCAGCTGCTCTTGAGTCCTTTAACATTCAGCTGCTCTTCAGAGTCCTTTACCATCCAGCTGCTCTTCAGAGTCCTTTACTATCCAGCTGATCTTCAGAGTCGTTTACTATCCAGCTGCTCTTCAGAGTCCTTTACCATCCAGCTGCTCTTCAGAGTCCTTTACTATCCAGCTGCTCTTCAGAGTCGTTTACTATCCAGCTGCTCTTCAGAGTCCTTTACTCTCCAGCTGCTCTTCAGAGTCCTTTACCATCCAGCTGCTCTTCAGAGTCGTTTACTATCCAGCTGCTCTTCAGAGTCCTTTACCATCCAGCTGCTCTTCAGAGTCCTTTACTATCCAGCTGCTCTTCAGAGTCGTTTACTATCCAGCTGCTCTTCAGAGTCCTTTATTATCCAGCTGCTCTTCAGAATCTTTTACCATCCAGCTAATCTTCAGAGTCCTTTACCATCCAGCTGCTCTTCAGAGTCCTTTGCCATCCAGCTGCTCCTCAGAGTCATTTACCATCCATCTGCTTTTCATAGTCCTTTACTATCCAGCTGCTCTTCAGAGTCCTTTACCATTCAGCTTCTCTTCAGAGTGCTTTATTATCCAGCTGCTCTTCAGAGTCCTTTACCATCCAGCTGCTCTTCAGAGTCCTTTACCTTCCAGCTGCTCTTCAGAGTCCTTTACTATCCAGCTGCTCTTGAGCCCTTTACCATTCAGCTGCTCTTCAGAGTCCTTTACCATCCAGCTGCTCTTCAGAGTCCTTTACCATCCAGCTGCTCTTCAGAGTCCTTTACCATTCAGCTTCTCTTCAGAGTCCTTTACCATCCAGCTGCTCTTCAGAGTCCTTTACAATCCAGCTGCTCTTCAGAGACCTTTACCATCCAGCTGCTCTTGAGTCCTTTACCATTCAGCTGCTCTTCAGAGTCCTTTACCATCCAGCTGCTCTTCAGAGTCCTTTACTATCCAGCTGCTCTTCAGAGTCCTTTACCATCCAGCTGCTCTTCAGAGTCCTTTACCATCCAGCTGCTCTTCAGAGTCCTTTACCATTAAGCAGCTCTTCAGAGTCTTTTACTATCCAGCTGCTCTTCAGAGTCGTTTACTATCCAGCTGCCCTTCAGAGTTCTTTACTCTCCAGCTGCTCTTCAGAGTCCTTTACCATCCAGCTGCTCTTCAGAGTCGTTTACTATCCAGCTGCTCTTCAGAGTCCTTTACCATCCAGCTGCTCTTCAGAGTCCTTTACCATCCAGCTGCTCTTCAGAGTCCTTTACCATCCAGCTGCTCTTCAGAGTCCTTTACTATCCAGCTGCTCTTCAGAGTCCTTTACCATCCAGCTGCTCTTCAGTGTCCTTTACTATCCAGCTGCTCTTGAGTCCTTTACAATTCAGCTGCTCTTCAGTCCTTTACCATCCATCTGCTCTTCAGAGTCCTTTACCATCCAGCTGCTCTTCAGAGTCCTTTACCATCCAGCTGCTCTTCAGTCCTTTACCATCCATCTGCTCTTCAGAGTCCTTTACCATCCAGCTGCTCTTCAGAGTCCTTTACTATCCAGCTGCTCTTCAGAGTCCTTTACCATCCAGCTGCTCTTCAGTGTCCTTTACTATCCAGCTGCTCTTGAGTCCTTTACAATTCAGCTGCTCTTCAGTCCATTACCATCCATCTGCTCTTCAGAGTCCTTTACCATCCAGCTGCTCTTCAGAGTCCTTTACCATCCAGCTGCTCTTCAGTCCTTTACCATCCATCTGCTCTTCAGAGTCCTTTACCATCCAGCTGCTCTTCAGAGTCCTTTACATCCAGCTGCTCTTCAGAGTCATTTACCATCCAGCTGCTCTTCAGAGTCCTTTACCATCCAGCTTATCTTAAGAGTCCTTTACCATCAAGCTGCTCTTCAGAGTCCTTTACTATCCAGCTGCTCTTCAGAGTCCTTTACCATTGAGCTTCTCTTCAGAGTCCTTTACCATCCAGCTGCTCTTCAGAGTCCTTTACTATCCAGCTGCTCTTCAGAGTCCTTTACCATCCAGCTGCTCTTCAGAGTCCTTTACCATCCAGCTGCTCTTCAGAGTCCTTTACCATTAAGCAGCTCTTCAGAGTCCTTTACTATCCAGCTGCTCTTCAGAGTCGTTTACTATCCAGCTGCCCTTCAGAGTTCTTTACTCTCCAGCTGCTCTTCAGAGTCCTTTACCATCCAGCTGCTCTTCAGAGTCGTTTACTATCCAGCTGCTCTTCAGCGTCCTTTACCATCCAGCTGCTCTTCAGAGTCCTTTACCATCCAGCTGCTCTTCAGAGTCCTTTACCATCCAGCTGCTCTTCAGAGTCCTTTACTATCCAGCTGCTCTTCAGAGTCCTTTACCATCCAGCTGCTCTTCAGTGTCCTTTACTATCCAGCTGCTCTTGAGTCCTTTACAATTCAGCTGCTCTTCAGTCCTTTACCATCCATCTGCTCTTCAGAGTCCTTTACCATCCAGCTGCTCTTCAGAGTCCTTTACCATCCAGCTGCTCTTCAGTCCTTTACCATCCATCTGCTCTTCAGAGTCCTTTACCATCCAGCTGCTCTTCAGAGTCCTTTACATCCAGCTGCTCTTCAGAGTCATTTACCATCCAGCTGCTCTTCAGAGTCCTTTACCATCCAGCTGATCTTAAGAGTCCTTTACCATCAAGCTGCTCTTCAGAGTCCTTTACTATCCAGCTGCTTTTCAGAGTCCTTTACTATCCAGCTGCTCTTCAGAGTCCTTTACCATTCAGCTTCTCTTCAGAGTCCTTTACCATCCAGCTGCTCTTCAGAGTCCTTTACCATCCAGCTGCTCTTCAGAGTCCTTTACCATCCAGCTGCTCTTCAGAGTCCTTTACCATCCAGCTGCTCTTCAGAGTCCTTTACCATCCAGCTGCTCTTCAGAGTCCTTTACCATCCAGCTGCTCTTGAGTCCTTTACCATTCAGCTGCTCTTCAGAGTCCTTTACCATCCAGCTGCTCTTCAGAGTCCTTTACTATCCAGCTGATCTTCAGAGTCGTTTACTATCCAGCTGCTCTTCAGAGTCCTTTACCATCCAGCTGCTCTTCAGAGTCCTTTACCATCCAGCTGCTCTTCAGAGTCGTTTACTATCCAGCTGCTCTTCAGAGTCGTTTACTATCAAGCTGCTCTTCAGATTCCTTTACTATCCAGCTGCTCTTCAGAGTCCTTTATTATCCAGCTGCTCTTCAGAATCCTTTACCATCCAGCTAATCTTCAGAGTCCTTTACCATCCAGCTGCTCTTCAGAGTCCTTTGCCATCCAGCTGCTCCTCAGAGTCATTTACCATCCAGCTGCTTTTCAGAGTCCTTTACTATCCAGCTGCTCTTCAGAGTCCTTTACCATTCAGCTTCTCTTCAGAGTCCTTTATTATCCAGCTGCTCTTCAGAGTCCTTTACCATCCAGCTGCTCTTCAGAGTCCTTTACCTTCCAGCTGCTCTTCAGAGTCCTTTACTATCCAGCTGCTCTTGAGTCCTTTACCATTCAGCTGCTCTTCAGAGTCCTTTACCATCCAGCTGCTCTTCAGAGTCCTTTACCATCCAGCTGCTCTTCAGAGTCCTTTACCATTCAGCTTCTCTTCAGAGTCCTTTACCATCCAGCTGCTCTTCAGAGTCCTTTACCATCCAGCTGCTCTTCAGAGACCTTTACCATCCAGCTGCTCTTGAGTCCTTTACCATTCAGCTGCTCTTCAGAGTCCTTTACCATCCAGCTGCTCTTCAGAGTCCTTTACTATCCAGCTGATCTTCAGAGTCGTTTACTATCCAGCTGCTCTTCAGAGTCCTTTACCATCCAGCTGCTCTTCAGAGTCCTTTACTATCCAGCTGCTCTTTAGAGTCGTTTACTATCCAGCTGCTCTTCAGAGTCCTTTACTCTCCAGCTGCTCTTCAGAGTCCTTTACCATCCAGCTGCTCTTCAGAGTCGTTTACTATCCAGCTTCTCTTCAGAGTCGTTTACTATCAAGCTGCTCTTCAGATTCCTTTACTATCCAGCTGCTCTTCAGAGTCCTTTATTATCCAGCTGCTCTTCAGAGTCCTTTACCATCCAGCTAATCTTCAGAGTCCTTTACCGTCCAGCTGCTCTTCAGAGTCCTTTGCCATCCAGCTGCTCCTCAGAGTCATTTACCATCCAGCTGCTTTTCAGAGTCCTTTACTATCCAGCTGCTCTTCAGAGTCCTTTACCATTCAGCTTCTCTTCAGAGTCCTTTATTATCCAGCTGCTCTTCAGAGTCCTTTACCATCCAGCTGCTCTTCAGAGTCCTTTACCTTCCAGCTGCTCTTCAGAGTCCTTTACTATCCAGCTGCTCTTGAGTCCTTTACCATCCAGCTGCTCTTCAGAGTCCTTTACCATCCAGCTGCTCTTCAGAGTCCTTTACCATCCAGCTGCTCTTCAGAGTCCTTTACTATCCAGCTGCTCTTCAGAGTCCTTTACCATCCAGCTGCTCTTCAGTGTCCTTTACTATCCAGCTGCTCTTGAGTCCTTTACCATCCAGCTGCTCTTCAGAGTCCTTTATTATCCAGCTGCTCTTCAGAATCCTTTACCATCCAGCTAATCTTCAGAGTCCTTTACCATCCAGCTGCTCTTCAGAGTCCTTTGCCATCCAGCTGCTCCTCAGAGTCATTTACCATCCAGCTGCTTTTCAGAGTCCTTTACTATCCAGCTGCTCTTCAGAGTCCTTTACCATTCAGCTTCTCTTCAGAGTCCTTTATTATCCAGCTGCTCTTCAGAGTCCTTTACCATCCAGCTGCTCTTCAGAGTCCTTTACCTTCCAGCTGCTCTTCAGAGTCCTTTACTATCCAGCTGCTCTTGAGTCCTTCACCATTCAGCTGCTCTTCAGAGTCCTTTACCATCCAGCTGCTCTTCAGAGTCCTTTACCATCCAGCTGCTCTTCAGAGTCCTTTACCATTCAGCTTCTCTTCAGAGTCCTTTACCATCCAGCTGCTCTTCAGAGTCCTTTACCATCCAGCTGCTCTTCAGAGACCTTTACCATCCAGCTGCTCTTGAGTCCTTTACCATTCAGCTGCTCTTCAGAGTCCTTTACCATCCAGCTGCTCTTCAGAGTCCTTTACTATCCAGCTGATCTTCAGAGTCGTTTACTATCCAGCTGCTCTTCAGAGTCCTTTACCATCCAGCTGCTCTTCAGAGTCCTTTACTATCCAGCTGCTCTTTAGAGTCGTTTACTATCCAGCTGCTCTTCAGAGTCCTTTACTCTCCAGCTGCTCTTCAGAGTCCTTTACCATCCAGCTGCTCTTCAGAGTCGTTTACTATCCAGCTGCTCTTCAGAGTCGTTTACTATCATGCTGCTCTTCAGATTCCTTTACTATCCAGCTGCTCCTCAGAGTCCTTTATTATCCAGCTGCTCTTCAGAGTCCTTTACCATCCAGCTAATCTTCAGAGTCCTTTACCGTCCAGCTGCTCTTCAGAGTCCTTTGCCATCCAGCTGCTCCTCAGAGTCATTTACCATCCAGCTGCTTTTCAGAGTCCTTTACTATCCAGCTGCTCTTCAGAGTCCTTTACCATTCAGCTTCTCTTCAGAGTCCTTTATTATCCAGCTGCTCTTCAGAGTCCTTTACCATCCAGCTGCTCTTCAGAGTCCTTTACCTTCCAGCTGCTCTTCAGAGTCCTTTACTATCCAGCTGCTCTTGAGTCCTTTACCATCCAGCTGCTCTTCAGAGTCCTTTACCATCCAGCTGCTCTTCAGAGTCCTTTACCATCCAGCTGCTCTTCAGAGTCCTTTACTATCCAGCTGCTCTTCAGAGTCCTTTACCATCCAGCTGCTCTTCAGTGTCCTTTACTATCCAGCTGCTCTTGAGTCCTTTACCATCCAGCTGCTCTTCAGAGTCCTTTACCATCCAGCTGCTCTTGAGTCCTTTACCATTCAGCTGCTCTTCAGAGTCCTTTACTATCCAGCTGCTCTTCAGAGTCCTTTACTATCCAGCTGATCTTCAGAGTCGTTTACTATCCAGCTGCTCTTCAGAGTCCTTTACCATCCAGCTGCTCTTCAGAGTCCTTTACTATCCAGCTGCTCTTTAGAGTCGTTTACTATCCAGCTGCTCTTCAGAGTCCTTTACTCTCCAGCTGCTCTTCAGAGTCCTTTACCATCCAGCTGCTCTTCAGAGTCGTTTACTATCCAGCTGCTCTTCAGAGTCGTTTACTATCATGCTGCTCTTCAGATTCCTTTACTATCCAGCTGCTCTTCAGAGTCCTTTATTATCAAGCTGCTCTTCAGAGTCCTTTACCATCCAGCTAATCTTCAGAGTCCTTTACCGTCCAGCTGCTCTTCAGAGTCCTTTGCCATCCAGCTGCTCCTCAGAGTCATTTACCATCCAGCTGCTTTTCAGAGTCCTTTACTATCCATCTGCTCTTCAGAGTCCTTTACCATTCAGCTTCTCTTCAGAGTCCTTTATTATCCAGCTGCTCTTCAGAGTCCTTTACCATCCAGCTGCTCTTCAGAGTCCTTTACCTTCCAGCTGCTCTTCAGAGTCCTTTACTATCCAGCTGCTCTTGAGTCCTTTACCATCCAGCTGCTCTTCAGAGTCCTTTACCATCCAGCTGCTCTTCAGAGTCCTTTACCATCCAGCTGCTCTTCAGAGTCCTTTACTATCCAGCTGCTCTTCAGAGTCCTTTACCATCCAGCTGCTCTTCAGTGTCCTTTACTATCCAGCTGCTCTTGAGTCCTTTACCATCCAGCTGCTCTTCAGAGTCCTTTACCATCCAGCTGCTCTTCAGAGTCCTTTACCATCCAGCTGCTCTTCAGAGTCCTTTACCATCCAGCTGCTCTTGAGTCCTTTAACATTCAGCTGCTCTTCAGAGTCCTTTACCATCCAGCTGCTCTTCAGAGTCCTTTACTATCCAGCTGATCTTCAGAGTCGTTTACTATCCAGCTGCTCTTCAGAGTCCTTTACCATCCAGCTGCTCTTCAGAGTCCTTTACTATCCAGCTGCTCTTCAGAGTCGTTTACTATCCAGCTGCTCTTCAGAGTCCTTTACTCTCCAGCTGCTCTTCAGAGTCCTTTACCATCCAGCTGCTCTTCAGAGTCGTTTACTATCCAGCTGCTCTTCAGAGTCGTTTACTATCAAGCTGCTCTTCAGATTCCTTTACTATCCAGTTGCTCTTCAGAGTCCTTTATTATCCAGCTGCTCTTCAGAATATTTTACCATCCAGCTAATCTTCAGAGTCCTTTACCATCCAGCTGCTCTTCAGAGTCCTTTGCCATCCAGCTGCTCCTCAGAGTCATTTACCATCCATCTGCTTTTCAGAGTCCTTTACTATCCAGCTGCTCTTCCGAGTCCTTTACCATTCAGCTTCTCTTCAGAGTGCTTTATTATCCAGCTGCTCTTCAGAGTCCTTTACCATCCAGCTGCTCTTCAGAGTCCTTTACCTTCCAGCTGCTCTTCAGAGTCCTTTACTATTCAGCTGCTCTTGAGCCCTTTACCATTCAGCTGCTCTTCAGAGTCCTTTACCATCCAGCTGCTCTTCAGAGTCCTTTACCATCCAGCTGCTCTTCAGAGTCCTTTACCATTCAGCTTCTCTTCAGAGTCCTTTACCATCCAGCTGCTCTTCAGAGTCCTTTACAATCCAGCTGCTCTTCAGAGACCTTTACCATCCAGCTGCTCTTGAGTCCTTTACCATTCAGCTGCTCTTCAGAGTCCTTTACCATCCAGCTGCTCTTCAGAGTCCTTTACTATCCAGCTGCTCTTCAGAGTCCTTTACCATCCAGCTGCTCTTCAGTGTCCTTTACTATCCAGCTGCTCTTGAGTCCTTTACCATCCAGCTGCTCTTCAGAGTCCTTTATTATCCAGCTGCTCTTCAGAATCCTTTACCATCCAGCTAATCTTCAGAGTCCTTTACCATCCAGCTGCTCTTCAGAGTCCTTTGCCATCCAGCTGCTCCTCAGAGTCATTTACCATCCAGCTGCTTTTCAGAGTCCTTTACTATCCAGCTGCTCTTCAGAGTCCTTTACCATTCAGCTTCTCTTCAGAGTCCTTTATTATCCAGCTGCTCTTCAGAGTCCTTTACCATCCAGCTGCTCTTCAGAGTCCTTTACCTTCCAGCTGCTCTTCAGAGTCCTTTACTATCCAGCTGCTCTTGAGTCCTTCACCATTCAGCTGCTCTTCAGAGTCCTTTACCATCCAGCTGCTCTTCAGAGTCCTTTACCATCCAGCTGCTCTTCAGAGTCCTTTACCATTCAGCTTCTCTTCAGAGTCCTTTACCATCCAGCTGCTCTTCAGAGTCCTTTACCATCCAGCTGCTCTTCAGAGACCTTTACCATCCAGCTGCTCTTGAGTCCTTTACCATTCAGCTGCTCTTCAGAGTCCTTTACCATCCAGCTGCTCTTCAGAGTCCTTTACTATCCAGCTGATCTTCAGAGTCGTTTACTATCCAGCTGCTCTTCAGAGTCCTTTACCATCCAGCTGCTCTTCAGAGTCCTTTACTATCCAGCTGCTCTTTAGAGTCGTTTACTATCCAGCTGCTCTTCAGAGTCCTTTACTCTCCAGCTGCTCTTCAGAGTCCTTTACCATCCAGCTGCTCTTCAGAGTCGTTTACTATCCAGCTGCTCTTCAGAGTCGTTTACTATCATGCTGCTCTTCAGATTCCTTTACTATCCAGCTGCTCCTCAGAGTCCTTTATTATCCAGCTGCTCTTCAGAGTCCTTTACCATCCAGCTAATCTTCAGAGTCCTTTACCGTCCAGCTGCTCTTCAGAGTCCTTTGCCATCCAGCTGCTCCTCAGAGTCATTTACCATCCAGCTGCTTTTCAGAGTCCTTTACTATCCAGCTGCTCTTCAGAGTCCTTTACCATTCAGCTTCTCTTCAGAGTCCTTTATTATCCAGCTGCTCTTCAGAGTCCTTTACCATCCAGCTGCTCTTCAGAGTCCTTTACCTTCCAGCTGCTCTTCAGAGTCCTTTACTATCCAGCTGCTCTTGAGTCCTTTACCATCCAGCTGCTCTTCAGAGTCCTTTACCATCCAGCTGCTCTTCAGAGTCCTTTACCATCCAGCTGCTCTTCAGAGTCCTTTACTATCCAGCTGCTCTTCAGAGTCCTTTACCATCCAGCTGCTCTTCAGTGTCCTTTACTATCCAGCTGCTCTTGAGTCCTTTACCATCCAGCTGCTCTTCAGAGTCCTTTACCATCCAGCTGCTCTTGAGTCCTTTACCATTCAGCTGCTCTTCAGAGTCCTTTACTATCCAGCTGCTCTTCAGAGTCCTTTACTATCCAGCTGATCTTCAGAGTCGTTTACTATCCAGCTGCTCTTCAGAGTCCTTTACCATCCAGCTGCTCTTCAGAGTCCTTTACTATCCAGCTGCTCTTTAGAGTCGTTTACTATCCAGCTGCTCTTCAGAGTCCTTTACTCTCCAGCTGCTCTTCAGAGTCCTTTACCATCCAGCTGCTCTTCAGAGTCGTTTACTATCCAGCTGCTCTTCAGAGTCGTTTACTATCATGCTGCTCTTCAGATTCCTTTACTATCCAGCTGCTCTTCAGAGTCCTTTATTATCAAGCTGCTCTTCAGAGTCCTTTACCATCCAGCTAATCTTCAGAGTCCTTTACCGTCCAGCTGCTCTTCAGAGTCCTTTGCCATCCAGCTGCTCCTCAGAGTCATTTACCATCCAGCTGCTTTTCAGAGTCCTTTACTATCCATCTGCTCTTCAGAGTCCTTTACCATTCAGCTTCTCTTCAGAGTCCTTTATTATCCAGCTGCTCTTCAGAGTCCTTTACCATCCAGCTGCTCTTCAGAGTCCTTTACCTTCCAGCTGCTCTTCAGAGTCCTTTACTATCCAGCTGCTCTTGAGTCCTTTACCATCCAGCTGCTCTTCAGAGTCCTTTACCATCCAGCTGCTCTTCAGAGTCCTTTACCATCCAGCTGCTCTTCAGAGTCCTTTACTATCCAGCTGCTCTTCAGAGTCCTTTACCATCCAGCTGCTCTTCAGTGTCCTTTACTATCCAGCTGCTCTTGAGTCCTTTACCATCCAGCTGCTCTTCAGAGTCCTTTACCATCCAGCTGCTCTTCAGAGTCCTTTACCATCCAGCTGCTCTTCAGAGTCCTTTACCATCCAGCTGCTCTTGAGTCCTTTAACATTCAGCTGCTCTTCAGAGTCCTTTACCATCCAGCTGCTCTTCAGAGTCCTTTACTATCCAGCTGATCTTCAGAGTCGTTTACTATCCAGCTGCTCTTCAGAGTCCTTTACCATCCAGCTGCTCTTCAGAGTCCTTTACTATCCAGCTGCTCTTCAGAGTCGTTTACTATCCAGCTGCTCTTCAGAGTCCTTTACTCTCCAGCTGCTCTTCAGAGTCCTTTACCATCCAGCTGCTCTTCAGAGTCGTTTACTATCCAGCTGCTCTTCAGAGTCGTTTACTATCAAGCTGCTCTTCAGATTCCTTTACTATCCAGTTGCTCTTCAGAGTCCTTTATTATCCAGCTGCTCTTCAGAATATTTTACCATCCAGCTAATCTTCAGAGTCCTTTACCATCCAGCTGCTCTTCAGAGTCCTTTGCCATCCAGCTGCTCCTCAGAGTCATTTACCATCCATCTGCTTTTCAGAGTCCTTTACTATCCAGCTGCTCTTCCGAGTCCTTTACCATTCAGCTTCTCTTCAGAGTGCTTTATTATCCAGCTGCTCTTCAGAGTCCTTTACCATCCAGCTGCTCTTCAGAGTCCTTTACCTTCCAGCTGCTCTTCAGAGTCCTTTACTATTCAGCTGCTCTTGAGCCCTTTACCATTCAGCTGCTCTTCAGAGTCCTTTACCATCCAGCTGCTCTTCAGAGTCCTTTACCATCCAGCTGCTCTTCAGAGTCCTTTACCATTCAGCTTCTCTTCAGAGTCCTTTACCATCCAGCTGCTCTTCAGAGTCCTTTACAATCCAGCTGCTCTTCAGAGACCTTTACCATCCAGCTGCTCTTGAGTCCTTTACCATTCAGCTGCTCTTCAGAGTCCTTTACCATCCAGCTGCTCTTCAGAGTCCTTTACTATCCAGCTGCTCTTCAGAGTCCTTTACCATCCAGCTGCTCTTCAGAGTCCTTTACCATCCAGCTGCTCTTCAGAGTCCTTTACCATTAAGCAGCTCTTCAGAGTCCTTTACTATCCAGCTGCTCTTCAGAGTCGTTTACTATCCAGCTGCCCTTCAGAGTTCTTTACTCTCCAGCTGCTCTTCAGAGTCCTTTACCATCCAGCTGCTCTTCAGAGTCCTTTACTATCCAGCTGCTCTTCAGAGTCCTTTACCATCCAGCTGCTCTTCAGAGTCCTTTACCATCCAGCTGCTCTTCAGAGTCCTTTACCATCCAGCTGCTCTTCAGAGTCCTTTACTATCCAGCTGCTCTTCAGAGTCCTTTACCATCCAGCTGCTCTTCAGTGTCCTTTACTATCCAGCTGCTCTTGAGTCCTTTACAATTCAGCTGCTCTTCAGTCCTTTACCATCCATCTGCTCTTCAGAGTCCTTTACCATCCAGCTGCTCTTCAGAGTCCTTTACCATCCAGCTGCTCTTCAGTCCTTTACCATCCATCTGCTCTTCAGAGTCCTTTACCATCCAGCTGTTCTTCAGAGTCCTTTACATCCAGCTGCTCTTCAGAGTCATTTACCATCCAGCTGCTCTTCAGAGTCCTTTACCATCCAGCTGATCTTAAGAGTCCTTTACCATCAAGCTGCTCTTCAGAGTCCTTTACTATCCAGCTGCTTTTCAGAGTCCTTTACTATCCAGCTGCTCTTCAGAGTCCTTTACCATTCAGCTTCTCTTCAGAGTCCTTTACCATCCAGCTGCTCTTCAGAGTCCTTTACCATCCAGCTGCTCTTCAGAGTCCTTTACCATCCAGCTGCTCTTCAGAGTCCTTTACTATCCAGCTGCTCTTCAGAGTCCTTTTTTATCCAGCTGCTCTTCAGAGTCCTTTACCATCCAGCTAATCTTCAGAGTCCTTTACCATTCAGCTTCTCTTCAGAGTCCTTTATTATCCAGCTGCTCTTCAGAGTCCTTTACCATCCAGCTGCTCTTCAGAGTCCTTTACCTTCCAGCTGCTCTTCAGAGTCCTTTACTATCCAGCTGCTCTTGAGTCCTTTACCATCCAGCTGCTCTTCAGAGTCCTTTACCATCCAGCTGCTCTTCAGAGTCCTTTACCATCCAGCTGCTCTTCAGAGTCCTTCACTATCCAGCTGCTCTTCAGAGTCCTTTACCATCCAGCTGCTCTTCAGTGTCCTTTACTATCCAGCTGCTCTTGAGTCCTTTACAATTCAGCTGCTCTTCAGTCCATTACCATCCATCTGCTCTTCAGAGTCCTTTACCATCCAGCTGCTCTTCAGAGTCCTTTACCATCCAGCTGCTCTTCAGTCCTTTACCATCCATCTGCTCTTCAGAGTCCTTTACCATCCAGCTGCTCTTCAGAGTCCTTTACATCCAGCTGCTCTTCAGAGTCATTTACCATCCAGCTGCTCTTCAGAGTCCTTTACCATCCAGCTTATCTTAAGAGTCCTTTACCATCAAGCTGCTCTTCAGAGTCCTTTACTATCCAGCTGCTTTTCAGAGTCCTTTACTATCCAGCTGCTCTTCAGAGTCCTTTACCATTCAGCTTCTCTTCAGAGTCCTTTACCATCCAGCTGCTCTTCAGAGTCCTTTACTATCCAGCTGCTCTTCAGAGTCCTTTACCATCCAGCTGCTCTTCAGAGTCCTTTACCATCCAGCTGCTCTTCAGAGTCCTTTACCATTAAGCAGCTCTTCAGAGTCCTTTACTATCCAGCTGCTCTTCAGAGTCGTTTACTATCCAGCTGCCCTTCAGAGTTCTTTACTCTCCAGCTGCTCTTCAGAGTCCTTTACCATCCAGCTGCTCTTCAGAGTCGTTTACTATCCAGCTGCTCTTCAGAGTCCTTTACCATCCAGCTGCTCTTCAGAGTCCTTTACCATCCAGCTGCTCTTCAGAGTCCTTTACCATCCAGCTGCTCTTCAGAGTCCTTTACTATCCAGCTGCTCTTCAGAGTCCTTTACCATCCAGCTGCTCTTCAGTGTCCTTTACTATCCAGCTGCTCTTGAGTCCTTTACAATTCAGCTGCTCTTCAGTCCTTTACCATCCATCTGCTCTTCAGAGTCCTTTTCCATCCAGCTGCTCTTCAGAGTCCTTTACCATCCAGCTGCTCTTCAGTCCTTTACCATCCATCTGCTCTTCAGAGTCCTTTACCATCCAGCTGCTCTTCAGAGTCCTTTACATCCAGCTGCTCTTCAGAGTCATTTACCATCCAGCTGCCCTTCAGAGTCCTTTACCATCCAGCTGATCTTAAGAGTCCTTTACCATCAAGCTGCTCTTCAGAGTCCTTTACTATCCAGCTGCTTTTCAGAGTCCTTTACTATCCAGCTGCTCTTCAGAGTCCTTTACCATTCAGCTTCTCTTCAGAGTCCTTTACCATCCAGCTGCTCTTCAGAGTCCTTTACCATCCAGCTGCTCTTCAGAGTCCTTTACCATCCAGCTGCTCTTCAGAGTCCTTTACCATCCAGCTGCTCTTCAGAGTCCTTTACCATCCAGCTGCTCTTCAGAGTCCTTTACCATCCAGCTGCTCTTGAGTCCTTTACCATTCAGCTGCTCTTCAGAGTCCTTTACCATCCAGCTGCTCTTCAGAGTCCTTTACTATCCAGCTGATCTTCAGAGTCGTTTACTATCCAGCTGCTCTTCAGAGTCCTTTACCATCCAGCTGCTCTTCAGAGTCCTTTACTATCCAGCTGCTCTTCAGAGTCCTTTACTATCCAGCTGCTCTTCAGAGTCCTTTACTCTCCAGCTGCTCTTCAGAGTCCTTTACCATCCAGCTGCTCTTCAGAGTCGTTTACTATCCAGCTGCTCTTCAGAGTCGTTTACTATCAAGCTGCTCTTCAGATTCCTTTACTATCCAGCTGCTCTTCAGAGTCCTTTATTATCCAGCTGCTCTTCAGAATCCTTTGCCATCCAGCTGCTCCTCAGAGTCAATTACCATCCAGCTGCTTTTCAGAGTCCTTTACTATCCAGCTGCTCTTCAGAGTCCTTTACCATTCAGCTTCTCTTCAGAGTCCTTTATTATCCAGCTGCTCTTCAGAGTCCTTTACCATCCAGCTGCTCTTCAGAGTCCTTTACCTTCCAGCTGCTCTTCAGAGTCCTTTACTATCCAGCTGCTCTTGAGTCCTTTACCATTCAGCTGCTCTTCAGAGTCCTTTACCATCCAGCTGCTCTTCAGAGTCCTTTACCATCCAGCTGCTCTTCAGAGTCCTTTACCATTCAGCTTCTCTTCAGAGTCCTTTACCATCCAGCTGCTCTTCAGAGTCCTTTACCATCCAGCTGCTCTTCAGAGACCTTTACCATCCAGCTGCTCTTGAGTCCTTTACCATTCAGCTGCTATTCAGAGTCCTTTACCATCCAGCTGCTCTTCAGAGTCCTTTACTATCCAGCTGATCTTCAGAGTCGTTTACTATCCAGCTGCTCTTCAGAGTCCTTTACCATCCAGCTGCTCTTCAGAGTCCTTTACTATCCAGCTGCTCTTTAGAGTCGTTTACTATCCAGCTGCTCTTCAGAGTCCTTTACTCTCCAGCTGCTCTTCAGAGTCCTTTACCATCCAGCTGCTCTTCAGAGTCGTTTACTATCCAGCTGCTCTTCAGAGTCGTTTACTATCAAGCTGCTCTTCAGATTCCTTTACTATCCAGCTGCTCTTCAGAGTCCTTTATTATCCAGCTGCTCTTCAGAGTCCTTTACCATCCAGCTAATCTTCAGAGTCCTTTACCGTCCAGCTGCTCTTCAGAGTCCTTTGCCATCCAGCTGCTCCTCAGAGTCATTTACCATCCAGCTGCTTTTCAGAGTCCTTTACTATCCAGCTGCTCTTCAGAGTCCTTTACCATTCAGCTTCTCTTCAGAGTCCTTTATTATCCAGCTGCTCTTCAGAGTCCTTTACCATCCAGCTGCTCTTCAGAGTCCTTTACCTTCCAGCTGCTCTTCAGAGTCCTTTACTATCCAGCTGCTCTTGAGTCCTTTACCATCCAGCTTCTCTTCAGAGTCCTTTACCATCCAGCTGCTCTTCAGAGTCCTTTACCATCCAGCTGCTCTTCAGAGTCCTTTACTATCCAGCTGCTCTTCAGAGTCCTTTACCATCCAGCTGCTCTTCAGAGTCCTTTACCATCCAGCTGCTCTTCAGAGTCCTTTACCATCCAGCTGCTCTTCAGAGTCCTTTACCATCCAGCTGCTCTTCAGAGTCCTTTACTCTCCAGCTGCTCTTCAGAGTCCTTTACCATCCAGCTGCTCTTCAGAGTCGTTTACTATCCAGCTGCTCTTCAGAGTCGTTTACTATCCAGCTGCTCTTCAGAGTCGTTTACTATCAAGCTGCTCTTCAGATTCCTTTACTATCCAGTTGCTCTTCAGAGTCCTTTATTATCCAGCTGCTCTTCAGAATCCTTTACCATCCAGCTAATCTTCAGAGTCCTTTACCATCCAGCTGCTCTTCAGAGTCCTTTGCCATCCAGCTGCTCCTCAGAGTCATTTACCATCCATCTGCTTTTCAGAGTCCTTTACTATCCAGCTGCTCTTCAGAGTCCTTTACCATTCAGCTTCTCTTCAGAGTGCTTTATTATCCAGCTGCTCTTCAGAGTCCTTTACCATCCAGCTGCTCTTCAGAGTCCTTTACCTTCCAGCTGCTCTTCAGAGTCCTTTACTATGCAGCTGCTCTTGAGTCCTTTACCATTCAGCTGCTCTTCAGAGTCCTTTACCATCCAGCTGCTCTTCAGAGTCCTTTACCATCCAGCTGCTCTTCAGAGTCCTTTACCATTCAGCTTCTCTTCAGAGTGCTTTATTATCCAGCTGCTCTTCAGAGTCCTTTACCATCCAGCTGCTCTTCAGAGTCCTTTACCTTCCAGCTGCTCTTCAGAGTCCTTTACTATCCAGCTGCTCTTGAGCCCTTTACCATTCAGCTGCTCTTCAGAGTCCTTTACCATCCAGCTGCTCTTCAGAGTCCTTTACCATCCAGCTGCTCTTCAGAGTCCTTTACCATTCAGCTTCTCTTCAGAGTCCTTTACCATCCAGCTGCTCTTCAGAGTCCTTTACCATCCAGCTGCTCTTCAGAGTCCTTTACCATCCAGCTGCTCTTCAGAGTCCTTTACCATTAAGCAGCTCTTCAGAGTCCTTTACTATCCAGCTGCTCTTCAGAGTCGTTTACTATCCAGCTGCCCTTCAGAGTTCTTTACTCTCCAGCTGCTCTTCAGAGTCCTTTACCATCCAGCTGCTCTTCAGAGTCGTTTACTATCCAGCTGCTCTTCAGAGTCCTTTACCATCCAGCTGCTCTTCAGAGTCCTTTACCATCCAGCTGCTCTTCAGAGTCCTTTACCATCCAGCTGCTCTTCAGAGTCCTTTACTATCCAGCTGCTCTTCAGAGTCCTTTACCATCCAGCTGCTCTTCAGTGTCCTTTACTATCCAGCTGCTCTTGAGTCCTTTACAATTCAGCTGCTCTTCAGTCCTTTACCATCCATCTGCTCTTCAGAGTCCTTTACCATCCAGCTGCTCTTCAGAGTCCTTTACCATCCAGCTGCTCTTCAGTCCTTTACCATCCATCTGCTCTTCAGAGTCCTTTACCATCCAGCTGCTCTTCAGAGTCCTTTACATCCAGCTGCTCTTCAGAGTCATTTACCATCCAGCTGCTCTTCAGAGTCCTTTACCATCCAGCTGATCTTAAGAGTCCTTTACCATCAAGCTGCTCTTCAGAGTCCTTTACTATCCAGCTGCTTTTCAGAGTCCTTTACTATCCAGCTGCTCTTCAGAGTCCTTTACCATTCAGCTTCTCTTCAGAGTCCTTTACCATCCAGCTGCTCTTCAGAGTCCTTTACCATCCAGCTGCTCTTCAGAGTCCTTTACCATCCAGCTGCTCTTCAGAGTCCTTTACTATCCAGCTGCTCTTCAGAGTCCTTTATTATCCAGCTGCTCTTCAGAGTCCTTTACCATCCAGCTAATCTTCAGAGTCCTTTACCATTCAGCTTCTCTTCAGAGTCCTTTATTATCCAGCTGCTCTTCAGAGTCCTTTACCATCCAGCTGCTCTTCAGAGTCCTTTACCTTCCAGCTGCTCTTCAGAGTCCTTTACTATCCAGCTGCTCTTGAGTCCTTTACCATCCAGCTGCTCTTCAGAGTCCTTTACCATCCAGCTGCTCTTCAGAGTCCTTTACTATCCAGCTGCTCTTCAGAGTCCTTTACCATCCAGCTGCTCTTCAGTGTCCTTTACTATCCAGCTGCTCTTGAGTCCTTTACAATTCAGCTGCTCTTCAGTCCATTACCATCCATCTGCTCTTCAGAGTCCTTTACCATCCAGCTGCTCTTCAGAGTCCTTTACCATCCAGCTGCTCTTCAGTCCTTTACCATCCATCTGCTCTTCAGAGTCCTTTACCATCCAGCTGCTCTTCAGAGTCCTTTACATCTAGCTGCTCTTCAGAGTCATTTACCATCCAGCTGCTCTTCAGAGTCCTTTACCATCCAGCTTATCTTAAGAGTCCTTTACCATCAAGCTGCTCTTCAGAGTCCTTTACTATCCAGCTGCTTTTCAGAGTCCTTTACTATCCAGCTGCTCTTCAGAGTCCTTTACCATTCAGCTTCTCTTCAGAGTCCTTTACCATCCAGCTGCTCTTCAGAGTCCTTTACTATCCAGCTGCTCTTCAGAGTCCTTTACCATCCAGCTGCTCTTCAGAGTCCTTTACCATCCAGCTGCTCTTCAGAGTCCTTTACCATTAAGCAGCTCTTCAGAGTCCTTTACTATCCAGCTGCTCTTCAGAGTCGTTTACTATCCAGCTGCCCTTCAGAGTTCTTTACTCTCCAGCTGCTCTTCAGAGTCCTTTACCATCCAGCTGCTCTTCAGAGTTGTTTACTATCCAGCTGCTCTTCAGAGTCCTTTACCATCCAGCTGCTCTTCAGAGTCCTTTACCATCCAGCTGCTCTTCAGAGTCCTTTACCATCCAGCTGCTCTTCAGAGTCCTTTACCATCCAGCTGCTCTTCAGAGTCCTTTACTATCCAGCTGCTCTTCAGAGTCCTTTACCATCCAGCTGCTCTTCAGTGTCCTTTACTATCCAGCTGCTCTTGAGTCCTTTACAATTCAGCTGCTCTTCAGTCCTTTACCATCCATCTGCTCTTCAGAGTCCTTTACCATTCAGCTGCTCTTCAGAGTCCTTTACATCCAGCTGCTCTTCAGAGTCATTTACCATCCAGCTGCTCTTCAGAGTCCTTTACCATCCAGCTGATCTTAAGAGTCCTTTACCATCAAGCTGCTCTTCAGAGTCCTTTACTATCCAGCTGCTTTTCAGAGTCCTTTACTATCCAGCTGCTCTTCAGAGTCCTTTACCATTCAGCTTCTCTTCAGAGTCCTTTACCATTCAGCTGCTCTTCAGAGTCCTTTACCATCCAGCTGCTCTTCAGAGTCCTTTACCATCCAGCTGCTCTTCAGAGTCCTTTACCATCCAGCTGCTCTTCAGAGTCCTTTACCATCCAGCTGCTCTTCAGAGTCCTTTACCATCCAGCTGCTCTTCAGAGTCCTTTACCATCCAGCTGCTCTTCAGAGTCCTTTACATCCAGCTGCTCTTCAGAGTCATTTACCATCCAGCTTATCTTAAGAGTCCTTTACCATCAAGCTGCTCTTCAGAGTCCTTTACTATCCAGCTGCTTTTCAGAGTCCTTTACTATCCAGCTGCTCTTCAGAGTCCTTTACCATTCAGCTTCTCTTCAGAGTCCTTTACCATCCAGCTGCTCTTCAGAGTCCTTTACTATCCAGCTGCTCTTCAGAGTCCTTTACCATCCAGCTGCTCTTCAGAGTCCTTTACCATCCAGCTGCTCTTCAGAGTCCTTTACCATTAAGCAGCTCTTCAGAGTCCTTTACTATCCAGCTGCTCTTCAGAGTCGTTTACTATCCAGCTGCCCTTCAGAGTTCTTTACTCTCCAGCTGCTCTTCAGAGTCCTTTACCATCCAGCTGCTCTTCAGAGTCGTTTACTATCCAGCTGCTCTTCAGAGTCCTTTACCATCCAGCTGCTCTTCAGAGTCCTTTACCATCCAGCTGCTCTTCAGAGTCCTTTACCATCCAGCTGCTCTTCAGAGTCCTTTACTATCCAGCTGCTCTTCAGAGTCCTTTACCATCCAGCTGCTCTTCAGTGTCCTTTACTATCCAGCTGCTCTTGAGTCCTTTACAATTCAGCTGCTCTTCAGTCCTTTACCATCCATCTGCTCTTCAGAGTCCTTTACCATCCAGCTGCTCTTCAGAGTCCTTTACCATCCAGCTGCTCTTCAGTCCTTTACCATCCATCTGCTCTTCAGAGTCCTTTACCATCCAGCTGCTCTTCAGAGTCCTTTACATCCAGCTGCTCTTCAGAGTCATTTACCATCCAGCTGCTCTTCAGAGTCCTTTACCATCCAGCTGATCTTAAGAGTCCTTTACCATCAAGCTGATCTTCAGAGTCCTTTACCATCAAGCTGCTCTTCAGAGTCCTTTACTATCCAGCTGCTCTTCAGAGTCCTTTACCATTCAGCTTCTCTTCAGAGTCCTTTACCATTCAGCTGCTCTTCAGAGTCCTTTACCATCCAGCTGCTCTTCAGAGTCCTTTACCATCCAGCTGCTCTTCAGAGTCCTTTACCATCCAGCTGCTCTTCAGAGTCCTTTACCATCCAGCTGCTCTTCAGAGTCCTTTACCATCCAGCTGCTCTTCAGAGTCCTTTACCATCCAGCTGCTCTTGAGTCCTTTACCATTCAGCTGCTCTTCAGAGTCCTTTACCATCCAGCTGCTCTTCAGAGTCCTTTACTATCCAGCTGATCTTCAGAGTCGTTTACTATCCAGCTGCTCTTCAGAGTCCTTTACCATCCAGCTGCTCTTCAGAGTCCTTTACTATCCAGCTGCTCTTCAGAGTCCTTTACTATCCAGCTGCTCTTTAGAGTCGTTTACTATCCAGCTGCTCTTCAGAGTCCTTTACTCTCCAGCTGCTCTTCAGAGTCCTTTACCATCCAGCTGCTCTTCAGAGTCGTTTACAATCCAGCTGCTCTTCAGAGTCGTTTACTATCAAGCTGCTCTTCAGATTCCTTTACTATCCAGCTGCTCTTCAGAGTCCTTTATTATCCAGCTGCTCTTCAGAGTCCTTTACCATCCAGCTAATCTTCAGAGTCCTTTACCGTCCAGCTGCTCTTCAGAGTCCTTTGCCATCCAGCTGCTCCTCAGAGTCATTTACCATCCAGCTGCTTTTCAGAGTCCTTTACTATCCAGCTGCTCTTCAGAGTCCTTTACCATTCAGCTTCTCTTCAGAGTCCTTTATTATCCAGCTGCTCTTCAGTCCTTTACCATCCAGCTGCTCTTCAGAGTCCTTTACCTTCCAGCTGCTCTTCAGAGTGCTTTACTATCCAGCTGCTCTTGAGTCCTTTACCATCCAGCTGCTCTTCAGAGTCCTTTACCATCCAGCTGCTCTTCAGAGTCCTTTACTATCCAGCTGCTCTTCAGAGTCCTTTACCATCCAGCTGCTCTTCAGTGTCCTTTACTATCCAGCTGCTCTTGAGTCCTTTACCATCCAGCTGCTCTTCAGAGTCCTTTACCATCCAGCTGCTCTTCAGAGTCCTTTACCATCCAGCTGCTCTTCAGAGTCCTTTACTCTCCAGCTGCTCTTCAGAGTCCTTTACCATCCAGCTGCTCTTCAGAGTCGTTTACTATCCAGCTGCTCTTCAGAGTCGTTTACTATCCAGCTGCTCTTCAGAGTCGTTTACTATCAAGCTGCTCTTCAGATTCCTTTACTATCCAGTTGCTCTTCAGAGTCCTTTATTATCCAGCTGCTCTTCAGAATCCTTTACCATCCAGCTAATCTTCAGAGTCCTTTACCATCCAGCTGCTCTTCAGAGTCCTTTGCCATCCAGCTGCTCCTCAGAGTCATTTACCATCCATCTGCTTTTCAGAGTCCTTTACTATCCAGCTGCTCTTCAGAGTCCTTTACCATTCAGCTTCTCTTCAGAGTGCTTTATTATCCAGCTGCTCTTCAGAGTCCTTTACCATCCAGCTGCTCTTCAGAGTCCTTTACCTTCCAGCTGCTCTTCAGAGTCCTTTACTATCCAGCTGCTCTTGAGTCCTTTACCATTCAGCTGCTCTTCAGAGTCCTTTACCATTCAGCTGCTCTTCAGAGTCCTTTACCATCCAGCTGCTCTTCAGAGTCCTTTACCATCCAGCTGCTCGTCAGTGTCCTTTACTATCCAGCTGCTCTTGAGTCCTTTACAATTCAGCTGCTCTTCAGTCCATTACCATCCATCTGCTCTTCAGAGTCCTTTACCATCCAGCTGCTCTTCAGAGTCCTTTACCATCCAGCTGCTCTTCAGCCCTTTACCATCCATCTGCTCTTCAGAGTCCTTTACCATCCAGCTGCTCTTCAGAGTCCTTTACATCCAGCTGCTCTTCAGAGTCATTTACAGTCCAGCTGCTCTTCAGAGTCCTTTACCATCCAGCTTATCTTAAGAGTCCTTTACCATCAAGCTGCTCTTCAGAGTCCTTTACTATCCAGCTGCTTTTCAGAGTCCTTTACTATCCAGCTGCTCTTCAGAGTCCTTTACCATTCAGCTTCTCTTCAGAGTCCTTTACCATCCAGCTGCTCTTCAGAGTCCTTTACCATCCAGCTGCTCTTCAGAGTCCTTTACCATCCAGCTGCTCTTCAGAGTCCTTTACCATCCAGCTGCTCTTCAGAGTCCTTTACCATTAAGCAGCTCTTCAGAGTCCTTTACTATCCAGCTGCTCTTCAGAGTCGTTTACTATCCAGCTGCCCTTCAGAGTTCTTTACTCTCCAGCTGCTCTTCAGAGTCCTTTACCATCCAGCTGCTCTTCAGAGTCGTTTACTATCCAGCTGCTCTTCAGAGTCCTTTACCATCCAGCTGCTCTTCAGAGTCCTTTACCATCCAGCTGCTCTTCAGAGTCCTTTACCATCCAGCTGCTCTTCAGAGTCCTTTACTATCCAGCTGCTCTTCAGAGTCCTTTACCATCCAGCTGCTCTTCAGTGTCCTTTACTATCCAGCTGCTCTTGAGTCCTTTACAATTCAGCTGCTCTTCAGTCCTTTACCATCCATCTGCTCTTCAGAGTCCTTTACCATCCAGCTGCTCTTCAGAGTCCTTTACCATCCAGCTGCTCTTCAGTCCTTTACCATCCATCTGCTCTTCAGAGTCCTTTACCATCCAGCTGCTCTTCAGAGTCCTTTACATCCAGCTGCTCTTCAGAGTCATTTACCATCCAGCTGCTCTTCAGAGTCCTTTACCATCCAGCTGATCTTAAGAGTCCTTTACCATCAAGCTGCTCTTCAGAGTCCTTTACTATCCAGCTGCTTTTCAGAGTCCTTTACTATCCAGCTGCTCTTCAGAGTCCTTTACCATTCAGCTTCTCTTCAGAGTCCTTTACCATCCAGCTGCTCTTCAGAGTCCTTTACCATCCAGCTGCTCTTCAGAGTCCTTTACCATCCAGCTGCTCTTCAGAGTCCTTTACCATCCAGCTGCTCTTCAGAGTCCTTTACCATCCAGCTGCTCTTCAGAGTCCTTTACCATCCAGCTGCTCTTGAGTCCTTTACCATTCAGCTGCTCTTCAGAGTCCTTTACCATCCAGCTGCTCTTCAGAGTCCTTTACTATCCAGCTGATCTTCAGAGTTGTTTACTATCCAGCTGCTCTTCAGAGTCCTTTACCATCCAGCTGCTCTTCATAGTCCTTTACTATCCAGCTGCTCGTCAGAGTCCTTTACTATCCAGCTGCTCTTCAGAGTCCTTTACTCTCCAGCTGCTCTTCAGAGTCCTTTACCATCCAGCTGCTCTTCAGAGTCGTTTACTATCCAGCTGCTCTTCAGAGTCGTTTACTATCAAGCTGCTCTTCAGATTCCTTTACTATCCAGCTGCTCTTCAGAGTTCTTTATTATCCAGCTGCTCTTCAGAATCCTTTACCATCCAGCTAATCTTCAGAGTCCTTTACCATCCAGCTGCTCTTCAGAGTCCTTTGCCATCCAGCTGCTCCTCAGAGTCATTTACCATCCAGCTGCTTTTCAGAGTCCTTTACTATCCAGCTGCTCTTCAGAGTCCTTTACCATTCAGCTTCTCTTCAGAGTCCTTTATTATCCAGCTGCTCTTCAGAGTCCTTTACCATCCAGCTGCTCTTCAGAGTCCTTTACCTTCCAGCTGCTCTTCAGAGTCCTTTACTATCCAGCTGCTCTTGAGTCCTTTACCATTCAGCTGCTCTTCAGAGTCCTTTACCATCCAGCTGCTCTTCAGAGTCCTTTACCATCCAGCTGCTCTTCAGAGTCCTTTACCATTCAGCTTCTCTTCAGAGTCCTTTACCATCCAGCTGCTCTTCAGAGTCCTTTACCATCCAGCTGCTCTTCAGAGACCTTTACCATCCAGCTGCTCTTGAGTCCTTTACCATTCAGCTGCTCTTCAGAGTCCTTTACCATCCAGCTGCTCTTCAGAGTCCTTTACTATCCAGCTGATCTTCAGAGTCGTTTACTATCCAGCTGCTTTTCAGAGTCCTTTACTATCCAGCTGCTCTTCAGAGTCCTTTACCATTCAGCTTCTCTTCAGAGTCCTTTACCATCCAGCTGCTCTTCAGAGTCCTTTACCATCCAGCTGCTCTTCAGAGTCCTTTACCATCCAGCTGCTCTTCAGAGTCCTTTACCATCCAGCTGCTCTTCAGAGTCCTTTACCATTAAGCAGCTCTTCAGAGTCCTTTACTATCCAGCTGCTCTTCAGAGTCGTTTACTATCCAGCTGCCCTTCAGAGTTCTTTACTCTCCAGCTGCTCTTCAGAGTCCTTTACCATCCAGCTGCTCTTCAGAGTCGTTTACTATCCAGCTGCTCTTCAGAGTCCTTTACCATCCAGCTGCTCTTCAGAGTCCTTTACCATCCAGCTGCTCTTCAGAGTCCTTTACCATCCAGCTGCTCTTCAGAGTCCTTTACTATCCAGCTGCTCTTCAGAGTCCTTTACCATCCAGCTGCTCTTCAGTGTCCTTTACTATCCAGCTGCTCTTGAGTCCTTTACAATTCAGCTGCTCTTCAGTCCTTTACCATCCATCTGCTCTTCAGAGTCCTTTACCATCCAGCTGCTCTTCAGAGTCCTTTACCATCCAGCTGCTCTTCAGTCCTTTACCATCCATCTGCTCTTCAGAGTCCTTTACCATCCAGCTGCTCTTCAGAGTCCTTTACATCCAGCTGCTCTTCAGAGTCATTTACCATCCAGCTGCTCTTCAGAGTCCTTTACCATCCAGCTGATCTTAAGAGTCCTTTACCATCAAGCTGCTCTTCAGAGTCCTTTACTATCCAGCTGCTTTTCAGAGTCCTTTACTATCCAGCTGCTCTTCAGAGTCCTTTACCATTCAGCTTCTCTTCAGAGTCCTTTACCATCCAGCTGCTCTTCAGAGTCCTTTACCATCCAGCTGCTCTTCAGAGTCCTTTACCATCCAGCTGCTCTTCAGAGTCCTTTACCATCCAGCTGCTCTTCAGAGTCCTTTACCATCCAGCTGCTCTTCAGAGTCCTTTACCATCCAGCTGCTCTTGAGTCCTTTACCATTCAGCTGCTCTTCAGAGTCCTTTACCATCCAGCTGCTCTTCAGAGTCCTTTACTATCCAGCTGATCTTCAGAGTTGTTTACTATCCAGCTGCTCTTCAGAGTCCTTTACCATCCAGCTGCTCTTCAGAGTCCTTTACTATCCAGCTGCTCGTCAGAGACCTTTACTATCCAGCTGCTCTTCAGAGTCCTTTACTCTCCAGCTGCTCTTCAGAGTCCTTTACCATCCAGCTGCTCTTCAGAGTCGTTTACTATCCAGCTGCTCTTCAGAGTCGTTTACTATCAAGCTGCTCTTCAGATTCCTTTACTATCCAGCTGCTCTTCAGAGTTCTTTATTATCCAGCTGCTCTTCAGAATCCTTTACCATCCAGCTAATCTTCAGAGTCCTTTACCATCCAGCTGCTCTTCAGAGTCCTTTGCCATCCAGCTGCTCCTCAGAGTCATTTACCATCCAGCTGCTTTTCAGAGTCCTTTACCATTCAGCTTCTCTTCAGAGTCCTTTATTATCCAGCTGCTCTTCAGAGTCCTTTACCATCCAGCTGCTCTTCAGAGTCCTTTACCTTCCAGCTGCTCTTCAGAGTCCTTTACTATCCAGCTGCTCTTGAGTCCTTTACCATTCAGCTGCTCTTCAGAGTCCTTTACCATCCAGCTGCTCTTCAGAGTCCTTTACCATCCAGCTGCTCTTCAGAGTCCTTTACCATCCAGCTGCTCTTCAGAGTCCTTTACCATTCAGCTTCTCTTCAGAGTCCTTTACCATCCAGCTGCTCTTCA
Organism: Eucyclogobius newberryi; assembly: GCF_026437365.1. NCBI lineage: Eukaryota > Metazoa > Chordata > Actinopteri > Gobiiformes > Gobiidae > Eucyclogobius > Eucyclogobius newberryi. Next base: position 42,492,193 of record NW_027316278.1, on the reverse strand, counting down.
GAGTCCTTTACCATCCAGCTGCTCTTCAGAGACCTTTACCATCCAGCTGCTCTTGAGTCCTTTACCATTCAGCTGCTCTTCAGAGTCCTTTACCATCCAGCTGCTCTTCAGAGTCCTTTACTATCCAGCTGATCTTCAGAGTCGTTTACTATCCAGCTGCTCTTCAGAGTCCTTTACCATCCAGCTGCTCTTCAGAGTCCCTTACTATCCAGCTGCTCTTTAGAGTCGTTTACTATCCAGCTGCTCTTCAGAGTCCTTTACTATCCAGCTGCTCTTTAGAGTCGTTTACTATCCAGCTGCTCTTCAGAGTCCTTTACTCTCCAGCTGCTCTTCAGAGTCCTTTACCATCCAGCTGCTCTTCAGAGTCGTTTACTATCCAGCTGCTCTTCAGAGTCGTTTACTATCAAGCTGCTCTTCAGATTCCTTTACTATCCAGCTGCTCTTCAGAGTCCTTTATTATCCAGCTGCTCTTCAGAGTCCTTTACCATCCAGCTAATCTTCAGAGTCCTTTACCGTCCAGCTGCTCTTCAGAGTCCTTTGCCATCCAGCTGCTCCTCAGAGTCATTTACCATCCAGCTGCTTTTCAGAGTCCTTTACTATCCAGCTGCTCTTCAGAGTCCTTTACCATTCAGCTTCTCTTCAGAGTCCTTTACCTTCCAGCTGCTCTTCAGAGTCCTTTACTATCCAGCTGCTCTTGAGTCCTTTACCATCCAGCTGCTCTTCAGAGTCCTTTACCATCCAGCTGCTCTTCAGAGTCCTTTACCATCCAGCTGCTCTTCAGTGTCCTTTACTATCCAGCTGCTCTTGAGTCCTTTACCATCCAGCTGCTCTTCAGAGTCCTTTACCATCCAGCTGCTCTTCAGAGTCCTTTACCATCCAGCTGCTCTTCAGAGTCCTTTACTCTCCAGCTGCTCTTCAGAGTCCTTTACCATCCAGCTGCTCTTCAGAGTCGTTTACTATCCAGCTGCTCTTCAGAGTCGTTTACTATCCAGCTGCTCTTCAGAGTCGTTTACTATCAAGCTGCTCTTCAGATTCCTTTACTATCCAGTTGCTCTTCAGAGTCCTTTATTATCCAGCTGCTCTTCAGAATCCTTTACCATCCAGCTAATCTTCAGAGTCCTTTACCATCCAGCTGCTCTTCAGAGTCCTTTGCCATCCAGCTGCTCCTCAGAGTCATTTACCATCCATCTGCTTTTCAGAGTCCTTTACTATCCAGCTGCTCTTCAGAGTCCTTTACCATTCAGCTTCTCTTCAGAGTGCTTTATTATCCAGCTGCTCTTCAGAGTCCTTTACCATCCAGCTGCTCTTCAGAGTCCTTTACCTTCCAGCTGCTCTTCAGAGTCCTTTACTATCCAGCTGCTCTTGAGTCCTTTACCATTCAGCTGCTCTTCAGAGTCCTTTACCATCCAGCTGCTCTTCAGAGTCCTTTACCATCCAGCTGCTCTTCAGAGTCCTTTACCATTCAGCTTCTCTTCAGAGTCCTTTACCATCCAGCTGCTCTTCAGAGTCCTTTACCATCCAGCTGCTCTTCAGAGACCTTTACCATCCAGCTGCTCTTGAGTCCTTTACCATTCAGCTGCTCTTCAGAGTCCTTTACCATCCAGCTGCTCTTCAGAGTCCTTTACTATCCAGCTGATCTTCAGAGTCGTTTACTATCCAGCTGCTCTTCAGAGTCCTTTACCATCCAGCTGCTCTTCAGAGTCCTTTACTATCCAGCTGCTTTTTAGAGTCGTTTACTATCCAGCTGCTCTTCAGAGTCCTTTACTCTCCAGCTGCTCTTCAGAGTCCTTTACTATCCAGCTGCTCTTGAGTCCTTTACCATCCAGCTGCTCTTCAGAGTCCTTTACCATCCAGCTGCTCTTCAGAGTCCTTTACCATCCAGCTGCTCTTCAGAGTCCTTTACTATCCAGCTGCTCTTCAGAGTCCTTTACCATCCAGCTGCTCTTCAGTGTCCTTTACTATCCAGCTGCTCTTGAGTCCTTTACAATTCAGCTGCTCTTCAGTCCTTTACCATCCATCTGCTCTTCAGAGTCCTTTACCATCCAGCTGCTCTTCAGAGTCCTTTACCATCCAGCTGCTCTTCAGTCCTTTACCATCCATCTGCTCTTCAGAGTCCTTTACCATCCAGCTGCTCTTCAGAGTCCTTTACATCCAGCTGCTCTTCAGAGTCATTTACCATCCAGCTGCTCTTCAGAGTCCTTTACTATCCAGCTGATCTTCAGAGTCGTTTACTATCCAGCTGCTCTTCAGAGTCCTTTACCATCCAGCTGCTCTTCAGAGTCCTTTACTATCCAGCTGCTTTTTAGAGTCGTTTACTATCCAGCTGCTCTTCAGAGTCCTTTACTCTCCAGCTGCTCTTCAGAGTCCTTTACTATCCAGCTGCTCTTGAGTCCTTTACCATCCAGCTGCTCTTCAGAGTCCTTTACCATCCAGCTGCTCTTCAGAGTCCTTTACCATCCAGCTGCTCTTCAGAGTCCTTTACTATCCAGCTGCTCTTCAGAGTCCTTTTCCATCCAGCTGCTCTTCAGTGTCCTTTACTATCCAGCTGCTCTTGAGTCCTTTACAATTCAGCTGTTCTTCAGTCCTTTACCATCCATCTGCTCTTCAGAGTCCTTTACCATCCAGCTGCTCTTCAGAGTCCTTTACCATCCAGCTGCTCTTCAGTCCTTTACCATCCATCTGCTCTTCAGAGTCATTTACCATCCAGCTGCTCTTCAGAGTCCTTTACATCCAGCTGCTCTTCAGAGTCATTTACCATCCAGCTGCTCTTCAGAGTCCTTTACCATCCAGCTGATCTTAAGAGTCCTTTACCATCAAGCTGCTCTTCAGAGTCCTTTACTATCCAGCTGCTTTTCAGAGTCCTTTACTATCCAGCTGCTCTTCAGAGTCCTTTACTATCCAGCTGCTCTTCAGAGTCCTTTACCATCCAGCTGCTCTTGAGTCCTTTACCATTCAGCTAATCTTCAGAGTCCAGAGGCAGTGGATATTTGTATTATGAGCCATGAAAACTTTACTATTAACTGTATTCATTTAACGTGCTCATTTTACAGGTGCAAACACTTTGAGGTCGCAATTCACCCTTTTGTCCAAGAAACACTCCGTCCATGTGTCGGTAAAACAGCAATCTTTTATTGAAATGAGTTGGTACTTTTGCATTGTTGGGCGACTGTCGGAACTCAACTATTAAGAAAACATTCAGACAGACTTTTTTAGCCTGATCCCAACAGCAAGGGCCAAATGAATGCAGAGAATATGTACTCAGGACATGTACTCAGTACATGTACAAGTGTTGGTACATGTACTTGTACATGTACAAGCGCATGTACATGTGCTTGTACAAGCCCATGTTCAAGTACGAGTACAAGCACATGTACATGTACAAGCACTGACACAGAAAGTCAGCAGTGTTAAAACATGCAACAAGCTAAATCAACTTGCTGAAATTGCTCAAATAAAAATAAAAATAAATCTTAAAACTGATCCAATTGCATAATTATCAGCGCACAACGGCCCGTTGTGTTCGCACTGGTTTGTACAGGTGAAGGAGTGAAAGGTCAGAGCGGTGAACAGGTTGTTTGTATTTACAGTGTGCTATTGACAGTTTGTGTACGAGTGACTCTTTGTTTTACACTGGCCCAACTCCAATCACATCATTTCTTTTGTTCATTGAGACTTTTTAAATACAATTTTAACCAAATTAAGTTTGAAATGTTGAGACTGAAGGCTAAATGTATTTTAGACAGCGGTTGATAGTAAAGTACCAAAGGAAAAGTATGGCATTTAAGTAAAATCTTTAACTAGCAGTACTTTACTTAAATACTTACTTTTACTACACGTACTGTACAGTACTTTCTACTGCATTACAATGGTTTAAACTAAACTGAAAAGTAGAATGTCGGGGTGGAATACTAAACAACTCGTCGTCAATCATTTGAGTTAAGACTTGGTTTAGTCAAACACTAAACTGTTCTCAAAATCTCTTACATTTTTTTACTTAAGTAGATTTTTTAATGTGCAAATTTGACTTCTTCCATGTTTGTGTGGAGCGGTGACGAGTCTCTGCAGTGACTCCTGAAGCGACAGAAGGTGAAAACTACAGAAAATCAAACAAGTTATAATTAACTTCAGTTCAGAACGGTTTGTTCTGCCACAGTCGTCTCATAAAACAGTTTCTTTGCAAGTTTACAATAGCGAGTATATTAATACGTTTTTTTCAAAAATCATTGAAAAAGCACATTATTGAAGAGGGTTAGAGTCTGTGATCACATGACATCACCACGTTCTAACAAAAGGATGGATTTCATCTGCTCAGCAGCTCATATTTTGACACTTACTGGATTTATCCACATAAAGCAACATTATTTTGTTATATTATTCAAGTCATGTGAAATATTTGTGTGACTTTTGTATTAAAACAGTGGTGCCATTATTCAAACACATAAAACTCCAATATTAATATGACTAATGTGTGGACCCATTAAAAAATGATTAACTAAACTTGATAATCCCCCATAAGCCACGTTTCGACTGGTTCAGTGTCCCCACACACAAGTGTCCCCACACACAAATGTCCCCACACACAAGTGTCCCCACACACAAATGTCCCCACACACAAGTGTCCCCACACACAAGTGTCCCCACACACAAGTGTCCCCACACACAAGTGTCCCCGCCTTCAGCCGTGAGAGGTCCAGCTTCTCTTAAAGTACTTTTGAGCGAGATGATTGGATAAAGCCGGTCAGGGTCACAGTCAAGATTTATATAGATATTTCCAGCTCATAAAGCGTGACACAAAGAGGTTCAAACGCGGCGTAGAGGCTTTGAGAGAAGTCAAAGAAATGAGGCAAAACTGTCCCTGTGCTCGCTAGCGTTAGCCACGCCCCTCAAACCCGCTCGCTTTAGCCACACCCCTTACACACACACTAGCTTTAGCCACGCTCCTCTGTGGGACATGAGGCTCCTCTGTGGGACATAAGGCCCAGAGGCCCCCAGGCTCCTCTGTGGGACAGGAGGCCCCCAGGCTCCTCTGTGGGACTTAAGGCCCAGAGGCTCCTCTGTGGGACATGAGGCTCCTCTGTGGGACATGAGGCCCCTCTGTGGGACATAAGGCTAGTCTACACTTGAACGTAGTACTAGTTGTACATGTAGTACTAGTTGTACATGTAGTACTAGTTGTACATGTAGTACTAGTTGTACATGTGGTTAGTTAGTACATGTAGTACTAGTTGTACATGTAGTACTAGTTGTACATGTAGCACTAGTTGTACATGTAGTACTAGTTGTACATGTAGTACTAGTTGTACATATAGTACTAGTTGTACATGTGGCTAGTTAGTACGGTGGACTATCTACACCTTTTCCTTTAGAAAGTGTTGATACTGGCACAAAAAGGATTTAAAGTTCTTACATAATTGGGCTTTAGGACAAAAGTGTTAAGTGTGAAGTGCAAACAAGTGGAATAATGCCCTAAAGCTACAGCGTGATGCGTCCCTTTAGTGTCGCTGCAGAGGAAGGATACGTCCTAATGTGGTCGAGAAGTGTCAACCAAATGAAACATGACATCATCAAATAACAAAACAATATATCAAAACAGAGTTGATGGATATAAAAAGCAACAGAAAAGTGGAAGTGAGATCAACGTTAGCAACAGTTTGTGGAAACAAGAACAAGTGTCACAACTTCTCCTCATAACTATGTACAATATGAACAAGTCTGTGTCGTCTGGAGCAGCTGAGGCAGGTGCAGCGGGTCAGGAGTGGGTCAGGTGCGGGTCAGGTGCGGGTCAGGAGCGGGTCAGGTGCGGGTCAGGTGCGGGTCAGGAGCGGGTCAGGTGCGGGTCAGGTGCGGGTCAGGAGCGGGTCAGGTGCGGGTCAGTTGCGGCCCTCTTCTGCACTCCGCTCGTGCTGCAGGTTGTAGAAACAGTTCTGGCAAACTCGGACAGGAGACGAGATCTTCAGGCGCATGATCTCTGACTGGAAGCGGCTGCATCTGAAAAACACAGAGAAATGTGCTGAGGACAAACACTCTGTACAGGAACCTCAGGCACCACATGACTCTCAGTATAAGACCTGTACAGGAACCTCAGGCACCACATGACTCTCAGTATAAGACCTGTACAGGAACCCCCGGCACCACATGACTCTCAGTATAAGACCTGTACAGGAACCCCCGGCACCACATGACTCTCAGTATAAGACCTGTACAGGAACCCCCGGCACCACATGACTCTCAGTATAAGACCTGTACAGGAACCTCAGGCACCACATGACTCTCAGTATAAGACCTGTACAGGAACCCCCGGCACCACATGACTCTCAGTATAAGACCTGTACAGGAACCTCAGGCACCACATGACTCTCAGTATAAGACCTGTACAGGAACCTCAGGCACCACATGACTCTCAGTATAAGACCTGTACAGGAACCCCTGTGTCCTCAGACCTTTAAGGAGGAGCCCCCTGTGTCCTCAGGTGTGGTGGATCGGCCTCTCCACTTCCTGACAAGCTGGTGCCCTCTCTCCAGAGTGAAGCGGGGGATTGTAACTGGGGCCCCCGGATACAAGGGCCCCTGGGCTTCCAGCTCTCTCAGCTCATCTGGATTTTCAGAGATGTGCTGCTTCTGCCACTCGTCTGTCCATTATTTCACCTTATTTCAGCTCTCCCAGCCCGTGGGGGGCCGCTCTCCCCGCCTCAACAGCCCGCCTCCTCTACAGCCCCGCCTCTACAGCCCGCCAGCCCCGCCTCTACAGCCCCGCCTCTACAGCCCCGCCTCTACAGCCCGCCTCTACAGCCCCGCCTCTACAGCCCCGCCTCTACAGCCCCGCCTCTACAGCCCAGCCTCTACAGCCCCGCCTCTACAGCCCCGCCTCTACAGCCCCGCCTCTACAGCCCGCCTCTACAGCCCCGCCTCTACAGCCCCGCCTCTACAGCCCAGCCTCTACAGCCCCGCCTCTACAGCCCGCCTCTACAGCCCCGCCTCTACAGCCCCGCCTCTACAGCCCCGCCTCTACAGCCCAGCCTCTACAGCCCCGCCTCTACAGCCCCGCCTCTACAGCCCCGCCTCTACAGCCCCGCCTCTACAGCCCCGCCTCTACAGCCCCGCCTCTACAGCCCAGCCTCTACAGCCCAGCCTCTACAGCCCCGCCTCTACAGCCCAGCCTCTACAGCCCCGCCTCTACAGCCCCGCCTCTACAGCCCAGCCTCTACAGCCCCGCCTCTACAGCCCAGCCTCTACAGCCCCACCTCTACAGCCCAGCCTCTACAGCCCCGCCTCTACAGCCCCGCCTCTACAGCCCCGCCTCTACATGTGCATCTCTCGTCTCTTCTGAGCCCTTTCTCTGTCATTTTGTCCTGTAACTGAAGGAAGTCACTAAACACACACAGCATCAACCACACATGTGCTGCCATGGAAACCAGGCTGCAGGTGTGCGGTAGCACGCAGGGAATGATTGACATGTGGGAGAACTACTCGGCTGTCCACGCCACCAGGAAATGAGACTCAGATTGTGCGCCAAGAATCCTCTATTATTCCTTTAAATGGCCCAAATAACAAAAGTAGAACTTTTAAAAAGTATGAATAACCTGACGTGAAGCAGCTCTGTACGGGGCCCCTCGCTCTGTACGGGGCCCCTCGCTCTGTACGGGGCCCCCCCCTCTGTACGTGGCCCCTCGCTCTGTACGTGGCCCGTCGCTCTGTATGTGGCCCCTCGCTCTGTATCTGGCCCCTCGCTCTGTATGTGGCCCCTCGCTCTGTATCTGGCCCCTCGCTCTGTATGTGGCCCCTCGCTCTGTATCTCTGTATGTGGCCCGTCGCTCTGTATGTGGCCCCTCGCTCTGTATCTGGCCCCTCGCTCTGTATGTGGCCCCTCGCTCTGTATGCGGCCCCTGGCTCTGTATGGGGCCCCTGGCTCTCACCTCTGGCAGAAGAGTTGGCCACAGTTGCGACAGTGGTGTCGGCGCTCGGTCAGAGAGAAGCGCACGGTGCAGCTGGAGCAGCTGTCCACGCCCTCGTCCTTCACCCAGTGGTCAGCAGCAGAACGTCCAGGCTGCTCGCTGACTGACCAGCTGAAGACCCGGCCACGCCCGTCCCCCACCAGCACCTTACTGTGGTCCCTGGAACCAGACGCACGCTTCAATCAACTTTGTGCTTTGAGTCTGAAGAAGCTTCATCCTCCTGTTTCATTATAAATCACAGTTTGAGATGTGCAGAGCGCTCAGAACATCTGACCACTCACTGACCCCAGTGCTGTGCCTCCGCCCCCTCTGCAGGCTCCGCCTCCTCCATGCAAAGTGCCAGTCCTGGGGTCAATCATATGATGGCGCATTATATATTATATTATATTATATTTAGGGCTGGGCAAGTTAACGCGTTATTATCGCGTTAACTGGAGTCGAGGCGAGGCGTCTGCACATGCTCAGTGGAGTCGAGGCGTCTGCACATGCTCAGTGGAGTCGAGGCGTCTGCACATGCTCAGTGGAGTCGAGGCGTCTGCACATGCTCAGTGGAGTCGAGGCGTCTGCACATGCTCAGTGGAGTCGAGGCGTCTGCACATGCTCAGTGGAGGAGTCTTGCACATGCTCAGTGGAGTGGAGGAGTCCTGCACATGCTCAGTGGAGTGGAGGAGTCCTGCACATGCTCAGTGGAGTCGAAGCGTCTGCACATGCTCAGTGGAGGAGTCTTGCACATGCTCAGTGGAGTGGAGGAGTCCTGCACATGCTCAGTGGAGTGGAGGAGTCCTGCACATGCTCAGTGGAGGAGAGTCGTCCTGCACATGCTCAGTGGAGTCGAGTCGTCCTGCACATGCTCAGTGGAGGAGAGTCGTCCTGCACATGCTCAGTGGAGGAGAGTCGTCCTGCACATGCTCAGTGGAGGAGAGTCGTCCTGCACATGCTCAGTGGAGGAGAGTCGTCCTGCACATGCTCAGTGGAGGAGAGTCGTCCTGCACATGCTCAGTGGAGGAGAGTCGTCCTGCACATGCTCAGTGGAGGAGAGTCGTCCTGCACATGCTCAGTGGAGGAGAGTCGTCCTGCACATGCTCAGTGGAGGAGAGTCGTCCTGCACATGCTCAGTGGAGGAGAGTCGTCCTGCACATGCTCAGTGGAGGAGAGTCGTCCTGCACATGCTCAGTGGAGGAGAGTTGTGCTGTGTTGCTTTTCTCGTGGTGTAAATGGAGTTTAATGTTGGATCATGGCTTTGGTTTATTAACTTAATAAAGTCAGCGGCTATAGGCGCCAGCCGAGGCAACTCGCCGGGGGCCCGCGTGAGCAGGTCCCGCCGGGGGCCCCGCCGACGGGCACCTTAGCTGGGGAGATCCTTGAGAAGGGCCTGGCGCGCGTCTTTATCAGATGAAAACGTGAATAATCTGGTGCCTTAGCAACTGGCTTAGTGCAGAGGAGTAAAAAAACACCCAATTTTAGGAATCTACAAACTTTTCTGGTTCACAACTAATGTTATTACGCTTTAGTGTCAAGTTCTAAGAATGTACAGTTTGTACTGAAGTGTTTTCTGGTTCTGCTGCTCCTAAAATGTGTTTTGTGTCTAATGTTTCATGACATTACAATGTTTCTGACGTTTCCTCTGAAGTCTGTTCATCTTTAATGATTGTGGCTCAGGATTTTGTGGCAAGTGAATACTTCATATTTTATTTAACTGCTACTGAATAAAAATGCTGATGCACTTTCCACTTCTTTTGAATTCATTTTGAATTTTGCAAGTAAAAATGCGATTAATCATGATTAATCAGGGAAATAATGCGATTAATCGCGATTAAAAATTGTAATCGTTGCCCAGCCCTAATTACATTATAGTGAGGAAATAAGTGTCAAAGTTGAATTTTTTTGAGGAAATTATGACACAGAATTGGCAGGAGAAAAAGCAGCACAAACTGTTTCTTTCAGTCGAGGAAAATCTCTAAACTCAGTGTTTGGGCCTCGGGACTCTGTGTTTGGGCCTCAGGACTGTATTTGGGCCTCAGGACTGTATTTGGGCCTCGGGACTATGTATTTGGGCCTCGGGACTCTGTATTTGGGCCTCAGGACCCTGCGTTTGGGCCTCGGGACTCTGTGTTTGGGCCTCAGGACTGTGTTTGGGCCTCAGGACTGTATTTGGGCCTCAGGACTGTGTTTGGGCCTCGGGACCCTGCGTTTGAGCTTCAGGACCCTGCATTTGGGCCTCAGGACTCTGTATTTGGGCCTCAGGACTCTGTATTTGGGCCTCAGGACTGTATTTGGGCCTCAGGACTGTATTTGGGCCTCGGGACTATGTATTTGGGCCTCGGGACCCTGCGTTTGAGCTTCAGGACCCTGCATTTGGGCCTCAGGACTCTGTATTTGGGCCTCAGGACTCTGTATTTGGGCCTCAGGACTGTATTTGGGCCTCGGGACCCTGCGTTTGAGCTTCAGGACCCTGCATTTGGGCCTCAGGACTCTGTATTTGGGCCTCAGGACTCTGTATTTGGACCTCAGGACTGTATTTGGGCCTCAGGACTGTATTTGGGCCTCGGGACTCTGTATTTGGGCCTCAGGACTGTATTTGGGCCTCAGGACTGTATTTGGGCCTCAGGACCCTGCATTTGGGCCTCAGGACTCCTGCCATGGACACAACCAGCAACTCTCTCTGGCGCCTCCTCCTGGCAGCACTGCGCATCACCCTGAAATGAGCGCTCTCCTGAGATGGTTGTGGTGGCAGAGGCCACTTACTTGGAGATGGCGAGGGCAGTGATCTCTGCCGGGTGCCCGTTGTCCTTGCGGTCAAAGGCCGTGTGCATGGTGAGTTTGCTCCTGAACACCAGCTGCCGCTCCCATCTGTAGCCTGTAAAACACAAAAGGAGTCAGCATCTGGCCCCTGTGTGAGTGAAGCAGAGCGCTGCCCCGACACCCACCTGCCCGGAGCTGGTTGTACGCACGGCCCTCCACTACAGTCCCGGGGCCGGTATGGGTCGCAGTGGGGCAGTGTGGGCCCTTGACCTGGTTCTCAGAATAGTTGACAAAAACAAAGCCGTCCTTCTCGTCAATGCTGAGCGTGTCCGACCAGCGATGAGAGTCGTCTGAGCAACTGTCCATGGACCAAGAGGCTCCGGTGCGCGAGGACGGACCTGAGCACCAGAAGAGTCACACATTCAGATCACATGACCTGAGCACCAGAAGAGTCACACATTCAGATCACATGACCTGAGCACCAGAAGAGTCACACATTCAGATCACATGACCTGAGCACCAGAAGACAAGGGCGACCGTTGCCATCCGGGGTGAGGTGCCACTCCACAAGGGGGCTCTCAACTTCGTGGGCCGCTATGAACGGGGTGTCCTTGGACGTGATCTGTGCGGCGGCCTCTTGGACATCCCCGAATACCTTTTCACGATTTTACAGGGTGAATGTGGTTTCTCCACAACCGCTGGACGAGGTTCTCCGGCAACACTCTTCTGCGTCCCATTGAGGTATGGTTTTGTCTATTCCTCGGGACCCTGCTGGTATTCGTCATCCAGTGCTTTATGCACCGCCTCTGGCGGTCAGTAGGGATGAAATAGAACGAAAGTTACGACTGCAACTACGGTTCTATGAATCCCGGATGACCGCCAGAGCATCTGGTCCCTCGGAATTCTCGTGCTTTGCGAGAAGGTTTCTAGGGACTGAGCTCCCGGTGTCACGTGACTATATAGACTCACGTGAGCCAATGGGGGTCAAAGGTGACCAGTGCTTTATGCACCGCCTCTGGCGGTCATCCGGGATTCATAGAACCGAAGTTACAGTCGTAACTTTTGTTTTCAAATTTCTTTTGGAGAATGTTTATACATTTTTGGTGAGCCACAGCAAGTGCAAAGAACTTGGATTAGTAGCAAATGAGCTTTGTTCAGCTGTCAACAAGGTGAGCTTGCAAAGTGAAATCTGTAAATGCATTTTTGATAAATCTGTCCGCCATTATCCATTGTCCTGGAGCCAACAATAGCGGTAGCCCAGTAGCAAAAGGGATTTTGATCAAGCGGTCTAAACCTAAGAGGACCTTCAGGTTGGTATAACTGAAGGTCTACACCGCTATCTGCAAGCTGACCAGTACAAGGGGTCAGTGGTTGACACAGAAAAAGAGCTATGGATGGATACTGCAGCTGAAGAGATGCACAGAAGGGCAATGGGTGTGTCTAGAAAACAATATCCAGTGGCAAAACAGACACAGGCATAAAAAAGGCAACTTGATGATTCACAATCAAATCCAACCAGCTCAGATGATTTCAGGAGTGAGCTTTTTACCCTCGTCTGGACAGAATGCTCAAGGAGCTCGGTGATCAATTGTCACGGGTAGGAGAAAAAACAATAGAAAACAAAAGAAATTGATGCTACAATTATAAAAAATAAAAGCAGCCTCCTTGTCTGAAAAATGACTTAATTTCAGCTCAGATCAGAGCATTGCTGGTGTTCAATGGTCTTATACTGAGAGTCAGGTGGTGCCGGGGGTTCCTGTACAGGTCTTATACTGAGAGTCATGTGGTGCCTGAGGTTCCTGTACAGGTCTTATACTGAGAGTCATGTGGTACCTGAGGTTCCTGTACAGGTCTTATACTGAGAGTCATGTGGTGCCTGAGGTTCCTGTACAGGTCTTATACTGAGAGTCATGTGGTACCTGAGGTTCCTGTACAGGTCTTATACTGAGAGTCATGTGGTGCCGGGGGTTCCTGTACAGGTCTTATACTGAGAGTCATGTGGTGCCTGAGGTTCCTGTACAGGTCTTATACTGAGAGTCATGTGGTGCCGGGGGTTCCTGTACAGGTCTTATACTGAGAGTCATGTGGTGCCTGAGGTTCCTGTACAGGTCTTATACTGAGAGTCATGTGGTGCCGGAGGTTCCTGTACAGGTCTTATACTGAGAGTCATGTGGTGCCGGGGGTTCCTGTACAGGTCTTATACTGAGAGTCATGTGGTGCCGGGGGTTCCTGTACAGGTCTTATACTGAGAGTCATGTGGTGCCGGGGGTTCCTGTACAGGTCTTATACTGAGAGTCATGTGGTGCCGGGGGTTCCTGTACAGGTCTTATACTGAGAGTCATGTGGTGCCGGGGGTTCCTGTACAGGTCTTATACTGAGAGTCATGTGGTGCCTGAGGTTCCTGTACAGGTCTTATACTGAGAGTCATGTGGTGCCGGGGGTTCCTGTACAGGTCTTATACTGAGAGTCATGTGGTGCCTGAGGTTCCTGTACAGGTCTTATACTGAGAGTCATGTGGTGCCGGGGGTTCCTGTACAGGTCTTATACTGAGAGTCATGTGGTGCCTGAGGTTCCTGTACAGGTCTTATACTGAGAGTCATGTGGTGCCTGAGGTTCCTGTACAGGTCTTATACTGAGAGTCATGTGGTGCCTGAGGTTCCTGTACAGGTCTTATACTGAGAGTCATGTGGTGCCTGAGGTTCCTGTACAGGTCTTATACTGAGAGTCATGTGGTGCCTGAGGTTCCTGTACAGTTCTTACTGCAGATGACAGACGCTTGAGTCATGAGGAGGAAGTGAAGAATCCCTGGGTCAAATCTGTTCTTACAACATGGAAGGAGCTGATCAGAACAAACTAAACACAGATGTCACAATCTTAAACTGGTAAAGTTTTATGACCAAAGGTTTTGTACCAAATAGAACTGAGCTGAGACTCAAGGTCTGGAGGACAAAAGGTCTCAAGGTTTTTCAGCAGATGTAAAAGAGAATCACATGAAAAGCTTTGGCATATTGAAAGAATCCTTTGACTTGGAGAAACAGGAACTTTATTATAACCAAGAAATTAAACAAAGCAACAACCAATCAAACCCTCTGACTAAAATTTGTATTCAATTCAATTTATTTTTGTAATTCCTGAAATCACTACAGCCCATTATTCATAAGGAACTGTTAACCGCTGTAACAGGGTAAAAAATAATTGAAGTTGATAAGTCCTCTTTAAACTAAGTTATTTGGGTTAACAAGCAGACTTGAACTGTCCTCACCTCGGGGCCGGTGCACAGCGCTGCCCGGCTGGCTGCCTCCTCCACCTAATGTGTTCTGTGGAGGTTTGGGCTCTGGACCCAGGCAGGGCTCTTCTCCCTCAGACTCACTGCTGTCCTCCTCACCATTGTGGCTCTCGCTGCCCACTACAACACACACACAGCTATAAGTCAAAGCTGCTCCAACATTCCATGTGTCTGGCACAGTAAGCAATACTCACCCAACTTCTCCTCGCTGAGGCAGTCTGGGACGTCCTGCTCCACGTGATCTGGGGCTGGAGTCTCTGGGACCTGCAGGAACTCCATCCTCCAGAACTAGAGAGGAACATTTCAAACTTCAATATGGAATAGGCTCGATATCAGTTTGGATACCATTTCTTTGTCATTTTTCCTGACCGCCATAGTACGGTGCTTTGGACCTGGATATCTACATGTGTCCACATCCACACAGGTTGAGAGTAAATGTGGATGACCATGTAGCCGTTATCTATTCAGAGTGTGTCAATCAAACAGCCGTCTCACACTCTCGCCCCAGACGTACCACCATTTTATGTTTTACCCATATTATGAGCTTGTACGAACCTGTACCCCATTTGTTTGTTGGTTTGTCTCCCTGTGCTGTAAAGTTAATTCTACGGCTCCAAATTGTGTTTGTTTAGCCAATTTAGGGTTCAATTGTAACCGTTGTCTTACAAGTGCTTTCGCTCCAGCAACATCGCTATTTTTACTGTTAAACTGTGTGAAAAACAGCCCGTCTCACAAGCTAATGAGGCTAACATGGCTAACAGGTGCGACCCAGCGGCAGAGAGTCCACTTCCCGCCGGTAAACAAACCTGCATCTCCGAAGTGGAGTCTCCAAGCTCGCACTTGTCCGAAGATGCAGATCATCTTACACCGATTGGCCATTGTGAGGCATGACATTAAAAGTGAAATGCAGCGTGACAGAGCAGCGTATTTCAAACAGTTCGGACGAGCGGCAGACTATAAGGGCCAAGATGGAGGCCCTGCAGGCCAAGATGGAGGCCCTGCAGGCCAAGATGGAGGCCCTGCAAGCCAAGATGGAGGCCCTGCAGGCCAAGATGGAGGCCCTGCAGGCCAAGATGGAGGCCCTGCAAGCCAAGATGGAGGCCCTGCAGGCCAAGATGGAGGCCCTGCAGGCCAAGATGGAGGCCCTGCAGGCCAAGATGGAGAAACTGCAAGCCAAGATGGAGGCCCTGCAGGCCAAAGTGATGACGGCGATCACCTGTGCAGCTGACCTGTCCAGCCTGCGCAGCTGACCTGCCCTGCCTGCGTAGGCAGAGACAGAGGGGAGCGGACAGCACTCAGAGCAGTGAGGCTCAGTATTGTGTCATTTCTTCATAGTATCAAAGCGCAAACCAAAGAAAGATGCTGTGAATGACACTGAAAATACTATTTAAACTCTACTTATTACTGTAATTATTACTACATATTTCAGGCTAATATGTGATTATATAGTTTTAATTTGTATTGTTTTATTCATCATACTTTATCATTTCTGGAGGCTGTGGATACAGTTTTTATCTCCCAAAGGTCAGGGTTAAGTTTGAGAGGCCCCGGTCTTGACAGTATGGTTAAGTATGTGCAGGTGAGAGAGGAGACCTACCCTGACCACGCCGTCCGAGTGGCCGGTCAGAATGACATTCTGCGTGTCCCACTCGTACATCTCGGACACGCAGCAGCACAGGATGTGCTGGCTGCGGCCGGTGAAGGTGTTGGCACTGGCGATGGGGCTTCCGTTGATGCTCCACATGTGGATGTACGTGCCCGCACACGACACGATGTCCCCCTGTGCAGCAGCAGGAGCAGCAACTTATATATATATATATATATATATATATATACTCACAATAACATCAAATGTAAAGTTATGAGCTTTAAGTCAGGTGTCCACTTCACTTATGAAAGATGAAAGATGATGTTCATATGCAAACTCAAAGTGACTCACACGACCAACATCTGTGGCTCTTGTCCCAGTCACGGCAGGTCAAAGAACTGATTAGGCATGAATCATGACTAATACTAATACTGTGTAGCTAAACTCGCTAATATGGTGATCATACATATAACAACATTTTTAAGTGCATCATTTGATTTTCAGACATGCAGTTTTGCTTGTTATTTTATTTCTGGAGCTCTAATAAATACATGGAAGCTGCAGTTTTGACTTTCACTTGAACACAGCAGAAAACCAGCAGCACACGAGGTCCACGGTCCGTCCCACACGAGGATCTGTGGGATCTGTGGATCTGTGGATCTGTGAGATCTTTGAGATCTGTGGGATCTGTGGGATCTGTGAGATCTGTGGATCTGTGAGATCTTTGAGATCTGTGAGATCTGTGGATCTGTGAGATCTTTGAGATCAACCTGCAGATGGAAATGTGCCAAAGGTGATCATTTGTTGAAATGCTCTAATATGAATCGTTTCCCTTAAACAAATAAATACAAAATAAGCAGAATAAAGTGCAGTGGACACCGTGCTCGGTTTAGAGCAGGAGGAAACGCACCGTGAGTTCATTGATGCAGAGGGCGGAGATGGGCGCTCGGTGACCTCTCAGCTGTGTGATGAACGACAGCTTGTTCAGGTCCCAAATGATGCAGGTCCGATCCCGGGACCCGCTCACCACAATGTGATAGGCCGAGGAGGCGGTGAGGCAGGTGACCGTGTCCGTGTGTCCCAGTAAGGCCTGTGGAAGGGAGAGTCGCAGCTCAGCACACCAGAGCTGTACATGCAGCCACAGACACAGGGAAAAGATACAAACGCCACACTCCGCCATGACCTGAGCGTGCAGCGTGAGTGAGCGCGTGAGTGAGCGGCGTGAGTGAGCGGCGTGAGCGTGCGGCGTGAGTGAGCGAGCAAGCGAGCTGTGGAGCGGCGTGCGTGAGCGAGCGAGCAGCGTGCGTGAGCGAGCTGTGGAGCAGCGTGCGTGAGTGAGCGAGCGGCGTGCGTGAGTGAGCGGCGTGCCTGAGCGAGCAAGCAGCGTGCGTGAGCGAGCGAACGAGCGAGCTGTGGAGCGGCGTGCGTGAGCGAGCGGCGTGCGTGAGCGAGCGAGCTGTGGCGCGCATGCGTGAGCGAGCGGCGTGCGTGAGCGAGCGAGCTGTGGAGCGGCGTGCGTGAGCGAGTGGCGTGCGTGAGCGAGCGAGCTGTGGAGCGCGTGCGTGAGCGAGCGGCGCGCGTGAGCGAGCGAGCTGTGGAGCGCGTGAGCGAGCGAGCGGCGTGCGTGAGCGAGCGAGCTGTGGCGCGGCGTCACCTGTTTGAGGCTCAGAGACTTGGCGCGGTCCTTGGCGGTGCCCAGCTCCCACACACAGATGGCGGTGCTGGTGCCTCCGCTCAGCACCAGTTTGGGGTTTGGGCAGATGGCACACAGCACCTGGCCCCACTCGGACAGGCTCTCGTACACCACCAGCGCCTGCAGCAAACACACCAGGACCAGAACAAACCTCTGCTCAACACAAGCGTCTGAAATGACTATTGAAAATATAAAACATTTTGGCCAAAGCTCAAAAAAGACAGTTTTTCATGATATAGGACCTGGAGAGTTTGTTTAGTCAGATCATTCAAAGTGACCAAAGCAGAGCTGCTCTGACCTTCTCAGACTCATAGTTGGTGAGGCGGCAGCTCAGGTCGGCATAGCCCCAGGCAAAGGTCCTGCTCCAGGACGGAGGAACCAGAGCTTTGTTCTGTTCCACAGCCACGATGCCTTTGTCAGTGCACATGATCTGCCCCACCGGCTCCTTCAGCTCTGAACAGGCACAAACAGGACAGAATGTAGAGCCAGTTTAGGAGACACTAGAGCTCTGGTGGTGGAAGTACCTTTGACAGGAGCCAGAGAAGGCCTGAGGTTGTCCAGATGATGGAAGAAGATCTTGTCACTGTTGGCGCTCGGTGGGACGCTGGTCACATCGATACTGGTTTTACTGCGAACGCGCTTGGGAGGGTGAGGCTTCTTGAAAAGCTGAAACATGGAAACAACACTGTTATTTCATCCCACGGACACGGTGCAGAATCTCTCAGAAGAGTTCTGACCTGTTTGGGAATTTGTCCAAAGTTGTTGATGAAGCCAATGGTGGCAGTTTCCTTCAGCGGGTCATTGATGTTGTAGATGTCCACCTGGCCCTCGTAGAACAGATGGTGGAACACATTGACCGCCTCCACAGCCGGAGGGCCCTGCTGCTTGTACCCGAAGATCAGGTCAATCCACTCGTGAAGGTGACTGGACACGTAGTCACACTCCAGCGCCTGAGGACACAAGGACAAAGGACATGTCACAGGGGTGTGGCAGGTCAAAGGAGAAGGTGTGGCAGGTCAAAGGAGAAGGTGTGGCAGGTCAAAGGAGAAGGTGTGGCAGGTCAAAGGAGAAGGTGTGGCAGGTCAAAGGAGAAGGTGTGGCAGGTCAAAGGAGAAGGTGTGGCAGCTCACTTCTCGGTGCACACGGATGAACTCCCGAGGATCGCCCTTGGCCCAGGGCGGCAGCAGCACGTCGTCCAGCTTGGTGCCGTTCTGCTTGCTTCCTGTGAAGAGCAAAGCTTGATGAGTGAAGCTCCTGGTCCTGACCCTCCATCACAGACAGAGCTACTGACCCAGGTCAAAGTTGTTGGAGTTGAGCAGGAACTCAGGCAGGTAGAAAAACTCGGGGATGAGCTCTTTCACGTCTGCCATGTTGTGCTTGGACGCAGACATCCAGCCTTCTCGGATGCTGTGGAACATCCGGTCTGCCAGGTCGAAGTGTCCACCCTGTGATGAGAAGAACAGAGAGTGAAGAAGCAGAAGGTGTGAGCTCGGCTCAGGTGTGAGCTACAGACCTGCAGCCGGAGGAAGATCTGCGTGAAGGGCTCCATGCGGACCAGGTACGAGGCTATGATCATGGCTGAGGAGTAGTGAGTGCCGTAGTGGTATGCTGGGGTCTCGCCTGCAATGCAACAGCATGACATCAGCATGACATCGGCATGACATCAGGCATCACAAGGTAATGATGCATTATTCTTTAATGACAATGTTCAGGGCATTAAAAATGATATAATTCCCACAATGCAGTTCATCTACAGCTGCCTCCATGTGTGAGCCTCCAGATTTCTAAAGTCTGTGCTGAACAGTTTGTTAGCATCACTCACATAGTTAAAGCTTCAATCTGGAACATTCCCAATGTCTTTGAAAACTGCGGTCATAAAGCCTCTCCTAAAGAAGAGCAGGGGTCAGGGGGAGGGGTCAGGGGTCAGGGGGGAGTGGCAGTCCTGAGTCATGACCGGTCCATCTCTAATCTGACATTTTGGGCCAAAGTCCTCGAAATGGTTGTTTACAACAGTCACAGATTTCCTCTTAATAAACGACTCATTTGATGTTTTTCAGGTTTTAGACCTCATCACAGCACAGACTGCTGTTGTCATGGTGACAGACTGCTGTTGTCATGGTGACAGACTGCTGGTGTCATGGTGACTGAGACTGCTGTTGTCATGGTGACAGACTGCTGTTGTCATGGTGACTGAGACTGCTGTTGTCATGGTGACTGAGACTGCTGTTGTCATGGTGACTGAGACTGCTGTTGTCATGGTGACAGACTGCTGTTGTCATGGTGACTGAGACTGCTGTTGTCATGGTGACAGACTGCTGTTGTCATAGTGACTGAGACTGCTGTTGTCATGGTGACTGAGACTGCTGTTGTCATGGTGACAGACTGCTGTTGTCATGGTGACTGAGACTGCTGTTGTCATGGTGACAGACTGCTGTTGTCATGGTGACTGAGACTGCTGTTGTCATGGTGACTGAGACTGCTGTTGTCATGGTGACAGACTGCTGTTGTCATGGAGACTGCTGTTGTCATAGTGACTGAGACTGCTGTTGTCATGGTGACAGACTGCTGTTGTCATGGTGACTGAGATTGCTGTTGTCATAGTGACTGCTGGTGTCATGGTGACTGAGACTGCTGTTGTCATGGTGACTGAGACTGCTGTTGTCATGGTGACTGAGACTGCTGTTGTCATAGTGACTGCTGTTGTCATGGTGACTGAGACTGCTGTTGTCATGGTGACTGAGACTGCTGTTGTCATGGTGACAGACTGCTGTTGTCATGGAGACTGCTGTTGTCATAGTGACTGAGACTGCTGTTGTCATGGTGACGGACTGCTGTTGTCATGGTGACTGAGATTGCTGTTGTCATAGTGACTGCTGGTGTCATGGTGACTGAGACTGCTGTTGTCATGGTGACTGAGACTGCTGTTGTTATGGTGACTGAGACTGCTGTTGTCATGGTGACTGAGATTGCTGTTGTCATAGTGACTGCTGGTGTCATGGTGACCGAGACTGCTGTTGTCATGGTGACAGACTGCTGTTGTCATGGTGACTGAGATTGCTGTTGTCATAGTGACTGCTGGTGTCATGGTGACCGAGACTGCTGTTGTCATGGTGACTGAGACTGCTGTTGTCATGGTGACAGACTGCTGTTGTCATGGTGACTGAGACTGCTGTTGTCATGGTGACAGACTGCTGTTGTCATGGTGACTGAGACTGCTGTTGTCATGGTGACTGAGACTGCTGTTGTCATGGTGACAGACTGCTGTTGTCATGGAGACTGCTGTTGTCATAGTGACTGAGACTGCTGTTGTCATGGTGACAGACTGCTGTTGTCATGGTGACTGAGATTGCTGTTGTCATAGTGACTGCTGGTGTCATGGTGACTGAGACTGCTGTTGTCATGGTGACTGAGACTGCTGTTGTCATGGTGACTGAGACTGCTGTTGTCATAGTGACTGCTGTTGTCATGGTGACTGAGACTGCTGTTGTCATGGTGACTGAGACTGCTGTTGTCATGGTGACAGACTGCTGTTGTCATGGAGACTGCTGTTGTCATAGTGACTGAGACTACTGTTGTCATGGTGACGGACTGCTGTTGTCATGGTGACTGAGATTGCTGTTGTCATAGTGACTGCTGGTGTCATGGTGACTGAGACTGCTGTTGTCATGGTGACTGAGACTGCTGTTGTTATGGTGACTGAGACTGCCATTGTCATGGTGACAAATGACATCCTCCTGAACACTGACACGGGCAAAGCCTCAGTCTTAATTCTGTTGGATCTGATGCTGCTTTTGACACTGTCCATCATGGGACCCTCTTACAGAGACTAGAGGACAGGGTGGGACCCTCTTACAGAGACTAGAGGACAGGGTGGGACCCTCTTACAGGGACTAGAGGACAGGGTGGGACCCTCTTACAGAGACTAGAGGACAGGGTGGGACCCTCTTACAGAGACTTGAGGACAGGGTGGGACCCTCTTACAGGGACTAGAGGACAGGGTGGGACCCTCTTACAGAGACTAGAGGACAGGGTGGGACCCTCTTACAGAGACTAGAGGACTGGGTGGGAACCTCTTACAGAGACTAGAGGACAGGGTGGGGCCCTCTTACAGAGACTAGAGGACAGGGTGGGAATCACTGGCCCCGCCCTAAACTGGTTGAGGTCCTATCTGGAAGACAGGAAGTACTTTGTGTCTCAGACCACATGACCCTGACCTGTGGAGTGCCCCAAGGGTCAGTCCTGGGACCCCTTCTGTTCATCCTCTACATGCTGCTGTTAGGTCACATGACACGCAGTGAAAATGTGTCCAATCACAATGATGCAGACGAGTCAGATCTATGTTTCACTGTCACAGGTGAATATGGACCATTCACTCATGTCACTGAATCCAACAGATCAGTGTGTGGACTGGCCTCCTGCTGGTGCCAGAGTCAGGACTAAACATGGGCCTCCTGCTGGTGCCAGAGTCAGGACTAAACATGGGCCTCCTGCTGGTGCGTCTCTTACCGTTGGGGTCCTCCCAGTCCTTGTACCTCTTCTTGTACTGCGTCAGCCGCTCCTCGGTCTGAGCACCCATGGGCTTGGACAGGTTTCGGAACGTCTTGGGTTTGGTCAAGTCCAGCTCCTGAAACACAAGGACAAGTGTCTCTTTAGCTTATTTAAGAGACAAAGAGGTTCCCAAAAGACTTTTCTACTATTTTTGTCCCATAAGTTTAATTTCTCCCAACAAATGACTAGTTACTAAACTGTAACACCTTTAATACTTAAGAGTATCTTTGATTAATTCATATTTCCCAAAATTATTTTCCAAAATATCCCTTGTGTCGCAGTATTATGGGCTCGACACACAGGGGGCGCCAGAGGTCAGAGGTCAGTGAAACACATGGCACCAGCTTTCAAATCACACAACACACACAATTATCATATGTGTTTTTAGTATTTGAATGTGTTTGAAAGGTGAAAGTCAGTGAGTCTGAAGTGTCACATGTCGTTTGCAAGAATCGACCCAAATCGTTTTTTTTACTGTTTCGCATCAAAAGAAAAAGCAGCATCTTTATTTTTCCTCCATGTTATTTCTGAATGTGCAGTTTTCCTGTCAGCTCATTCCTCAAACCCATAGGTGTCAAACTCTAAAATGGATTCATAGAACCGTAGTTACATCCGTAACCGTTTTTATGGCTAAAACTACGCGTCCCACAATGCCGCGGGTGGCCGCCCCTCCCCCATGGGGCTCTGCTGCACTGCTGTGTGAGCTGCCCCTCCCCCCACAGGGCTCTGCTGCACTGCTGTGTGAGCTGCCCCTCCCCCACGGGGCTCTGCTGCACTGCTGTGTGAGCTCCCCTCCCCCACGGGGCTCTGCTGCACTGCTGTGTGAGCTGCCCCTCCCCCCACAGGGCTCTGCTGCACTGCTGTGTGAGCTGCCCCTCCCCCACGGGGCTCTGCTGCACTGCTGTGTGAGCTCCCCTCCCCCACGGGGCTCTGCTGCACTGCTGTGTGAGCTGTGAGGGAGAAGTGCACTTTCAGCACTTTTGAGCAGAAGTTTAGTGGTGTCAGTTCAGGTGAACAGAGAACTACAGATGTGGAAATGTTAGTTACATTTAAACGTTTTTTTAGATCTTTAGACGTTTATTTTGTTATAAAGTCAAAAGTTTATCTGTGTAGAACTGTAGATCATCTCTGAAGTTGTGATGCTCATAAACTGAAGCTCAGAGTTGGTGAAATTACACTTGTTTTTCTAAATACATTTCAGTTTATGAGAACAAACAATAGTGGAGTGTCAGGAAGGGCCGGACATGGACACCTGACACAGCCCAGACCTGGGAGTCGTAGTCGGCCAGGATCCAGGGGAAGACCGGGTACTGCATGAGGTCGTTGTAGGAGCGTCCCGCCAGTGTGTTCAGGTGCATCAGGTACTGGAAGTTACTGATCTCTCCGCGCTGGAAGAGAAAATGGTGCATCACAAAGTTAAACATCTGCTGAGGTCCAATATAACTCTGGAAGAGTTTAGCAGTTCATATTTCAGTCTTCTCTCAAATGTTAATACTCCTGGACCCTAAACAGGGTTTGTGCAGCTTTTCAAAGATTAAATCATACATTTTTACAAGGTATATGTATTCATTTTTATTTTAGTCAGGAGGACCTAAGCAAAATTTGGCTTGGGGCCCTGGTCATTCAGTGCAAATTCACTCACGACCTGCAATGTTTTTTTGAGACATTATTTGACTAGTTTTCTTCCTAAACGATCAGTTTGGACAGGTTTCCTCCAAATAACTTTAGTGTGAGAGGTTTAAAGAAGTAGAACAGACTCTGAGTGTCCGATGCACCGGGTCTGACGAGCAGAGACTGTCGACAGGAGAAGGCGGAGCGAGATCCCGCCAAGCGCAAACGTGCAGGAGGCACAGTTCACTTCTAAGAGGTGGACCAATGAGGCAGAGGAGGAGGAGCTACGTGTGTGTTTGGACATTAGACTGGGAGGAGCTACGTGTGTGTTTGGACATTACAGAGTGGGAGGAGCTACACGGACACTGACGTCATACATTCTGTGACAGCATTAAACCATCACACACCAAAGTCACTTTCAACAATGACAAACTCTAGTTCACACTTAAACTGAGGCAGAGGCAGAAGGAGGCGGCTACAGGGGCGGAGCTATAGAACACTGCAGAGTATGATCTGCCTCTGTGTGGAGTGGCCCCGCCTCTGTGTGGAGTGGCCCCGCCTCTGTGTGCTCGGCAACTCAGCTCCTTCTACTCTAGGTTTGATGTGGCCACTCCCCTCCCCCACTGTGGCCACTCCCCTCCCCCACTGTGGCCACTCCCCTCCCCCACTGTGGCCACTTCTCCCAACCCCGGTGTACGTCTCCAGGACTCTGGGACGAGCCGGTCAGATCACAGCCGACCCTTCTCACCCTGGACATGGACTATTTGAGCCACTCCCCTCAAGCAGGAGGCCACTCCCCTCAGGCAGGAGGCCACTCCCCTCAGGCAGGAGGCCACTCCCCTCAGGCAGGAGGCCACTCCCCTCAAGCAGGAGGCCACTCCCCTCAGGCAGGAGGCCACTCCCCTCAGGCAGGAGGCCACACCCCTCAGGCAGGAGGCCACTCCCCTCAGGCAGGAGGCCACTCCCCTCATGCAGGAGGCCACTCCCCTCAGGCAGGAGGCCACACCCCTCAGGCAGGAGGCCACTCCCCTCAGGCAGGAGGCCACTCCCCTCAGGCAGGAGGCCACTCCCCTCAGGCAGGAGGCCACACCCCTCAGGCAGGAGGCCACTCCCCTCAGGCAGGAGGCCACGGTCCATCCGGACCAGAAGCAAGCTCCATAAGAACAGTTTCTTTCCCTCTGCCTTTGGACTCATGAACACTTACTAAACACTGTCACTTTCTGCTCTACATATGTCAATTCAACTGTAATATTTTGTACATAGAAAGCCTATTTTTATTCTTATCCAATAGCAGATTTACATTGTTTTTATTTTGGACTTATATAGGTTGTTTTATCATTGTTTAATGGGGCACTGAATCACCAAAGCAAGTTTATGTTTGTGAATTTTAGTATCTGTTTTTTATTATTTACTTCTGTACATACTCAAATAAAGGCTTATCTTATCTTACTAACTGTATCCAAAGGCCACCTAATTCTTTGGGCCTTTTTTAATCATGATAACATAAAATATATAACAGCAAGAAAATGATTTAAATAAGAAAAAGTTATTTGAACAATTTAGCTATGAAATAAATGAACAATTGTTTAATAGTCCATTAGATGGCGCTGTCATTGCGATGGCTCCTCCTCCTCATGGCGCGTCGTCTTCTTATCACAGATCTTTGTTTGATACTTATAAAAAGGAGTTGCAATAAAGTTATAATGAAAATACAAATTAAAGGTGGAATGGACGATTTTTTCCAGCAAATTTTTTATCATATTTCCTTGTGGCGTTGTCCTGCCACGTATTAATCATAAAACGCACCTATCGTTCACCTGCAGCCGCGTCAGGCTGGTCCCCACGTTTCCGCGTGCCTAAGTGCATGGATCTATCATAATATAGTTCCCTCAGTGTGCGGGGCAAAATGAAGACGGAGAAAGACAGTTCGAGCTGACGCAGAAGTGGACTGAAATCTACAGGAGACGAGAGATGTGATGCGCTCCGTTGCGCTAATAAACAAACGCACGTGTGTGTTGTGTCAGTCCACACGGGGGAGTGGCATGAGCACGGGGGAGTAGCATGAGCACGGGGGAGTGGTATGTGCACGGGGGAGTAGCATGAGCACGGGGGAGTGGTATGTGCACGGGGGAGTGGCATGAGCACGGGGGAGTGGCATGAGCACGGGGGAGTGGCATGTGCACGGGGGAGTGGCATGAGCACGGGGGAGTGGCATGAGCACGGGGGAGTGGCATGTGCACGGGGGAGTGGCATGTGCACGGGGGAGTGGCATGTGCACGGGGGAGTGGCATGAGCACGGGGGAGTAGCATGAGCACGGGGGAGTGGCATGTGCACGGGGGAGTGGCATGAGCACGGGGGAGTGGCATGAGCACGGGGGAGTGGCATGTGCACGGGGGAGTGGCATGAGCACGGGGGAGTGGCATGAGCACGGGGGAGTGGCATGTGCACGGGGGAGTGGCATGTGCACGGGGGAGTGGCATGTGCACGGGGGAGTGGCACGAGCACGGGGGAGTGGCATGTGCACGGGGGAGTGGCATGTGCACGGGGGAGTGGCATGTGCACGGGGGAGTGGCATGTGCACGGGGGAGTGGCATGAGCACGGGGGAGTGGCATGTGCACGGGGGAGTGGCATGTGCACGGAGGAGTGGCATGAGCACGGGGGAGTGGCATGAGCACGGGGGAGTGGCATGTGCACGGGGGAGTGGCATGTGCACGGGGGAGTGGCATGTGCACTTCCGCCTGCGTTCTCAAATCTCCGAAAATTCGTCCATTGCGCCTTTAAGGTTTTGCTGAGCTTTAGTAGCCTCTAATATACCGCTAACCCATGTGCTTGAAAATAAAAAAATAATAAAACCATTTAAATATGAGTTTAGACAGAGGGCCCTACCTCCCATCGCTGAGTGACAGACTTCTCTCCCACCAAAGTGCTGAGGAGCCCGGACCTGAGGAGCAAACACACGTTAGCTTTTCACATGGTCTTAAACTACGTACACACCGCGGCGGCAAATTCACGCCCGACGCTGAAGTTAGACGCCTGTACATTTGAAGACAAACACCCCGGACGCGCGTTCTCGACGCCCCGGACTCACGTCCGTAAAATACACTCAGCAGCAGACGCACGCTCGAGGCGTCTGCACATGCTCAGTGGAGTCGAGGCGTCTGCACATGCTCAGTGGAGTCGAGGCGTCTGCACATGCTCAGTGGAGTCGAGGCGTCTGCACATGCTCAGTGGAGTCGAGGCGTCTGCACATGCTCAGTGGAGTCGAGGCGTCTGCACATGCTCAGTGGAGTCGAGGCGTCTGCACATGCTCAGTGGAGTCGAGGCGTCTGCACATGCTCAGTGGAGTCGAGGCGTCTGCACATGCTCAGTGGAGTCGAGGCGTCTGCACATGCTCAGTGGAGTCGAGGCGTCTGCACATGCTCAGTGGAGTCGAGGCGTCTGCACATGCTCAGTGGAGTCGTCTGCACATGCTCAGTGGAGTCGAGGCGTCTGCACATGCTCAGTGGAGTCGAGGCGTCCGCACATGCTCAGTGGAGGCGTCTGCACATGCTCAGTGGAGTCGAGGCGTCCGCACATGCTCAGTGGAGTCGAGGCGTCCGCACATGCTCAGTGGAGGCGTCTGCACATGCTCAGTGGAGTCGTCTGCACATGCTCAGTGGAGTTGAGGCGTCTGCACATGCTCAGTGGAGTCGTCTGCACATGCTCAGTGGAGTCGAGGCGTCTGCACATGCTCAGTGGAGTCGAGGCGTCTGCACATGCTCAGTGGAGTCGTCTGCACATGCTCAGTGGAGTCGTCTGCACATGCTCAGTGGAGTCGAGGCGTCTGCACATGCTCAGTGGAGTCGAGGCGTCTGCACATGCTCAGTGGAGTCGTCTGCACATGCTCAGTGGAGTCGAGGCGTCTGCACATGCTCAGTGGAGTCGAGGCGTCCGCACATGCTCAGTGGAGGCGTCTGCACATGCTCAGTGGAGTCGAGGCGTCCGCACATGCTCAGTGGAGTCGAGGCGTCTGCACATGCTCAGTGGAGTTGAGGCGTCTGCACATGCTCAGTGGAGTCGTCTGTACATGCTCAGTGGAGTCGAGGCGTCTGCACATGCTCAGTGGAGTCGTCTGCACATGCTCAGTGGAGTCGAGGCGTCTGCACATGCTCAGTGGAGTCGAGGCGTCTGCACATGCTCAGTGGAGTTGAGGCGTCTGCACATGCTCAGTGGAGTCGTCTGCACATGCTCAGTGGAGTCGAGGCGTCTGCACATGCTCAGTGGAGTCGTCTGCACATGCTCAGTGGAGTCGAGGCGTCTGCACATGCTCAGAGGAGTCGAGGCGTCTGCACATGCTCAGTGGAGTCGAGGCGTCTGCACATGCTCAGTGGAGTCGAGGCGTCTGCACATGCTCAGTGGAGTCGAGGCGTCTGCACATGCTCAGTGGAGTCGAGGCGTCTGCACATGCTCAGTGGAGTCGAGGCGTCTGCACATGCTCAGTGGAGTCGAGGCGTCTGCACATGCTCAGTGGAGTCGAGGCGTCTGCACATGCTCAGTGGAGTCGAGGCGTCTGCACATGCTCAGTGGAGGAGAGTTGTGCTGTGCTGCTTTTCTCGTGATGTAAATGGCTTTGGTTTATTAACTTTACAAAGTCCAAAAGTGGAGGCGATGGGCCCCGGGGCCCGTCTGGCACCTGCAGATACTTCAGAGCTGAGCAGAGTTTAGTCAATATCATTATTTGCTCCAAGAGCTGCGTCTTAAGGATTTTTTTTATCTTGTGGGTTTGTTTTGGGTCTTTTTCCGGGTCGTGCGTAGCACGTCATCTCTGATTGGCTGCGGCGCATCTGCTGCAGAAAGTTGAACAAAGCTGAACATGTCACGCCGGCCGCTTTGGACGCCTGGGGCGCCTCGGGCGCGCGCTCAAAGCGCCGAGAGCGTACGAAAACACAGGAATCGCGCCGCAAAAATGTAGGACGCGTTCGACGCGCGTTTACATAGACTTTGAATATAAAGTGGACAGTGTGTCCTCTGTGTGTCCCTGAGGGACTGTACTTACCCCTGCTCCACACTGGTGTTTGGCCTCTGTCCAGACACTGACTCGGAGCTGTCCACCAGTGAAGGCACCACGGCCAGGAACCTGCAGCAAACAAGAGTGGACTGAACATATGCAAACACAAACTTTACTGCTCCTGTAGTCTAATCTACTTATTCTATTTATCCTCAACAAAGACGAGGGTAATCCTGCAGATTACTACTCAGTTACTATTCAGCTTGTGATTGTCATGATGCTGCACCTAACAATCTTTGAACACATTCTAAACACTTCTTTTAAGAACAAGACAAAGCTTAGTGAGTAGTCATTTTACAAAGCAAGAATTGTTCAGCATTTGTGAGTTCACAAACTCCATCTCCCATTACATTGTTCAGACCAATCACAGGACAACATTGTGGTTTGGACAGAGGACAACAGACTTCAAACTATTTGAACAAAAATACAGACTATTTTGTTTTCACAAAACAAGCACAGGAAGTGCTTTGTGTGTAGGGAACGATGTCCGTGCCTTTGTCTAAGATGGATTCAAACAAAGTTTGATGTGTACACTGTTAGCATGACTTATGTTTGACCCTTTCCTGTTCACTTTAAGAGATATTATGTGGAACTCAATTCAAAATGCCCTCTTTGTGCACAGCGATCAGTCTGTCAGCCTTTCTTGGCACACTTTTTGTTCCATTTTCAACCTGTGGCTCCCTTGCCTCAGCTCTACTTGTAAATGATGGACAGTCCCTCCTCAGCATCTAATTGCACAAGCAATTCTTCAACATTCTGAAGATTTCAGCCACAGCTGCCAACATTCGTGTCCGTGCCTCAGGCACAAAGCTGCTGGACACCACAGAGTGAAAGCTCCGTAAGCTTGTCCACGATCCTTCAGACAAAACGGGATATACCAATTCACCTGGTATTGTTACATGCTCTGTTGCCAATAAGACTAACTTATATATATATATACATATATATATATATATATATATATATATATACATATATATATATATATATATATATATATATATGTATATATATATGTATATATATATGTATATATATATATATGTATGTATTTGTGTCAAAGCACCTGGACTTTAACTCGGCTCATACTTCTGTTTTAGCATTGATGTGGTGCCGGGGGTTCCTGTACAGGTCTTATACTGAGAGTCATGTGGTGCCTGAGGTTCCTGTACAGGTCTTATACTGAGAGTCATGTGGTGCCGGGGGTTCCTGTACAGGTCTTATACTGAGAGTCATGTGGTGCCTGAGGTTCCTGTACAGTTCTTACTGCAGATGACAGACGCTTGAGTCATGAGGAGGAAGTGAAGAATCCCTGGGTCAAATCTGTTCTTACAACATGGAAGGAGCTGATCAGAACAAACTAAACACAGATGTTACAATCTTAAACTGGTAAAGTTTTATGACAAAAGGTTTTGTACCAAATAGAACTGAGCTGAGACTCAAGGTCTGGAGGACAAAAGGTATCTGCTCTTTGGCTCCAACCACCCACTACAGCACAAGCTGGGCGTGATCAGAACCTTACAACACAGAGCTCAAGGTGTGCCCACCAGCTCAGAGGGCAAGAAGAAAGAGGAAAAACATGTCCGAAATGCCCTCTCACCCTGTGGTTACCCCGCTTGGGCCCTCAACAGAGTGAAGAGAACCAAAAAGCAGGACAAAAGGGAAACTGAAAAGAGAAGGAAGGTGTTTCTATCCCTTATGTGTCGGAAAAACTGCAGAGAATTTTTAGACAACACGAAGTCCCTGTTTATTTTAAACCAGGAAACACTTTAAGACAAAAACTGGTTCATCCTAAGGACAAGTTGCCGACTCAAAAACAGAGCAATGTAGTTTATTCGATCCAATGCAGTGAAGAAAGCTGTAAAGAACGTTACATAGGTGAGACGAAACAGCCTCTACACAAGAGGCTTTATCAGCACAGAAGAAATACAAGTTCAGGACCTCAGAGTGCCGTGCATCTCCATCTTGAAGCCTCTAATCACTCGTTTGAAGACGGTGAGGTGAAGGTTTTAAGCAGGAGAAAAGATGGTTTGAAAGAGGAGTCAAGGAAGCTATTTTTGTTAAAAAAGAAAGACCTTCTTTAAACAGAAATGGAGGGCTAAGATTCAATCATCCTGTGGTCTACAATGGTATACTGAACCCCTGGAGAGGTAGAGGACGAGGACCAGGACATTTAGATGTCCTCAGGTCCTCAGGGCAAGCCAGGGTCTCACAAAGACAAAGGGGAGACTAATAGCCCATTAAAGGTCTGAAGAGGCTCTGTAGATACAAAGAGGGTAAGTTTCTGTTGAAACTCTTTCCTCTTCAGGAAGGCTCCTCCCAATGGGCTGGACTTACCACAGAATAGTACAAATATCGGAGTTCTCGACCGAAAATCTTTTATTGACAATGACTCTCGGATGAAGTCGAAACGTCTAATTTTTCAAACTGAGTCCAGATGAAACAACTGAAGCTTTTTCTACTATGGAACACGCCTGGACCAATGAGGGATTACACCCACAAAAGGTATAAAGGTTTTTATAAAGATAATCACTTGAAAAGCTTTGATGTATTGAAAGAATCCTTTGACTTGGATAAACGGGACTTTTATAGGTCTTTACAAAAAATAAGAAATTAAACAAAGCAACCACCACCGTAATCCTTTGAATTCATTATTTGTTCAAGTTTACACATGTAAGCTTTCAAGGGGAATAATATAAAAATGATTCAGGCAGCCACTCTACTAATTATATTTCAAATAAATGGGAAAAAGAGGGTAATTTCAATTTGTTTGATTAAGAATGGGAAAATATGTATACGTCTCAGTGGAAATCAAATCTTTGGAAGGAATTCTGTTCAAAATGTCAAAGTGGCCATTATTCACAAAGAAATGCTGCTGGAGACATCGTTCTGAAACTGTTTTATTACAATCAGACTCATATTCAAGGAGAAATGAGTCTAATGAAGAAGTGACTCTGGACGCGGCTGTTTAGAACCTGCTGCAGTTTAGAACCTGCTGCAGTTTAGAACCTGCTGCAGTTTAGAACCTGCTGCAGTTCAGAACCTGCTGCAGTTCAGAACCTACTGCAGTTCAGAACCTGCTGCAGTTCAGAACCTACTGCAGTTTAGAACCTGCTGCAGTTTTCAGAACCTGCTGCAGTTCAGAACCTGCTGCAGTTCAGAACCTGCTGCAGGTTCAGTACTCGATGAGTACGAGCTCAGGAGCAGATGAACCAGATGTGAAGACGCAGAGTCATCAAGGACAGAGGGGACAGTAGGGAAAAAGGGGACAGAGGGGACGTAAGGACAGAGGGGACGGTAAGGACAGAGGGGGCAGAGGGGACAGTAAGGACAGAGGGGGCAGAAAGGACAGAGGGGACGGTAAGGACAGAGGGGACGGTAAGGACAGAGGGGATAGAGGACAGAGGGGACGGTAAGGACAGAGGAGACAGAGTGGACGATAGGGACAGAGGAGACCGAGGGGACGGTAGGGACAGAGGGGACAGTAGGGACAGTAGGGACCGAGGGGACATGTGTTTTCTATTTGTTAAGCTTCAAAATGCTGTGTTTTATTACAATCCACCTCATATTCACTGAGACATTAGTCGATTGAGACTGAGGCGCAGCGGGAGACCCCGGGTCAAAAGACCTGATCGACAGAGGGCCATGCCCCCCGGGTCAAAAGACCTGATCGACAGAGGGCCATGCCCCCCGGGTCAAAAGACCTGTTGGACAGAGGGCCCATGCCCCCCAGGTCAAAAGACCTGATGGACAGAGGGCCCATGCCCCCCGGGTCAAAAGACCTGATGGACAGAGGCCCATGCCCCCGGGACAAAAGACCTGTTGAACAGAGGGCCCATGCCCCCTGGGACAAAAGACCAGATGGACAGAGGCCCATGCCCCCGGGTCAAAAGACCTGATGGACAGAGCCCCATGCCCCCGGGACAAAAGACCTGTTGGACAGAGGGCCCATGCCCCCGGGTCAAAAGACCTGATGGACAGAGGCCCATGCCCCCGGGTCAAAAGACCTGATGGACAGAGCCCCATGCCCCCGGGACAAAAGACCTGTTGGACAGAGGGCCCATGCCCCCGGGTCAAAAGACCTGATGGACAGAGGCCCATGCCCCCCGGGTCAAAAGACCTGATGGACAGAGGCCCATGCCCCCCGGGTCAAAAGACCTGATGGACAGAGCCCCATGCCCCCGGGACAAAAGACCTGTTGGACAGAGGGCCCATGCCCCCCGGGTCAAAAGACCTGATGGACAGAGGGCCAATGCCCCCGGGTCAAAAGACCTGATGGACAGAGGCCCATGCCCCCCGGGTCAAAAGACCACAATGGCCCCTGCGGCTTATTGACAGGTGCGGCCCTGATATGGACAAGTTCTTGTTCCTTTGTAAATATAATTGGAGCCGCTTTTTAAATGATTTTAGAACCTTCTGCACATGTTAAGAACCTTCTGCACATGTTAAGAACCTTCTGCACATGTTAAGAACCTTCTGCACATGTTAAGAACCTTCTGCACGTGTTAAGAACCTTCTGCACGTGTTAAGAACCTTCTGCACGTGTCAAGAACCTTCTGCAAGTGTTAAGAACCTTCTGCACATGTTAAGAACCTTCTGCACGTGTTAAGAACCTTCTGCACGTGTTAAGAACCTTCTGCATGTGTTAAGAACCTTCTGCATGTGTTAAGAACCTTCTGCATGTGTTAAGAACCTTCTGCATGTGTTAAGAACAAGAACCTTCTGCACGTGTTAAGAACCTTCTGCACGTGTTAAGAACCTTCTGCACGTGTTAAGAACCTTCTGCACATGTTAAGAACCTTCTGCACATGTTAAGAACCTTCTGCATGTGTTAAGAACCTTCTGCACGTGTCAAGAACCTTCTGCAAGTGTTAAGAACCTTCTGCACATGTTAAGAACCTTCTGCACATGTTAAGAACCTTCTGCACATGTTAAGAACCTTCTGCACATGTTCTACCTCTGATAGACTTTGTTGCGAACGCCTTTCTGGAAAGACAAGAGGTAGTTTCGTCCGTCTGCTGAGAAAACCTCCACCGCCATCGGCTGCAACAGAGTCACACACAGGGTTACACAATATGTACAGTGAGTGTACAGTGAGGAGTGTTCAGTGAGTGTAGAGTACAGTGTACAGTGAGTGTTCAGTGAGTGTTCAGTGAGTGTCCAGTGAGTGTTCAGTGAGTGTAGAGTACAGTGTACAGTGAGTGTTCAGTGAGTGTTCAGTGAGTGTACAGTGAGTGTACAGTGAGTGTTCAGTGAGTGTACATTGAGTGTTCAGTGAGTGTTCAGTGAGTGTCCAGTGAGTGTCCAGTGAGTGTTCAGTGAGTGTAGAGTACAGTGTACAGTGAGTGTTCAGTGAGTGTTCAGTGAGTGTACAGTGAGTGTACAGTGAGTGTTCAGTGAGTGTACATTGAGTGTTCAGTGAGTGTTCAGTGAGTGTCCAGTGAGTGTCCAGTGAGTGTTCAGTGAGTGTAGAGTACAGTGTACAGTGAGTGTTCAGTGAGTGTCCAGTGAGTGTCCAGTGAGTGTACAGTGAGTGTTCAGTGAGTGTACAGTGGGTGTACAGTGAGTGTTCAGTGAGTGTACATTGAGTGTTCAGTGAGTGTTCAGTGAGTGTTCAGTGAGTGTCCAGTGAGTGTCCAGTGAGTGTTCAGTGAGTGTAGAGTACAGTGTACAGTGAGTGTTCAGTGAGTGTTCAGTGAGTGTACAGTACAGTGTACAGTGAGTGTACAGTGAGTGTACAGTGAGTGTACAGTGAGTGTCCAGTGAGTGTTCAGTGAGTGTAGAGTACAGTGTACAGTGAGTGTACAGTGAGTGTTCAGTGAGTGTTCAGTGAGTGTCCAGTGAGTGTCCAGTGAGTGTTCAGCGAGTGTTCAGTGAGTGTACAGTACAGTGTACAGTGAGTGTACATTGAGTGTTCAGTGAGTGTCCAGTGAGTGTTCAGTGAGTGTAGAGTACAGTGTACAGTGAGTGTACAGTGAGTGTTCAGTGAGTGTTCAGTGAGTGTCCAGTGAGTGTCCAGTGAGTGTCCAGTGAGTGTACAGTGAGTGTACAGTGAGTGTTCAGTGAGTGTACAGTGAGTGTCCAGTGAGTGTCCAGTGAGTGTCCAGTGAGTGTTCAGTGAGTGTACAGTACAGTGTACAGTGAGTGTTCAGTAAGTGTCCAGTGAGTGTACAGTGAGTGTACAGTGCGTGTTCAGTGAGTGTTCAGTGAGTGTACAGTGCATGTTCAGTGAGTGTACAGTGCATGTTCAGTGAGTATTCAGTGAGTGTTCAGTGAGTGTTCAGTGAGTGTCCAGTGAGTGTCCAGTGAGTGTTCAGTGAGTGTAGAGTACAGTGTACAGTGAGTGTTCAGTGAGTGTTCAGTGAGTGTACAGTACAGTGTACAGTGAGTGTACAGTGAGTGTACAGTGAGTGTACATTGAGTGTTCAGTGAGTGTTCAGTGAGTGTACAGTGAGTGTACATTGAGTGTTCAGTGAGTGTCCAGTGAGTGTACAGTGAGTGTTCAGTGAGTGTAGAGTACAGTGTACAGTGAGTGTACATTGAGTGTTCAGTGAGTGTCCAGTGAGTGTCCAGTGAGTGTTCAGTGAGTGTACATTGAGTGTTCAGTGAGTGTTCAGTGAGTGTAGAGTACAGTGTACAGTGAGTGTACAGTGAGTGTACAGTGAGTGTTCAGTGAGTGTACAGTGAGTGTCCATTTAATATACAGTGAGTGTTCAGTGAGTGTTCAGTGAGTGTACAGTGAGTGTACAGTGAGTGTACAGTGAGTGTTCAGTGAGTGTCCAGTGAGTGTACAGTGCATGTACAGTGAGTGTACAGTGAGTGTTCAGTGAGTGTTCAGTGCTGAGCGGCTCACCTGCAGCAGGTAGCGCCTCTTGTGCACCTCTTTGATGTCCTCATAAGCGAAGATGCTGCAGGTCCTCTTGAGCTGGCTCTGGCCCTGTCTGGCTCCTCGTGGAATGATGGGTTCATGCAAACTGTCCAAAAACACACTGCGTTCAGGACCTGCACCAACACTGTGAAACTGTCCAGAGCCCGATTCAAACTCTCGACGCTGCAGGTTGTTCACATGGAGTGCACAAGTGCTATCCACTCAGCCACAGAGATGCAGTTAAGCTTATGTTCATGGTATATTGCTGGGTTAAACTGCATTCTATGGACTTCTAAATGTCAAAGTAAAATGAATATCGTGAAACGAAATGGACATGTTTTTTCACCCCTGTACGGAAATTTGTCTTCTGCATTTTCCCCATCTTTCAGGGCCGATGGGGCGACCTGTCAGGACCTGTCAGGACCTGTCAGATGTTTTTGGTAGTCTTGGTTAGGACTACTGTAGCAGGTTTTTACATATTGAGCATGTTTTTGGGTTGATAAAATTGTGTTACTCCAGTGCAGCTGTACAG
Organism: Eucyclogobius newberryi; assembly: GCF_026437365.1. Lineage (NCBI taxonomy): Eukaryota > Metazoa > Chordata > Actinopteri > Gobiiformes > Gobiidae > Eucyclogobius > Eucyclogobius newberryi. The sequence continues at coordinate 42,456,325 of NW_027316278.1, read as the reverse complement.
TGAGGGAACATGTGATGTTTGGAAGTTCTCACACTTTGTGGACATCGGACATTTTCATGGAAGGTGCATTTCTACTGTAAGAGACGAAATCTGGAAATCACATTGTATGATTTTTAAATAATTTATTTGTTTGTTTTTGCTGCAAATAAGTATTTGAACACTTTAGAAAATCAATGTTAATATTTGGTTCTTGACCAGGTTTGCACACACTGCAGCTTTTGGCCACGCCTCCAAACAGATCTTATCTGGATCTGTCAGGTCTGAGACTGGCTGAGCCACTCCAGAACCAGGATCTGCTTCTTACAGAGCCACTACTCGTTCTCCTGCCTGTGTGCTCAGGTCATTGTCATGTTGGAAGACCCTGCCACGCCCCATCTTCGGCCACGCCCCATCTTCACTGCTCTGACTGAGGGTCACCCCCAAAGCGTGATGTTTCCTCCCCCAAAGCACGATGTGCTGATGTAAGCAGGCGAACCTTCTGTGCGATGCATGGTTTTAAACCATGACGACGTAGTGTGTTACCATAGTAACCTTCAAAACTGTGGTCCCAGCTCTCTTCAGGGCATTGACCAGCTCCTCCTGTCGTTCATGGAGCTCCAGTCCGAGGGAGATTAACTCTTCTATTTTCTAATAGTTGATCGGCAGATGTTCAAATACTTAATTGCAGCAATGACCTACAAATAAATTATTTTAAAATCGAATTTCCCCGGACCAGACCAACATCACATGATCTCTCTGGGTGGAGTCTGCATGTTCTCCCCGTGTTACCGTGGTTCTCACTGCGGCTCCTCCCACCGTGTCAATTGGCAACTGTAAACTGTCCCTAGTGAGAGAATGTGAGAGTGCATGATTGTCTGTGCGTCTGTGTCTCTATGGTAACCCTGCGACGAGCTGGCCCCTGTCCAGGGTGTACCCCGCCTAAGGCCCAAAGTCAATGAGATAGGCTTCAGTCACCCACAACCCCTAACGGGAACAAGTGGTAGAAAATGAATGAATGAACTATGTGATTTAGTTTAGATTTGGTTTCTCTCAGTGGAAATGCACATGTCAGACACTTCTTTTCTTCAGACCATAAACTGCTCTTAGGGTCACATTGTATAAACATTGTATTCTCTGTGAAGCAGTTTGTTAACTTTACCATGACAGTAAAGTCCACTCGGGCCAGTGAAAGTTGTGAAAGTCTTTCATAAACTCATCTTGGCGAATAATTCGGAAAGTCAGAAGAATTAGGTAAATGAACAATAAACTGTTTAAACACATTTTAAGACAGTAAAACTTTGTTGTAATATATCAAATGAAAGGACTATGGAAAACATCAATGGTTCTCAACCTTTTTCAGAGCAGCCTAATGTTTAGTTTTATTCTGAGGATGTAGACCTCCAAAAATGACTACTACAACATATACAACATATACAACATTATATTTAGCACTGTATTTGAAGGAAGTGAAACTTTGTTAAGACTATTGTTTACATTTGAAATGTTTGTCTCATATCACCTGGGGACCCCTGAAATCACTTCACAACCCAACACCCAGGTTTAGAACTACTGATACTAATAATCCTGTAATAATAACATTTGAATGGAGAAACTGGGATTAACATAATATCAGAAAATATGGACATCCTTTTATTTTTGTAAGTAAAATCTATCAGATACATGAGAGTGATACCAGAGCCTGGTTTAAACACATTTAATACTGGGTGTACTACATTTGTTTACTTTTCTGAAGCTTTAATAGCCCTTGAAATATAAAAGCAAACCAAGTGGACATGTCTATCTATATCTATCTATAATTAGGCCCGAGCTGAAGGACGAGTATCGTCCCGGCGAGGGACTTATAATGGTGTCCGGGGGCTGGAAAAACGCACAAATCGAGTAGTAAACAAAGATGGATATGCTCGTGAGTGGTATTGAAAATTAGAACTCTGTGAGTTCAAATTTTGAGTGAAGGTTTCGTGAAAAAGTATTGAAAGACGGCTCAGTAGTTCCACCTCAAAAATCAAATAACATGGGGCCAATGGAAGCCCGACGCCAAAAAAAGTAAAAATATGACGCTCACTCCAAAAAATAGTTCATGTGAGGACATGTAAAAAATAATAATATGACCCCGCCCTAAATCATACAGGAAGTCGGCCATATTGGATAAACTCGGCGCTGACAAAAGTGCACCTCGTCGTACATTTGGCATTTTCTCTTCCAGTTTTCATCAAAATCACTTCAAACTTGGCCACAAGACACAAAACCCATGAGGAATGTAGTGTTTTACATCTGAAGCTGATAGGTTTTATGGTTTGGTCATCGTGAATTTTAAACAAAATTGCAATTTTTGAAAAATTTCAAAAAAATCTACGTTTTTTGATTTTGATGTAGCGTTTGTGGAGATTCCAAAGCTGAACGCAATAATATGCAAATGTAGAGGCCAACTCATGAAATGGCTCTCTAGCGTCCTCTCCAAATGTCATTTAAAAAAAATCATAAAAGACTATTTCATTTGTCGTAGACAGCTGAAAATATTTATAAGGAGGTAATCTGAGACCAGGCACAATTCAACACAATGACGTGACTCGAGCTCAAGTTTTTAAAGCTTTGAGTGTTAATTTACTAAATGCTAATCCGGAGCCAGCTGCGCTCCATTCATTTAATAGCTTAGCATTAGCTCGACATTAGCTGCTAACCATGCATTCCTATGGGTGCTGTTAGCTTCACGCTATGCTATGCTAACGTTAGCTTTTGGTTACGCATTGGTTTGACGCACTGAATAGCGTAACTTGAACAGTTACTAATCCATATATTTACACACGTGGCCGTGAAAATGTTCAATAAAGTGTAAAGTTTGTACTGTTTGTGGGGGAGGGGTGATGTAGGCGGGGCATTAGAGGTGGGCTCTTTGCCATGGCTCTTACGCCGCGGTCACAAGGGGGCGAGGGCCTTTATCGCCGCTTGCGGCTTTAATATAGTTCATTTTTGGTTAGAAAGACTATAAAGCATAGGCTGGATGTAAGTTAGATATTGAAAATGCATTAATTAATTTCATTTTTTTCCATTCCAGAAATTGATGACTGATCAGTATTTTAAAAGGTTTATGATGTAGAACTGAGTCCTACAGAGGTGCCTTGTATATACTGTATGTACTACTGTATGTATATATATCACAACTTTTCCCCTGCAGATGTGAGGTCATAGGCAGCTCGTACTTGGGTGCCAGCGTGTCGATGTCGCGGATCTCCCTGGATACGGTCATGGTGTAGCCGTCGATGACGTAGAAGTGCTCTTTCCCAAAGAGCAGCAGCCCCTCTCTGGTGTCCAGGCCCTGCACTCGGGCGCAGCGGTACATGTGCTGGATCTGAAACACACACAACACACACTGTGTTTGTTTTCACTCCAAACACACTGTTCTGAGAGAAGCAGCAAGAAGAAATGATCAAATATGACTTTGTTTTTGTCTTATTTGTGGAGCTCCACCTTTTTCTGTTTGCTATTTTGCCGTATAAAGTTATTTCTTTTCTGTTATGGGTGTGATGTGAGGAGCTAGCTGTTTTAAACCCTCACGCATTCAACACCGTCCTCCTGCTCTGCTCCAGGACAAGCTCTCGCAGCTCAACGTGCCCGACTCCACCTGCACGGGCGACGCCACCTGCAGGGGCGACTCCACCTGCAGGGGCGACGCCACCTGCAGGGGCGACTCCACCTGCAGGGGGAGCGCCGACTTCCTGACAGATCAGAGGCAGTGTGTGGCTGGGGAAGAATGTCAGACACTGGGATTATCCGCACAGGAGCTCCACAGGGCTGTGTACTTTCTCCCCTGCTCTTCTCCCTGTACACAAACTGCTGGCCAGACCAGACCTAATAACCAGACCTCATGGCTTATCAGCTGCTTGTCTTGCTTGGAAGGGACTATAACTCCAGTCCTGGATACAAGTTCCAGGATTACACTCTCAAGGAAACCTTCAGTGTTGTCCCCCTCTACATCCTCCAGGACTTCCACGGGTATAAGATTGTTTCTGCGGGACTTGGATTCAAAATCCAGAATCTTGCTCTTCATAGTCTTGATCTCCGCCCACAGTTTCAACACCTCAGCTTTAAAGCCCCAATAACTCATGGATAATGTCTGAGATACACTGTGCCTCTGCGACACATCTGCCGTCTCCATCTGGCTTAAGACTCACCACATCGGCTTCTACTCTATCTTTCAGGCCAGGAGCTGTCCCCAGTTCTGACCTCAACTTTCAGTGACGCAATATCACGGTGCATTTCACGCAACATAAGGGCCACCTGTTGTAAAGGTACTTCCTCTCCACCATCCACACCGTGCGGACCTGTGGAGTCCACACTGGACTCATCCCTTCAGACGCCACACTAGTCATGTTATCCCTGTTAACTTTGTTAGATTGAGGCAGTGTCTGTAATCTGCCAAAGATACGGTCCATCAGATTTGATCGTTATAGCCATAATGTCGGAGATACACTGCAAAGTCTTAGGTTCATATCAAGCTTTTGTTTTCAGAAACACAGATATGTCGTTCAAAAAATTGTTGAGTGTAAGAGCAGCCCCAAAATACTGTACATGGATGACTGGACATGGATATGTTTATAGGTTCATGAACGCATCATTGGGTCACGTGTATACTGTCATACCCATGTGCAATACTGACTTAATCATGTGCAATACTGACTTAATCATGTGCAATACTGACTTAATCATGTGCAATACTGACTTAATCATGTGCAATACTGATTTAATCATGTGCAATACTGATTTAATCATGTGCAATACTGTCATACTCAGACGCAATAATGTCATATTCATGTGCATATAACTGATATAAATAAGAGTTTTTACTTTACCACTATTATTAGTATTTTTTGTCTTATGTTGGCTTATTTTTATTTAATCTTTTTATCTTTCATTTTCTCTATTCCGTATTAAAAATATGAGAGTTTCCGTCCATAGGAATTTTGTTTATAAGAGTTTTTCTATTAAGAGTGTTTTTTAAAACTACCTTTAAGTTATCTGTTATTTTACTTCTGTATCTACTTGCGTTGCAACACCAAAATGTCCCCATTGAGTGGACAAATAAAGGCTTATCTTATCTGGCATTCCATTGTGCACGCAACATTGTGATTCCATGTTCATAACATCTACACAGGAGGAGCAAAGGAGCCTCATGAGCGTTGGTACCTTCTCGCCCTCCTCCAGCAGACGCAGCAGGGCAGTGTTGTCCGGGCGCTGCTCGTCCTCCAGACCTCCAGACTCCAGCAGCTGATCCTGGCTCTGCTCCAGGCTGTCCTCATCTGCTCCATCTGCAGTGGAGCGCGATCGCTTCAGAGGCGCCTTCACCAGACCTGCACAGTCCGAAACAAGTGTAACCTTCACGCGCACAGTCAGAAACAAGTGTCACCTTCAAACGCACAGTCAGAAACAAGTGTCCCCTTCACACGCACAGTCAGAAACAAGTGTCACCTTCACACGCACAGTCAGAAACAAGTGTCACCTTCACACGCACAGTCAGAAACAAGTGTCCCCTTCACACGCACAGTCAGAAACAAGTGTCACCTTCACACGCACAGTCAGAAACAAGTGTCACCTTCACCTGCACAGTCAGAAACAAGTGTCACCTTCAAACGCACAGTCAGAAACAAGTGTCCCCTTCACACGCACAGTCAGAAACAAGTGTCACCTTCACACGCACAGTCAGAAACAAGTGTCACCTTCACCTGCACAGTCAGAAACAAGTGTCACCTTCAAACGCACAGTCAGAAACAAGTGTCCCCTTCACACGCACAGTCAGAAACAAGTGTCACCTTCACACGCACAGTCAGAAACAAGTGTCACCTTCACCTGCACAGTCAGAAACAAGTGTCCCCTTCACACGTACAGTCAGAAACAAGAGTCACCTTCACACGCACAGTCAGAAACAAGTGTCACTTTCAGACGCACAGTCAGAAACAAGTGTCACCTTCACCTGCACAGTCAGAAACAAGTGTCACCTTCACACGCAGTCAGAAACAAGTGTCCCCTTCACACGCACAGTCAGAAACAAGTGTCACCTTCACACGCACAGTCAGAAACAAGTGTCACCTTCACACGCACAGTCCGAAACAAGTGTCACCTTCACACGCACAGTCAGAAACAAGTGTCACCTTCACACGCACAGTCAGAAACAAGTGTCACCTTCACCTGCACAGTCCGAAACAAGTGTCACCTTCACACGCACCGTCATAAACAAGTGTCACCTTCACACGCACAGTCAGAAACAAGTGTCACCTTCACCTGCACAGTCAGAAACAAGTGTCACCTTCACACGCACAGTCAGAAACAAGTGTCACCTTCACCTGCACAGTCAGAAACAAGTGTCACCTTCACACGCACAGTCAGAAACAAGTGTCCCCTTCACACGCACAGTCAGAAACAAGTGTCACCTTCACACGCACAGTCAGAAACAAGTGTCACCTTCACACGCACAGTCAGAAACAAGTGTCACCTTCACACGCACAGTCAGAAACAAGTGTCACCTTCACACGCACAGTCAGAAACAAGTGTCCCCTTCACACGCACAGTCAGAAACAAGTGTCACCTTCACACGCACAGTCAGAAACAAGTGTCACCTTCACACGCACAGTCAGAAACAAGTGTCACCTTCACACGCACAGTCAGAAACAAGTGTCACCTTCACACGCACAGTAAGAAACAAGTGTCACCTTCACACGCACAGTCATAAACAAGTGTCACCTTCACCTGCACAGTCATAAACAAGTGTCACCTTCACCTGCACAGTCAGAAACAAGTGTCCCCTTCACACGCACAGTCAGAAACAAGTGTCACCTTCACACGCACAGTCAGAAACACGTGTCACCTTCACACGCACAGTCAGAAACAAGTGTCACCTTCACCTGCACAGTCAGAAACAAGTGTCACCTTCACACGCAGTCAGAAACAAGTGTCACCTTCACCTGCACAGTCAGAAACAAGTGTCACCTTCACACGCACAGTCAGAAACAAGTGTCCCCTTCACACGCACAGTCAGAAACAAGTGTCACCTTCACACGCACAGTCAGAAACAAGTGTCACCTTCACCTGCACAGTCAGAAACAAGTGTCCCCTTCACACGTACAGTCAGAAACAAGTGTCACCTTCACACGCACAGTCAGAAACAAGTGTCACCTTCACACGCACAGTCAGAAACAAGTGTCACCTTCACACGCACAGTCAGAAACAAGTGTCACCTTCACACGCACAGTAAGAAACAAGTGTCACCTTCACACGCACAGTCATAAACAAGTGTCACCTTCACCTGCACAGTCAGAAACAAGTGTCACCTTCACCTGCACAGTCAGAAACAAGTGTCCCCTTCACACGCACAGTCAGAAACAAGTGTCACCTTCACACGCACAGTGAGAAACAAGTGTCACCTTCACCTGCACAGTCAGAAACAAGTGTCACCTTCAAACGCACAGTCAGAAACAAGTGTCCCCTTCACACGCACAGTCAGAAACAAGTGTCACCTTCACACGCACAGTCAGAAACAAGTGTCACCTTCACCTGCACAGTCAGAAACAAGTGTCACCTTCAAACGCACAGTCAGAAACAAGTGTCCCCTTCACACGCACAGTCAGAAACAAGTGTCACCTTCACACGCACAGTCAGAAACAAGTGTCACCTTCACACGCACAGTCATAAACAAGTGTCACCTTCACCTGCACAGTCAGAAACAAGTGTCCCCTTCACACGTACAGTCAGAAACAAGAGTCACCTTCACACGCACAGTCAGAAACAAGTGTCACTTTCAGACGCACAGTCAGAAACAAGTGTCACCTTCACCTGCACAGTCAGAAACAAGTGTCACCTTCACACGCAGTCAGAAACAAGTGTCCCCTTCACACGCACAGTCAGAAACATGTGTCACCTTCACACGCACAGTCAGAAACAAGTGTCACCTTCACACGCACAGTCCGAAACAAGTGTCACCTTCACACGCACAGTCAGAAACAAGTGTCACCTTCACACGCACAGTCAGAAACAAGTGTCACCTTCACCTGCACAGTCCGAAACAAGTGTCACCTTCAAACGCACAGTCAGAAACAAGTGTCACCTTCACACGCACAGTCAGAAACAAGTGTCACCTTCACCTGCACAGTCAGAAACAAGTGTCACCTTCACACGCACAGTCAGAAACAAGTGTCACCTTCACCTGCACAGTCAGAAACAAGTGTCACCTTCACACGCACAGTCAGAAACAAGTGTCCCCTTCACACGCACAGTCAGAAACAAGTGTCACCTTCACACGCACAGTCAGAAACAAGTGTCACCTTCACCTGCACAGTCAGAAACAAGTGTCCCCTTCACACGCACAGTCAGAAACAAGTGTCACCTTCACACGCACAGTCAGAAACAAGTGTCACCTTCACACGCACAGTCAGAAACACGTGTCACCTTCACACGCACAGTCAGAAACAAGTGTCACCTTCACCTGCACAGTCAGAAACAAGTGTCACCTTCACACGCAGTCAGAAACAAGTGTCACCTTCACCTGCACAGTCAGAAACAAGTGTCACCTTCACACGCACAGTCAGAAACAAGTGTCCCCTTCACACGCACAGTCAGAAACAAGTGTCACCTTCACACGCACAGTCAGAAACAAGTGTCACCTTCACACGCACAGTCAGAAACAAGTGTCACCTTCACACGCACAGTCAGAAACAAGTGTCACCTTCACACGCACAGTCAGAAACAAGTGTCCCCTTCACACGTACAGTCAGAAACAAGTGTCACCTTCACACGCACAGTCAGAAACAAGTGTCACCTTCACACGCACAGTCAGAAACAAGTGTCACCTTCACACGCACAGTCAGAAACAAGTGTCACCTTCACACGCACAGTAAGAAACAAGTGTCACCTTCACACGCACAGTCATAAACAAGTGTCACCTTCACCTGCACAGTCATAAACAAGTGTCACCTTCACCTGCACAGTCAGAAACAAGTGTCCCCTTCACACGCACAGTCAGAAACAAGTGTCACCTTCACACGCACAGTCAGAAACAAGTGTCACCTTCACACGCACAGTCAGAAACACGTGTCACCTTCACACGCACAGTCAGAAACAAGTGTCACCTTCACCTGCACAGTCAGAAACAAGTGTCACCTTCACACGCAGTCAGAAACAAGTGTCACCTTCACCTGCACAGTCAGAAACAAGTGTCACCTTCACACGCACAGTCAGAAACAAGTGTCCCCTTCACACGCACAGTCAGAAACAAGTGTCACCTTCACACGCACAGTCAGAAACAAGTGTCACCTTCACCTGCACAGTCAGAAACAAGTGTCCCCTTCACACGTACAGTCAGAAACAAGTGTCACCTTCACACGCACAGTCAGAAACAAGTGTCACCTTCACACGCACAGTCAGAAACAAGTGTCACCTTCACACGCACAGTCAGAAACAAGTGTCACCTTCACACGCACAGTAAGAAACAAGTGTCACCTTCACACGCACAGTCATAAACAAGTGTCACCTTCACCTGCACAGTCAGAAACAAGTGTCACCTTCACCTGCACAGTCAGAAACAAGTGTCCCCTTCACACGCACAGTCAGAAACAAGTGTCACCTTCACACGCACAGTCAGAAACAAGTGTCACCTTCACCTGCACAGTCAGAAACAAGTGTCACCTTCAAACGCACAGTCAGAAACAAGTGTCCCCTTCACACGCACAGTCAGAAACAAGTGTCACCTTCACACGCACAGTCAGAAACAAGTGTCACCTTCACCTGCACAGTCAGAAACAAGTGTCACCTTCAAACGCACAGTCAGAAACAAGTGTCCCCTTCACACGCACAGTCAGAAACAAGTGTCACCTTCACACGCACAGTCAGAAACAAGTGTCACCTTCACACGCACAGTCATAAACAAGTGTCACCTTCACCTGCACAGTCAGAAACAAGTGTCCCCTTCACACGTACAGTCAGAAACAAGAGTCACCTTCACACGCACAGTCAGAAACAAGTGTCACTTTCAGACGCACAGTCAGAAACAAGTGTCACCTTCACCTGCACAGTCAGAAACAAGTGTCACCTTCACACGCAGTCAGAAACAAGTGTCCCCTTCACACGCACAGTCAGAAACAAGTGTCACCTTCACACGCACAGTCAGAAACAAGTGTCACCTTCACACGCACAGTCCGAAACAAGTGTCACCTTCACACGCACAGTCAGAAACAAGTGTCACCTTCACACGCACAGTCAGAAACAAGTGTCACCTTCACCTGCACAGTCCGAAACAAGTGTCAACTTCAAACGCACAGTCAGAAACAAGTGTCACCTTCACACGCACAGTCAGAAACAAGTGTCACCTTCACCTGCACAGTCAGAAACAAGTGTCACCTTCACACGCACAGTCAGAAACAAGTGTCACCTTCACCTGCACAGTCAGAAACAAGTGTCACCTTCACACGCACAGTCAGAAACAAGTGTCCCCTTCACACGCACAGTCAGAAACAAGTGTCACCTTCACACGCACAGTCAGAAACAAGTGTCACCTTCACCTGCACAGTCAGAAACAAGTGTCCCCTTCACACGCACAGTCAGAAACAAGTGTCACCTTCACACGCACAGTCAGAAACAAGTGTCACCTTCACACGCACAGTCAGAAACACGTGTCACCTTCACACGCACAGTCAGAAACAAGTGTCACCTTCACCTGCACAGTCAGAAACAAGTGTCACCTTCACACGCAGTCAGAAACAAGTGTCACCTTCACCTGCACAGTCAGAAACAAGTGTCACCTTCACACGCACAGTCAGAAACAAGTGTCCCCTTCACACGCACAGTCAGAAACAAGTGTCACCTTCACACGCACAGTCAGAAACAAGTGTCACCTTCACCTGCACAGTCAGAAACGTACAGTCAGAAACAAGTGTCACCTTCACACGCACAGTCAGAAACAAGTGTCACCTTCACACGCACAGTCAGAAACAAGTGTCACCTTCACACGCACAGTCAGAAACAAGTGTCACCTTCACACGCACAGTAAGAAACAAGTGTCACCTTCACACGCACAGTCATAAACAAGTGTCACCTTCACCTGCACAGTCAGAAACAAGTGTCACCTTCACCTGCACAGTCAGAAACAAGTGTCCCCTTCACACGCACAGTCAGAAACAAGTGTCACCTTCACACGCACAGTCAGAAACAAGTGTCACCTTCACCTGCACAGTCAGAAACAAGTGTCACCTTCAAACGCACAGTCAGAAACAAGTGTCCCCTTCACACGCACAGTCAGAAACAAGTGTCACCTTCACACGCACAGTCAGAAACAAGTGTCACCTTCACCTGCACAGTCAGAAACAAGTGTCACCTTCAAACGCACAGTCAGAAACAAGTGTCCCCTTCACACGCACAGTCAGAAACAAGTGTCACCTTCACACGCACAGTCAGAAACAAGTGTCACCTTCACACGCACAGTCATAAACAAGTGTCACCTTCACCTGCACAGTCAGAAACAAGTGTCCCCTTCACACGTACAGTCAGAAACAAGAGTCACCTTCACACGCACAGTCAGAAACAAGTGTCACTTTCAGACGCACAGTCAGAAACAAGTGTCACCTTCACCTGCACAGTCAGAAACAAGTGTCACCTTCACACGCAGTCAGAAACAAGTGTCCCCTTCACACGCACAGTCAGAAACAAGTGTCACCTTCACACGCACAGTCAGAAACAAGTGTCACCTTCACACGCACAGTCCGAAACAAGTGTCACCTTCACACGCACAGTCAGAAACAAGTGTCACCTTCACACGCACAGTCAGAAACAAGTGTCACCTTCACCTGCACAGTCCGAAACAAGTGTCACCTTCACACGCACAGTCAGAAACAAGTGTCACCTTCACACGCACAGTCAGAAACAAGTGTCACCTTCACCTGCACAGTCAGAAACAAGTGTCACCTTCACACGCACAGTCAGAAACAAGTGTCACCTTCACCTGCACAGTCAGAAACAAGTGTCACCTTCACACGCACAGTCAGAAACAAGTGTCCCCTTCACACGCACAGTCAGAAACAAGTGTCACCTTCACACGCACAGTCAGAAACAAGTGTCACCTTCACACGCACAGTCAGAAACAAGTGTCACCTTCACCTGCACAGTCAGAAACAAGTGTCCCCTTCACACGTACAGTCAGAAACAAGTGTCACCTTCACACGCACAGTCAGAAACAAGTGTCACTTTCAGACGCACAGTCAGAAACAAGTGTCACCTTCAACTGCACAGTCAGAAACAAGTGTCACCTTCACACGCACAGTCAGAAACAAGTGTCCCCTTCACACGCACAGTCAGAAACAAGTGTCACCTTCACACGCACAGTCAGAAACAAGTGTCACCTTCACACGCACAGTCCGAAACAAGTGTCACCTTCACACGCACAGTCAGAAACAAGTGTCACCTTCACCTGCACAGTCCGAAACAAGTGTCACCTTCACACGCACAGTCAGAAACAAGTGTCACCTTCACCTGCACAGTCAGAAACAAGTGTCACCTTCACACGCACAGTCAGAAACAAGTGTCACCTTCACACGCACAGTCAGAAACAAGTGTCACCTTCACCTGCACAGTCAGAAACAAGTGTCACCTTCACACGCACATTCAGAAACAAGTGTCCCCTTCACACGCACAGTCAGAAACAAGTGTCACCTTCACAAGCACAGTCAGAAACAAGTGTCACCTTCACACGCACAGTCAGAAACAAGTGTCCCCTTCACGCACACAGTCAGAAACAAGTGTCACCTTCACACGCACAGTCAGAAACAAGTGTCACCTTCACACGCACAGTCAGAAACAAGTGTCACCTTCACCTGCACAGTCCGAAACAAGTGTCCCCTTCACACGTACAGTCAGAAACAAGTGTCACCTTCACACGCACAGTCAGAAACAAGTGTCACTTTCAGACGCAGTCAGAAACAAGTGTCACCTTCACCTGCACAGTCAGAAACAAGTGTCCCCTTCACACGTACAGTCAGAAACAAGTGTCACCTTCACACGCACAGTCAGAAACAAGTGTCACCTTCACCTGCACAGTCAGAAACAAGTGTCCCCTTCACACGTACAGTCAGAAACAAGTGTCACCTTCACACGCACAGTCACAAACAAGTGTCACCTTCACCTGCACAGTCAGAAACAAGTGTCCCCTTCACACGCACAGTCAGAAACAAGTGTCACCTTCACACGCACAGTCAGAAACAAGTGTCACCTTCACCTGCACAGTCAGAAACAAGTGTCACTGTTCTGTTATGCATTAATGTTGTGTTTTTAGTTTAAAAGTGCATAATTTGATCTATGCTTTAATTTCATTGCATTTGTTTTCTTGTGCCGCCATCTAGTGGATACTTTTAAATGTCGCAGGTAGAGCACATGTTTAAAACAAAACTTTATTTAACCGGAAGTAACAGCGAGCCATGAAGGCACCAGGCACGGCCGCACGCAGCTTTGGCTGCTTTTGGAGATCGCAGATTTCTTTATTTTGAGGTTGCATTGCCGGTATGTAATGTTGTACGCGTGCACAACAGCTGCATTTATGTTATTTTCTATAAGCCAGTGTTCAGTATTGAATTTGACTGTTCCATCTCTGCAATATGTTAATTACACGCTAACAACGTAGCCATCAATATTGCGTCATCTAGTCTGCTTTGTATACATATATGTGGATTTGTTTATTATTTATATGTATTGTAATGGACATGTTTTGATTTTAAATATGTCTATTTTCAGTTTTACCTTTTCGAATATCATTAAACCTGCTAAAAGACAACCTGTCTGCAGAGTCTTTGATGTGAGAGGAGTTAAACCGGCTAAACAGCACAGTAAAACGGCAGCATCCAGGCAGAAGATTCTGCGGTCATCCCCCTGCGACAAGAGTGAATCTACGCTGACCACTACTACGCCTCAAGCAGCAAGGCATTCAGCAGTGTTCCAGCAATCGTCACTTTGTCAACGCAACTATGGCCGACAAAGCTCCATCCACCCAGGCTTCATCATCGGACAGCACGCCATGCAACGCAACATCCGCCAAGGCGCCATCCAACAAGTCTGTATCCTATAAAACCCGGTCTGAAGCCGGATCAACAGGGTCTGCAGCTGCCAAGGCAAGAGCAAAAGCTGAGGCAGCAAAGGCCCGTCTCAACTTTGCAGAAAAAGAGATGAGTTTGAAATTAGAAAAAGCTAAACTCGAAGCATCTATTGAGCTATTACGGCAGGAAAAAGATTTAGCCTCAGCCATAGCAGAAGCAGAAGCATTAGAGGCAGCCGCTGCTTCACAGTTAGACACTCAAAGCCATCCAACTCGGTCCGAAAAAGCCGAGCGCACAGAACAGTATGTCAAGGACCAAGCCACACTTATGAACAAGGGTGAAGGTTGCACTTTTGAACCATTACAAAACAATGATGCACAAATGCAACTCAAGCAGGAGCACATTAGCAATGCGTTGTTACAACCTAGAGGAGAGGATAACAACAACTATCTAACTCCACATGCTTCTCTTCCAAATGGCAACTATTCCCAGTATGTTCCAGCTAGTGCCTTTTCCCATCCTTTTAAACCTGGCATTACCAACTGGACCCACAAGGTGTCAGCACCAACACATTTCAATCCTCCCCAAGAGAGGGACAGTAATGCAACTGACTTTATCAGGTACTTTGCGCGCAGGGAAATAGTTGCAACAGGACTTCTCCAGTTTAATGATAAGCCCCAAAACTTTAGAGCGTGGAAGCGCTCTTTCAACAGTGCTATCAGAGGGTTGGACTTGACAGCTAGTGAGGAAATGGACTTGATGTTAAAATGGCTTGGCAAAGAATCCGCTGAACGTGTGGAGCAAATCAGAGCCATACACATAAACAATCCTGAAGCAGGTCTTGAGATGATTTGGGATAGACTTGAACAATGTTACGGCTCAGCTGAGGCGATTGAAGATGCCCTTTTCAAAAGAGTAGATTCATTTCCAAAAATCACATCTAAAGACTATGTGAAACTAAGAAAGTTCAGCGACCTACTAATGGAAATCGAGAGTGCTAAAGCTGAAGGAGACCTTGTTGGCCTCTCATATCTAGACACAGCCAGAGGTGTAAATCCTATCATCCAAAAGCTTCCTTTTAACTTACAGGAAAGATGGATAACAGTTGGAACAACATACAAACGTCAAAACTGTGTCACTTATCCACCATTCAGGGTTTTTGTGAACTTTGTCGCTCAAGAGGCCAATGCTAGGAATGACCCTAGCTTTCAGTTCAGCTCATACACAGATGCTGCTCCCAAACCAGACAAACCCCCTTGGAAAGCAAACAGACAAAAAGAAATATCAGTGCACAAAACTGATGTAGGCACGGGCTTCAATCCAGATTTACAAACCCATGCGTACAAAAAAACAGACAGTGAGAAACTCTGTCCACTGCACAAAAAGGCTCATCCTTTAACAAAATGTAGAACCTTTCGCATGAAACCTCTTGACGAGAGAAAAACATTTATAAAAGAAAACAATATTTGCTTCAGATGCTGCGCCTCATCCAAGCATATAGCCAAAGACTGTAAAGTCAGACTCCAGTGTTCCGAGTGTGGCAATGAAAAACATTGTGCTGCACTTCACCCTGGCCTAGCCCCATGGCAGACAGAACCAGAGCTAAACTCAGAGCCGGCATCAGAGCACGGCGGGGAGCCAGGTAACGCACTGCCTGAGGAGATAATGACAAAATGTACTCAGGTTTGTGGTGAGAGTGAGGCAGGTAGATCGTGCTCTAAAATTTGTCTCGTAAAAGTTTACCCTGTAGGCTGTCCAGACAAAGCAGTACCACTCTACGCCATTCATGATGAACAGAGTAACAGATCACTAGTCCGCCCAGAGTTTTTTGAGTTGTTTAATGACTGTGGTCCTAGTTCTCCCTATTCACTTAGAACATGTGCAGGTGTTAAAGAGGCTATGGGTAGGAGAGCTACTGGTTACATAGTGGAAGCTTTAGATGGCACAGTCCAAATCCCACTGCCTAGCCTCATTGAATGCAAAAACATCCCAAATGACAGATGTGAGATTCCTACTCCAAGTGCGGCCATGCATCACGCCCACCTCAAACCTGTAGCTCATCTTATCCCTGACTTGGACTCTAACGCTCATATACTAATGCTCCTTGGACGGGACGTAGTACGAGTACACAAAGTCCGCAAACAGATAAGTGGCCCTCACAATGCACCCTATGCGCAAAAACTTGACCTGGGATGGGTCATAGTAGGAAACGTGTGTTTAGGTGATGTCCACAAAACTTTGGCAGTAAACACTCTTTTCACCAATGCCACTGAGAAAGGTCGTCCCACAGTGTTTGAGCCATGCCCAAATGTATACCATGTTAAAGAAAAGCATTGTGACATCCAAATTCCTTTCAGTGTCAGCACTCAGCTCGGTGACAACACCACATGTGAACCCGACCACTTAGGATGTAATTTGTTCAAACAAACCAAACTTGACAATTACATTGCGCCCTCCATTCAGGACAAGGCATTTCTAAAAACAATGGAGGAAGGACTTACAAAGGACAAAAATGGTACTTGGACAGCGCCTTTGCCATTCAAATCTCAACGTCAGAAACTACCAAACAACAGGCCGCAAGCACTGAAACGCTTAATGTCACTTGTCCGCAATTTTGAAAGAAAGGAAGAAATGAAAGAGCATTTCATAAACTTTATGGACAAAGTATTTCAAAATGGACATGCAGAAATAGCTCCTCCTTTGGAAGATGAAGAAGAATGTTGGTATTTGCCACTATTTGGCGTTTATCACCCAAGGAAGCCCAAACAGATTAGGGTAGTCTTTGATAGCAGTGCCAAACATGAAGGCGTGTCTTTGAATGACGTGTTGTTAACAGGGCCAGACCTTAACAACTCACTACTTGGAGTCCTCATGCGCTTTAGGAAAGATGCTGTTGCGTTTACCGCAGACATTGGGCAAATGTTTTATTGCTTCAACGTTCGTCTGGAGGACAGGAACTACTTGCGTTTTTGTGGTTCCGTGACAATGACCTTTCCAAAGACATTACAGAATACCGAATGACTGTTCACGTTTTCGGGAACAGCCCTTCTCCAGCGGTTGCCATGTATGGCTTGCATCAGTCCGTTCTACGCTGTGGATGTGATCCAGATGTTCAGCAGTTTGTCACACGGGACTTCTACGTAGATGATGGACTTAAATCTTTGCCTACTGTTGAAAAAGCTGTGTCTCTTTTGCAAAGAACACGAGACACACTTTCAAAATCAAACCTGAGACTGCACAAAATTGCAACCAATAGAAAAGAAGTCTTGGAAGCTTTCCCGTCCCAAGACCATGCTAAAGACCTAAAAGATTTAGACTTTGAAGCCGATTCTGTCCCCATTCAACGTAGTCTCGGCCTTCTTTGGGACATAAAAAAAGACTGTTTCACCTTCAATACTTCAGATGAGATGAAATCCTTCACTAGGCGAGGTGTTTTATCAACAATTAACAGCCTTTACGATCCTTTAGGCTTTGTAGCGCCAGTCACTATGCAGGGAAAGTGGATTCTAAGGGAACTCACTGTTGAGAACGGAGACTGGGATGCACCATTGCCTTCAGAAATGCAAGAAACTTGGACTTTCTGGAAAAACTCACTCAAAGAATTGTCAAAGCTGTCGATTCCCAGAGTGTACACAGACATTTCACCTTCTACTGCTGTAAAGAAAGAACTGTGCATCTTCTCAGATGCGTCTACTAAGGCCATTGCAGCAGTAGCCTATCTTAGAGTCACAGACACAGTAGGAAACTGCCAAGTGGGCTTTGTGATGGGTAAAGCAAAGCTAGCTCCACGCCCTGATCAGACCATCCCAAGATTAGAGCTTTGCGCCGCTGTGTTAGCAGTAGATCTTGCAGACCTAATCTCAGATGAACTAGACATTGAACTAGATAACTGCACATTTTACACGGACAGTAAAGTCGTTTTAGGTTATATCTATAACGAGACACGTAGATTCTATGTCTATGTTAGTAACCGTGTGAACAGAATCCACCGTTCTTCTCAGCCCAGTCAGTGGTTTTACATACCCAGCAGTCAGAACCCCGCAGACCACGCCACTCGTTCTGTTCCTGCTTACCAACTACCACTAAGTAACTGGCTCACTGGCCCAGACATTCTGGTGCAAAATCAGGGCATTCCCACGGACACATATGACCTCGTTGAGCCCAGCACTGACTCAGAAGTCAGACCACAGGTATCCACTCTCAAAACCACTACCTGTTTCAACCAACTCGGCTCTCAGAGATTCACAAAGTTTTCGTCTTGGAAATCACTTACCCGTGCACTCGCTCGTTTACTGCACATCATCCACAATTTCAGTTTAGCTTCACGCAAACCTAAACAGTGCAATGGCTGGCACTACTGCGAAACAGGACTCACTGTTGCTGAGTTTAATAGAGCGCAAGATGTTGTGATTCAAGCAATGCAGCAGGATGTGTACGCCGACGAAATCAAGTGTTTACAAAACCAAGAAAAACTTCCCAAAACCAGCCCTTTAAAGAACTTAGACCCTTTCTTGGATGAAAATGGACTCTTGCGAGTAGGTGGTCGCTTGGTTAACTCAAAACTGAATCAAAACGAAAAGACCCCTCTCATTGTTCCTGGTCGCCATCACGTGGCAGCTCTTCTCATAAGACACTACCACGAACAAACTCATCATCAAGGTCGTCTGTTCACTGAAGGAGCTGTTCGTGCTGCAGGTTGGTGGGTTGTTGGAGGCAAAAGGAAGGTTAGTACAATAATCTTTAACTGCACAACTTGCAAAAGACTTCGTGCTCCGGTAAGCACACAGAAAATGTCTAACCTCCCTCCAGACCGCCTTTCTACAGATCCCCCATTCACAAATGTGGGCATTGATGTGTTTGGTCCATGGTTTGTGTCTTCAAAAAGAACCAGAGGACATGTTATTCAAAACAAAAGATGGGCTGTAATTTTCACATGTTTAAGCATAAGAGCGGTTCACATCGAAGTGATTGAGTCACTTGATACATCAAGTTTCATTAATGCACTCAGACGGTTTCTAGCTGTTAGAGGACCTGTCAAAACCATTCGGTCGGATAGAGGCACAAACTTCGTCAGTGCATGCAAAGAACTTAAAATCCCTTCAAACATGGACAAAGCTGTACTAACCTACTTGAAAGAACAGGGATGTACATGGACTTTTAATCCACCACACGCTTCTCACTTTGGCGGATCGTGGGAACGGATGATCGGTCTTGCTCGGAGAATATTGGACACAATGTTTTTCCAGCTCAAAAACACTAAACTAACTCATGATGTTCTGGTCACCTTTATGTCAGAGGTGTCAGCTATCATAAACGCTAGGCCAATTGTTCCTGTTTCAGTTGACCCTAGCGACCCATTTATTCTTACTCCAGCAACTTTGCTTACTCAAAAATCGGCCCAACTTCAAGCGCCAGTGGGCAACTTTTCAGTGGCGGACCTCTATAAGCATCAGTGGCGGCAGGTCCAGCACCTGTCAAACACCTTCTGGGACAAATGGAGGAAGAATTCTTACCTACACTCCAGCCACGCCGTAAATGGCAATCTGAACAACCAAATGTAACACCTGGGAGTACGGTTGTGCTCAAGGACAATCAAATACCCAGAAACCAATGGCCTCTTGGACTCATTACTCAAGTGTTTCCTTCTAAAGATGGCAAAGTCCGTAGAGTAGAGGTTAAAGTTGCCAAATCAGATGGTTCTAAGGTTTTTACGCGACCAATCTCTGAAATTGTTGTATTAGTGCCTTCCTAAGTGTATAGTGGCATGTAATCACGCCAGACGGGGAGTGTTCTGTTATGCATTAATGTTGTGTTTTTAGTTTAAAAGTGCATAATTTGATCTATGCTTTAATTTCATTGCATTTGTTTTCTTGTGCCGCCATCTAGTGGATACTTTTAAATGTCGCAGGTAGAGCACATGTTTAAAACAAAACTTTATTTAACCGGAAGTAACAGCGAGCCATGAAGGCACCAGGCACGGCCGCACGCAGCTTTGGCTGCTTTTGGAGATCGCAGATTTCTTTATTTTGAGGTTGCATTGCCGGTATGTAATGTTGTACGCGTGCACAACAGCTGCATTTATGTTATTTTCTATAAGCCAGTGTTCAGTATTGAATTTGACTGTTCCATCTCTGCAATATGTTAATTACACGCTAACAACGTAGCCATCAATATTGCGTCATCTAGTCTGCTTTGTATACATATATGTGGATTTGTTTATTATTTATATGTATTGTAATGGACATGTTTTGATTTTAAATATGTCTATTTTCAGTTTTACCTTTTCGAATATCATTAAACCTGCTAAAAGACAACGTGTCTGCAGAGTCTTTGATGTGAGAGAGGAGTTAAACCGGCTAAACAGCACAGTCACCTTCACACGCACAGTCAGAAACAAGTGTCCCCTTCACACGCACAGTCAGAAACAAGTGTCACCTTCACACGCACAGTCAGAAACAAGTGTCCCCTTCACACGCACAGTCAGAAACAAGTGTCACCTTCACACGCACAGTCAGAAACAAGTGTCACCTTCACACGCACAGTCAGAAACAAGTGTCACCTTCACACGCACAGTAAGAAACAAGTGTCACCTTCACACGCACAGTCAGAAACAAGTGTCACCTTCACACGCACAGTCAGAAACAAGTGTCCCCTTCACACGTACAGTCAGAAACAAGTGTCACCTTCACACGCACAGTCAGAAACAAGTGTCACCTTCACACGCACAGTCAGAAACAAGTGTCCCCTTCACACGCACAGTCAGAAACAAGTGTCACCTTCACACGCACAGTCAGAAACAAGTGTCCCCTTCACACGTACAGTCAGAAACAAGTGTCACCTTCACACGCACAGTCAGAAACAAGTGTCACCTTCACATGCACAGTCAGAAACAAGTGTCACCTTCACACGCACAGTCAGAAACAAGTGTCACCTTCACACGCACAGTAAGAAACAAGTGTCCCCTTCACACGTACAGTCAGAAACAAGTGTCACCTTCACACGCAGTCAGAAACAAGTGTCACCTTCACACGCACAGTCAGAAACAAGTGTCACCTTCACACGCACAGTCAGAAACAAGTGTCACCTTCACACGCACAGTAAGAAACAAGTGTCACCTTCACACGCACAGTCATAAACAAGTGTCACCTTCACCTGCACAGTCAGAAACAAGTGTCACCTTCACCTGCACAGTCAGAAACAAGTGTCCCCTTCACACGCACAGTCAGAAACAAGTGTCACCTTCACACGCACAGTCAGAAACAAGTGTCACCTTCACACGCACAGTCAGAAACACGTGTCACCTTCACACGCACAGTCAGAAACAAGTGTCACCTTCACCTGCACAGTCAGAAACAAGTGTCACCTTCACACGCAGTCAGAAACAAGTGTCACCTTCACCTGCACAGTCAGAAACAAGTGTCACCTTCACACGCACAGTCAGAAACAAGTGTCCCCTTCACACGCACAGTCAGAAACAAGTGTCACCTTCACACGCACAGTCAGAAACAAGTGTCACCTTCACCTGCACAGTCAGAAACAAGTGTCCCCTTCACACGTACAGTCAGAAACAAGTGTCACCTTCACACGCACAGTCAGAAACAAGTGTCACCTTCACACGCACAGTCAGAAACAAGTGTCACCTTCACACGCACAGTCAGAAACAAGTGTCACCTTCACACGCACAGTAAGAAACAAGTGTCACCTTCACACGCACAGTCATAAACAAGTGTCACCTTCACCTGCACAGTCATAAACAAGTGTCACCTTCACCTGCACAGTCAGAAACAAGTGTCCCCTTCACACGCACAGTCAGAAACAAGTGTCACCTTCACACGCACAGTCAGAAACAAGTGTCACCTTCACACGCACAGTCAGAAACACGTGTCACCTTCACCTGCACAGTCAGAAACAAGTGTCACCTTCACACGCAGTCAGAAACAAGTGTCACCTTCACCTGCACAGTCAGAAACAAGTGTCACCTTCACACGCACAGTCAGAAACAAGTGTCACCTTCACCTGCACAGTCAGAAACAAGTGTCACCTTCACACGCACAGTCAGAAACAAGTGTCCCCTTCACGCACAGTCAGAAACAAGTGTCACCTTCACACGCACAGTCAGAAACAAGTGTCACCTTCACACGCACAGTCAGAAACAAGTGTCACCTTCACACGCACAGTCATAAACAAGTGTCACCTTCACCTGCACAGTCATAAACAAGTGTCACCTTCACCTGCACAGTCAGAAACAAGTGTCCCCTTCACACGTACAGTCAGAAACAAGTGTCACTTTCACACGCACAGTCAGAAACAAGTGTCACCTTCACACGCACAGTCAGAAACAAGTGTCACCTTCACACGCACAGTCAGAAACGAGTGTCACCTTCACACGCACAGTCAGAAACGAGTGTCACCTTCACACACACAGTCAGAAACAAGTGTCACCTTCACACGCACAGTCCGAAACAAGTGTCACCTTCACACGCACAGTCAGAAACAAGTGTCACCTTCACACGCACAGTCCGAAACAAGTGTCACCTTCACACGCACAGTCAGAAACAAGTGTCCCCTTCACGCACAGTCAGAAACAAGTGTCACCTTCACACGCACAGTCAGAAACAAGTGTCACCTTCACACGCACAGTCAGAAACAAGTGTCACCTTCACACGCACAGTCATAAACAAGTGTCACCTTCACCTGCACAGTCATAAACAAGTGTCACCTTCACACGCACAGTCAGAAACAAGTGTCCCCTTCACACGTACAGTCAGAAACAAGTGTCACTTTCACACGCACAGTCAGAAACAAGTGTCACCTTCACACGCACAGTCAGAAACAAGTGTCACCTTCACACGCACAGTCAGAAACGAGTGTCACCTTCACACGCACAGTCAGAAACGAGTGTCACCTTCACACGCACAGTCCGAAACAAGTGTCACCTTCACACGCACAGTCAGAAACAAGTGTCACCTTCACACGCACAGTCCGAAACAAGTGTCACCTTCACACGCACAGTCATAAACAAGTGTCAACTTCAGACAAAGAGACACAGAGACAGAGACAGAGAGACACTTGCACGCACACGCACACACACTGACCTTTGACCCTGGCTATAGTGTCCTCTCCGGGCTCAGGCTCCTGCTGGCTGGTGCCCTCCTCAGCGCTGGGCTCCACAGAGTGCTGGTACATGCCCGGGTTCCCGCTCAGCACTCTCATGTAGTACTCTTTACTATCGTAACTGATGGCGCGGCGGTACCTCAAAGGCTTCTGCAAAAACATTGGTATTAGAGTGTTAAATAGTGACACAATTGGTTTTCCCTCACAGGTGTGTTTTTTCCATATTTGTCCTTCGTCTGAGGCTTCAGTGCACAAGGAATATATATTTCTTTATATAAATAATATTTAAAACCATAATATTTATAAAACTGTATGTGCCTCATAATTAAAAAGGATTGATAGTGGTTGTGGTTTTAGAATGAACAAAATGTGCAATGATGAGTTACTTGTGTCGTGAAATGAACAAAATTCACAAACATAGGAACTTGCTTTGGTGATTCGGTGTAACATAAAACAATGATAAAACAACCTAAATAAGTAAAAGAAATCTGCAATAGTCTAAAAATTAAGTGTTCATGAGTCTAACGGCAGAGGGTAAGAAACTGTTTTTGTGGAGGAGGTTCTGGTCTGGATGGACAGTAGCCTCCTGCCTGAGGGGAGTGGCCTCCTGCCTGAGGGGAGTGGCCTCCTGCCTGAGGGGAGTGGCCTCCTGCCTGAGGGGAGTGGCCTCCTGCCTGAGGGGAGTGGTCTCCGGCCTGAGGGGAGTGGCTCAAATAGTCCAAATCCAGGGTGAGACCTGCTCATCCCAGAGACGTACAGGTCCTGCAGAGATGGAAGTCTGCAGCCGATCACCTTCTCAGCAGAGGGCGCTGTAGTCTCTGCTTGTCCCTGGCTGTGGCTCCAGCGTACCACACGATGATGGAGGAGGTGATGGAGGAGGTGATGGAGGAGGTGAAGGAGGAGGTGAAGGAGGAGGTGAAGGAGGAGGTGATGGAGGAGGTGATGGTGCAGGTGATGGAGGAGGTGAAGGAGGAGGTGATGGAGGAGGTGAAGGAGGAGGTGATGGAGGAGGTGAAGGAGGAGGTGAAGGAGGAGGTGATGGAGGAGGTGATGGAGGAGGTGATGGAGGAGGTGATGGAGGAGGTGATTGATGGAGGAGGTGATGGAGGAGGTGATGGAGCAGGTGATGGAGGAGGTGAAGGAGGAGGTGATGGAGGAGGTGATGGAGGAGGTGATGGAGGAGGTGAAGGAGGAGGTGATGGAGGAGGTGAAGGAGGAGGTGAAGGAGGAGGTGATGGAGGAGGTGAAGGAGGAGGTGATGGAGGAGGTGATGGAGGAGGTGAAGGAGGAGGTGATGGAGGAGGTGATGGAGGAGGCGATGGAGGAGGTGATGGAGCAGGTGATGGAGGAGGTGAAGGAGGAGGTGATGGAGGAGGTGATGGAGCAGGTGATGGAGCAGGTGATGGAGGAGGTGAAGGAGGAGGTGATGGAGGAGGTGATGGAGGAGGCGATGGAGGAGGTGATGGAGCAGGTGATGGAGGAGGTGAAGGAGGAGGTGATGGAGGAGGTGATGGAGGAGGCGATGGAGGAGGTGATGGAGGAGGTGATGGAGGAGGTGAGGATGGACTCAATGATGGACGTGTAGAACTGCTCCATCATCAGCTTGTCTTTCCTCAGCTGCTGCAGGAAGTTCATCCTCTGCTGGAGCTTCTTCATGAGGAGCTGATGGTGGCTCCTCCCACTTGAGCTCCTGGTGATGGTGGCTCCTCCCACTTGAGGTCCTGGTGATGGTGGTGCGGAGGAAGCGGGTCTGTGGTCAATAAGTCCAGTGATCCGGGGCTTCTTGGGGACAGGGACAATGATGGACGGCTTGAAGCTGGGACATGTCATGACTCCAGGGAGGTGTTAAAAATGCACAGTCTTAAGGTGTCTTAAGGTGGCGGGAGTGACACCGTGAGGCCCAGGAGCTTTTCGAGGGTTGGATTTCCAAAATAGTCTGTTTACATCCTGTTCCTGAACTGTGAGAGGGGGGGGAGGTGGGGGGACCGGGGTTGGGTTGACTCTGTAATGTCCAAACACACACGTAGCTCCTCCCACTCTGTAATGTCCAAACACACACGTAGCTCCTCCCACTCTGTAATGTCCAAACACACACGTAGCTCCTCCCACTCTGTAATGTCCAAACACACCTCTTGACCTCGACACGACAAATGAAAACCTTTCCATTAATATTTCCTTTAAGCAGTTCATATCCTCCCTCTTTATCTTTACATTCAAAACTCCCCTTCTGTGTTTGCCTTTGTATGATGAATGACACGACTTTTCATAACAAACTTTGGTCCGATTTTGATGTTCAATGTGGTTCAAATGTGTCTCTTGTAAATATATAATGTCTATTGTTGCTTTTCTCATTTTGGGTAAAATCTTTGATAGCAATAATTGCAAAATAAAAAATTTAATTTAATGAAGAATATATGACAGACATCTGGAGGGAGATGAACCTG
Source organism: Eucyclogobius newberryi (assembly GCF_026437365.1). Classification (NCBI taxonomy): domain Eukaryota; kingdom Metazoa; phylum Chordata; class Actinopteri; order Gobiiformes; family Gobiidae; genus Eucyclogobius; species Eucyclogobius newberryi. The sequence continues at coordinate 42,430,710 of NW_027316278.1, read as the reverse complement.
AGCTCATGATGAACCTGAGCTCATGATGAACCTGAGCTCATGATGAACATGAGCTCATGCCAGTATAAGCATGTGCCCTGTAGACACCATGGACCTGAGTGATGGTCTGATCTGTGTTACAGTCGACATGGAGGAAAGATGAAAAACACAGGAGCTGAAATAACAGTGTTGGAAATACAAGGTGCAATCAGGGATTAATGAGCAATCAATCTCAGAGTGTATAAAGCTCTAAAGACACACCTCAGAGTGTATAAAGCTCTAAAGACACATCTCAGAGTGTATAAAGCTCTAAAGACACATCTCAGAGTGTATAAAGCTCTAAAGACACACCTCAGAGTGTATAAAGCTCTAAAGACACACCTCAGAGTGGTACAAGGCTCTAAAAGACACATTTACTCCTTGGCTTTTAACAACTTTTAATTGGGTACTGGGTAATATTATGGGGTTGTGTTTGTAGGGGTTACTTGTGTGTAGCTGCAGGGCTCAGATGAAGGATTTTCACTTGTGCAGCAGCTGCTTAACAATCCGTTAATTTTTCAAAATTTGTACAGCAATTTGATAATTGCGTAGCAAAACATGAAAGTGACTAACAATCAATATTTTCCATTGATATAACACGATTATTTATTTAAAATGTATTTGTAAACATTCATTTAAAAAAACTCTGACAAATTAACTTTTAAACACTTAAATAAAACAGAAAACTTGCAAATAAAATGAGTTCACGACAGACAAATGGCCTTATTTACAACTTTCTTCCACATCATCATCATCATCATCATCATCATCATCATCATCATCATCATCATCATCATCAGATGAGTGTTAAGCTTCTGATGGAAAGATAAATGTTGCTGTGGTGTTTCCATCATGTTGTATTTTATGTGTTATTCAAATTGTGCCGCTCTATTTGACGTTCCGTTCCATTTTTCGTTTTGCTATTTGATGACGGTCCCTAAGCGCTCATCTCAGCTCCGGGTGCACATTCGGATCCGTGTGATTGGCTGAGCCCAAAATACTCATCTGATTGTTAAAAACGAGGTCGTGTCACTGCAGTGTAAATATGAATATTTTGTATTTTGGCTGTGAATGATCTGCAAAGACTTTTGTGTTTAGGAGCTTTTGACCTCAAAGTCTGAATCTGTGACGCTAACTTTACCGCACGTGGCTCCTCCCACTTTCAGACTTGTGGTCTGAGACAGCAGCGGGACTCGTCATGACAACACAGCGTCCTACATGTGTCATGTCCACACAGCGTCCTACATGTGTCATGTCAACACAGTGTCCTACGTGTGTCATGTCCACACAGTGTCCTACGTGTGTCATGTCCACACAGTGTCCTACATGTGTCATGTCCACACAGCGTCCTACATGTGTCATGCAAACACAGCGTCCTACATGTGTCATGTCCACACAGTGTCCTACATGTGTCATGTCAACACAGCGTCCTACATGTGTCATGTCCACACAGTGTCCTACATGTGTCATGTCCACACAGTGTCCTACATGTGTCATGTCCACACAGTGTCCTACATGTGTCATGTCAACACAGTGTCCTACATGTGTCATGTCCACACAGCGTCCTACATGTGTCATGTCAACACAGTGTCCTACGTGTGTCATGTCCACACAGTGTCCTACATGTGTCATGTCCACACAGTGTCCTACATGTGTCATGTCCACACAGTGTCCTACATGTGTCATGTCAACACAGTGTCCTACGTGTGTCATGTCCACACAGTGTCCTACGTGTCCTACATGTGTCATGTCCACACAGTGTCCTACATGTGTCATGTCCACACAGTGTCCTACATGTGTCATGTCAACACACGTCCTACATGTGTCATGTCAACACAGTGTCCTACATGTGTCATGTCCACACAGTGTCCTACATGTGTCATGTCCACACAGCGTCCTACATGTGTCATGTCCACACAGTGTCCTACATGTGTCATGTCCACACAGTGTCCTACATGTGTCATGTCAACACAGTGTCCTACATGTGTCATGTCAACACAGCGTCCTACATGTGTCATGTCAACACAGCGTCCTACATGTGTCATGTCCACACAGTGTCCTACATGTGTCATGTCAACACAGTGTCCTACATGTGTCATGTCCACACAGTGTCCTACATGTGTCATGTCCACACAGTGTCCTACATGTGTCATGTCCACACAGCGTCCTACATGTGTCATGTCAACACAGTGTCCTACATGTGTCATGTCCACACAGTGTCCTACATGTGTCATGTCAACAGTGTCCTACATGTGTCATGTCCACACAGTGTCCTACATGTGTCATGTCAACACAGTGTCCTACATGTGTCATGTCAACACAGTGTCCTACATGTGTCATGTCCACACAGCGTCCTACATGTGTCATGTCAACACAGCGTCCTACATGTGTCATGTCAACACAGCGTCCTACATGTGTCATGTCCACACAGTGTCCTACATGTGTCATGTCAACACACGTCCTACATGTGTCATGTCAACACACGTCCTACATGTGTCATGTCAACACAGTGTCCTACATGTGTCATGTCAACACAGCGTCCTACATGTGTCATGTCCACACAGCGTCCTACATGTGTCATGTCCACACAGTGTCCTACATGTGTCATGTCCACACAGTGTCCTACATGTGTCATGTCAACATAGTGTCCTACATGTGTCATGTCAACACAGCGTCCTACATGTGTCATGTCCACATAGTGTCCTACATGTGTCATGTCAACACAGCGTCCTACATGTGTCATGTCCACACAGCATCCTACATGTGTCATGTCCACACAGCGTCCTACATGTGTCATGTCAACACACATCCTACATGTGTCATGTCCACACAGCGTCCTACATGTGTCATGTCCACACAGTGTCCTACATGTGTCATGTCCACACAGTGTCCTACATGTGTCATGTCAACATAGTGTCCTACATGTGTCATGTCAACACAGCGTCCTACATGTGTCATGTCCACATAGTGTCCTACATGTGTCATGTCAACACAGCGTCCTACATGTGTCATGTCCACACAGCATCCTACATGTGTCATGTCCACACAGCGTCCTACATGTGTCATGTCAACACACATCCTACATGTGTCATGTCCACACAGCGTCCTACATGTGTCATGTCCACACAGCGTCCTACATGTGTCATGTCAACACAGCGTCCTACATGTGTCATGTCAACACAGCGTCCTACATGTGTCATGTCAACACAGCGTCCTACATGTGTCATGTCCACACAGCGTCCTACATGTGTCATGTCAACACAGCGTCCTACATGTGTCATGTCAACACAGTGTCCTACATGTGTCATGTCAACACAGCGTCCTACATGTGTCATGTCAACACAGCGTCCTACATGTGTCATGTCCACACAGTGTCCTACATGTGTCATGTCCACACACGTCCTACATGTGTCATGTCAACACACGTCCTACATGTGTCATGTCAACACAGTGTCCTACATGTGTCATGTCCACACAGCGTCCTACATGTGTCATGTCAACACAGCGTCCTACGTGTGTCATGTCCACACAGCGTCCTACATGTGTCATGTCAACACAGCGTCCTACGTGTGTCATGTCCACACAGCGTCCTACATGTGTCATGTCAACACAGCGTCCTACGTGTGTCAGGCCGTTATTGACGATCGATTGACGAGTGATCAGTACTTTTAGGCGCTTTGGTTACACAACTGAACACACATTTTTGTATCGCAAAAGCTGCGACACAAAAGCACTTTTTTCTGACGAACGCATCGCATTTGAGAGAAATTGCGTCGCATTCTGCGAAACCGCTTATTCTGAACCCTGAGCTGCGTGTAGTTGTGTGTAGTTCCAGGGTGGAGGTGCTGTGTGTAGTTCCAGGGTGGAGGTGCTGTGTGTAGTTCCAGGGTGGAGGTGCTGTGTGTAGTACATGGGTGGAGGTGCTGTGTGTAGTACATGGGTGGAGGTGCTGTGTGTAGTACATGGGTGGAGGTGCTGTGTGTAGTACCTGGGTGGAGGTGCTGTGTGTAGTACATGGGTGGAGGTGCTGTGTGTAGTACATGGGTGGAGGTGCTGTGTGTAGTACATGGGTGGAGGTGCTGTGTGTAGTTCCAGGGTGGAGGTGCTGTGTGTAGTTCCAGGGTGGAGGTGCTGTGTGTAGTACCTGGGTGAAGGTGCTGTGTGTAGTACATGGGTGGAGGTGCTGTGTGTAGTACATGGGTGGAGGTGCTGTGTGTAGTTCCAGGGTGGAGGTGCTGTGTGTAGTTCCAGGGTGGAGGTGCTGTGTGTAGTACATGGGTGGAGGTGCTGTGTGTAGTACATGGGTGGAGGTGCTGTGTGTAGTTCCAGGGTGGAGGTGCTGTGTGTAGTTCCAGGGTGGAGGTGCTGTGTGTAGTTCCTGGGTGGAGGTGCTGTGTGTAGTACCTGGGTGGAGGTGCTGTGTGTAGTACCTGGGTGGAGGTGCTGTGTGTAGTACATGGGTGGAGGTGCTGTGTGTAGTACATGGGTGGAGTTGCTGTGTGTAGTTCCAGGGTGGAGGTGCTGTGTGTAGTACCTGGGTGGAGGTGCTGTGTGTAGTTCCAGGGTGGAGGTGCTGTGTGTAGTACCTGGGTGGAGGTGCTGTGTGTAGTACCTGGGTGGAGGCGCTGTGTGTAGTACCTGGGTGGAGGCGCTGTGTGTAGTTCCTGGGTGGAGGCGCTGTGTGTAGTTCCATGGGTGGAGGTGCTGTGTGTAGTACCTGGGTGGAGGTGCTGTGTGTAGTACCTGGGTGGAGGTGCTGTGTGTAGTACCTGGGTGGAGGTGCTGTGTGTAGTTCCAGGGTGGAGGTGCTGTGTGTAGTACCTGGGTGGAGGTGCTGTGTGTAGTACCTGGGTGGAGGTGCTGTGTGTAGTACCTGGGTGGAGGTGCTGTGTGTAGTACCTGGGTGGAGGCGCTGTGTGTAGTACCTGGGTGGAGGCGCTGTGTGTAGTTCCTGGGTGGAGGCGCTGTGTGTAGTTCCATGGGTGGAGGTGCTGTGTGTAGTACCTGGGTGGAGGTGCTGTGTGTAGTACCTGGGTGGAGGTGCTGTGTGTAGTACCTGGGTGGAGGCGCTGTGTGTAGTACCTGGGTGGAGGCGCTGTGTGTAGTTCCTGGGTGGAGGCGCTGTGTGTAGTTCCTGGGTGGAGGCGCTGTGTGTAGTTCCTGGGTGGAGGCGCTGTGTGTAGTACCTGGGTGGAGGCGCTGTGTGTAGTACCTGGGTGGAGGCGCTGTGTGTAGTTCCTGGGTGGAGGCGCTGTGTGTAGTTCCTGGGTGGAGGCGCTGTGTGTAGTTCCTGGGTGGAGGTGCTGTGTGTAGTACCTGGGTGGAGGTGCTGTGTGTAGTACCTGGGTGGAGGCGCTGTGTGTAGTACCTGGGTGGAGGTGCTGTGTGTAGTACATGGGTGGAGGTGCTGTGTGTAGTTCCTGGGTGGAGGTGCTGTGTGTAGTACCTGGGTGGAGGTGCTGTGTGTAGTACATGGGTGGAGGCGCTGTGTGTAGTTCCTGGGTGGAGGTGCTGTGTGTAGTACCTGGGTGGAGGTGCTGTGTGTAGTTCATGGGTGGAGGTGCTGTGTGTAGTACCTGGGTGGAGGTGCTGTGTGTAGTTCCTGGGTGGAGGTGCTGTGTGTAGTACCTGGGTGGAGGTGCTGTGTGTAGTACATGGGTGGAGGCGCTGTGTGTAGTACCTGGGTGGAGGTGCTGTGTGTAGTACCTGGGTGGAGGCGCTGTGTGTAGTTCCTGGGTGGAGGTGCTGTGTGTAGTACCTGGGTGGAGGTGCTGTGTGTAGTACCTGGGTGGAGGTGCTGTGTGTAGTACCTGGGTGGAGGTGCTGCTCTCCATGGCCCCCACGTAGGGGTAGTGGATATAAAACATGTCGTTGCGCACCATCTTCTTCCTCATGCGACAGGGGCCCTCAGTCATCTCCAGCACAAACTTGTCCAGTTGTGAGCCGATGGGGGGCCCCCAGAGGCCCCGCTCCCGCAGCAGCTCGTACTCTTTAGAAGCCCAGTCCTCCATCACATACTTCAGTATGTTCTGTTGCCGCTGGAAACCATCAACTTCAATGTTACCACACTATACACACACACAAACACACACAAACACACACACAAACACACACAATACACACACAATACACACATACAAACACATACAAACACACACAAACACACACATACAAACAGACACAAACACACACAATACACACACACAAACAAACACATACACACACACAAACACACACAATACACACACAATACACACATACAAACACATACAAACACACACAAACACACACATACAAACACACACAAACACACACAATACACACACACAAACAAACACATACAAACACACACAAACACACACAATACACACACACAAACACACACAATACACACACACAAACACACACAATACACAAACACAAACACACACAATACACACAAACAAACACACACAATACACACACACACAAACACACACAGTACACACAAACAAACACACACAATACACACAATACACACAAACAAACACACACAATACACACAATACACACACACAAACACACACAATACAAACACAAACACACACAATACACACAAACAAACACACACAATACACACAGACACAAACACACACAGTACACACATACAAACACATACAAACACACACAATACACACACACAAACACACACAATACACACACACAAACACACACAATACACACACACAAACACACACAATACACAAACACAAACATACACAATACACACACACAAACACACACAATACACACACACAAACACACACAATACACAAACACAAACATACACAATACACACACACAAACACACACAATACACACATACAAACACATACAAACACATACAAACACATACAAACACACACAATACGCAGACACAAACACATACAAACACACACAATAGTACACACACATACACACAAACAGTATTTTTGAGTGAAATACGTGATGGTTCTGACCTCCTTGTGTTCTTTGTACTGCATCGCCACGAGGTCCCGCACCACAGCGATGTGTGTGAACATCCACTGGAAGGTCTCCTACACACAGAGGTCAGGAGCAGGTCAGGAACAGGTCAGGAGCAGGAGCAGGTCAGGAGCAGGAGCAGGTCAGGAGCAGGAGCAGGAGCAGGAGAAGGAGCAGGTCAGGAGCAGAAGCAGGAGCAGAAGCAGGAGCAGGAGCAGGAGCAGGAGCAGGTCAGGAGCAGGAGCAGGAGCAGGTCAGGAGCAGGTCAGGAGCAGGAGCAGGTCAGGAGCAGGTCAGGAGCAGGAGCAGGTCAGTAGCAGGAGCAGGTCAGGAGCAGGTCAGGAGCAGGTCAGGAGCAGGAGCAGGTCAGGAGCAGGTCAGGAGCAGGTCAGGAGCAGGTCAGGAGCAGGAGCAGGTCAGGAGCAGGAGCAGGTCAGGAGCAGGTCAGGAGCAGGTCAGGAGCAGGAGCAGGTCAGGAGCAGGAGCAGGTCAGGAGCAGGTCAGGAGCAGGTCAGGAGCAGGAGCAGGTCAGGAGCAGGTCAGGAGCAGGTCAGGAGCAGGTCAGGAGCAGGAGCAGGTCAGGAGCAGGAGCAGGTCAGGAGCAGGTCAGGAGCAGGTCAGGAGCAGGTCAGGAGCAGGAGCAGGTCAGGAGCAGGAGCAGGTCAGGAGCAGGTCAGGAGCAGGTCAGGAGCAGGAGCAGGTCAGGAGCAGGTCAGGAGCAGGTCAGGAGCAGGTCAGGAGCAGGAGCAGGTCAGGAGCAGGAGCAGGTCAGGAGCAGGTCAGGAGCAGGTCAGGAGCAGGAGCAGGTCAGGAGCAGGAGCAGGAGCAGGTCAGGAGCAGGTCAGAAGCAGGTCAGGAGCAGGAGCAGGTCAGGAGCAGGAGCAGGTCAGTAGCAGGAGCAGGTCAGGAGCAGGTCAGGAGCAGGTCAGGAGCAGGAGCAGGTCAGGAGCAGGAGCAGGAACAGGTCAGGAGCAGGAGCAGGTCAGGAGCAGGAGCAGGTCAGGAGCAGGTCAGGAGCAGGTCAGGAGCAGGTCAGGAGCAGGAGCAGGAGCAGGTCAGGAGCAGGAGCAGGTCAGGAGCAGGTCAGGAGCAGGTCAGGAGCAGGAGCAGGTCAGGAGCAGGTCAGAAGCAGGTCAGGAGCAGGAGCAGGTCAGGAGCAGGAGCAGGTCAGTAGCAGGAGCAGGTCAGGAGCAGGTCAGGAGCAGGAGCAGGTCAGGAGCAGGAGCAGGTCAGGAGCAGGAGCAGGTCAGGAGCAGGTCAGGAGCAGGTCAGGAGCAGGAGCAGGTCAGGAGCAGGAGCAGGTCAGGAGCAGGTCAGGAGCAGGTCAGGAGCAGGTCAGGAGCAGGAGCAGGTCAGGAGCAGGAGCAGGTCAGGAGCAGGTCAGGAGCAGGTCAGGAGCAGGAGCAGGTCAGGAGCAGGTCAGGAGCAGGTCAGGAGCAGGTCAGGAGCAGGAGCAGGTCAGGAGCAGGAGCAGGTCAGGAGCAGGTCAGGAGCAGGTCAGGAGCAGGAGCAGGTCAGGAGCAGGAGCAGGAGCAGGTCAGGAGCAGGTCAGAAGCAGGTCAGGAGCAGGAGCAGGTCAGGAGCAGGAGCAGGTCAGTAGCAGGAGCAGGTCAGGAGCAGGTCAGGAGCAGGTCAGGAGCAGGAGCAGGTCAGGAGCAGGAGCAGGAACAGGTCAGGAGCAGGAGCAGGTCAGGAGCAGGAGCAGGTCAGGAGCAGGTCAGGAAAAGGTCAGGAGCAGGTCAGGAGCAGGAGCAGGAGCAGGTCAGGAGCAGGAGCAGGTCAGGAGCAGGTCAGGAGCAGGTCAGGAGCAGGAGCAGGTCAGGAGCAGGAGCAGGAGCAGGTCAGGAGCAGGTCAGAAGCAGGTCAGGAGCAGGAGCAGGTCAGGAGCAGGAGCAGGTCAGTAGCAGGAGCAGGTCAGGAGCAGGTCAGGAGCAGGAGCAGGTCAGGAGCAGGAGCAGGTCAGGAGCAGGAGCAGGTCAGGAGCAGGTCAGGAGCAGGTCAGGAGCAGGAGCAGGTCAGGAGCAGGTCAGGAGCAGGAGCAGGAGCAGGTCAGGAGCAGGTCAGAAGCAGGTCAGGAGCAGGAGCAGGTCAGGAGCAGGAGCAGGTCAGTAGCAGGAGCAGGTCAGGAGCAGGAGCAGGTCAGGAGCAGGGGCAGGTCAGGAGCTGGTCAGGAGCAGGAGCAGGTCAGGAGCAGGAGCAGGTCAGGAGCAGGGGCAGGTCAAGAGCAGATCAGGAGCAGGAGCAGGTCAGGAGCAGGGGCAGGTCAGGAGCAGGTCAGGAGCAGGAGCAGGTCAGGAGCAGGTCAGGAGCAGGAGCAGGTCAGGAGCAGGAGCAGGTCAGGAGCAGGAGCAGGAGAAGGAGCAGGTCAGGAGCAGGTCAGGAGCAGAAGCAGGAGCAGGAGCTGGAGCAGGAGCAGGAGCAGGAGCAGGAGCAGGTCAGGAGCAGGAGCAGGAGCAGGTGAGGAGCAGGTCAGAAGCAGGAGCAGGAGCAGGTCAGGAGCAGGAGCAGGGCAGGAGCAGGAGCAGGTCAGGAGCAGGTCAGGAGCAGGTCAGGAGCAGGAGCAGGTCAGGAGCAGGAGCAGGTCAGGAGCAGGTCAGGAGCAGGTCAGGAGCAGGAGCAGGGCAGGAGCAGGAGCAGGTCAGGAGCAGGTCAGGAGCAGGTCAGGAGCAGGAGCAGGTCAGGAGCAGGAGCAGGTCAGGAGCAGGAGCAGGAGCAGGTCAGGAGCAGGTCAGAAGCAGGTCAGGAGCAGGAGCAGGTCAGGAGCAGGAGCAGGTCAGTAGCAGGAGCAGGTCAGGAGCAGGTCAGGAGCAGGTCAGGAGCAGGAGCAGGTCAGGAGCAGGAGCAGGAACAGGTCAGGAGCAGGAGCAGGAGCAGGTCAGGAGTAGGAGCAGGTCAGGAGCAGGTCAGGAGCAGGTCAGGAGCAGGAGCAGGTCAGGAGCAGGAGCAGGTCAGGAGCAGGTCAGGAGCAGGTCAGGAGCAGGAGCAGGTCAGGAGCAGGAGCAGGAGCAGGTCAGGAGCAGGTCAGAAGCAGGTCAGGAGCAGGAGCAGGTAAGGAGCAGGAGCAGGTCAGTAGCAGGAGCAGGTCAGGAGCAGGTCAGGAGCAGGAGCAGGTCAGGAGCAGGAGCAGGTCAGGAGCAGGAGCAGGTCAGGAGCAGGTCAGGAGCAGGTCAGGAGCAGGAGCAGGTCAGGAGCAGGTCAGGAGCAGGAGCAGGAGCAGGTCAGGAGCAGGTCAGAAGCAGGTCAGGAGCAGGAGCAGGTCAGGAGCAGGAGCAGGTCAGTAGCAGGAGCAGGTCAGGAGCAGGAGCAGGTCAGGAGCAGGGGCAGGTCAGGAGCTGGTCAGGAGCAGGAGCAGGTCAGGAGCAGGAGCAGGTCAGGAGCAGGTCAGGAGCAGGAGCAGGTCAGGAGCAGGTCAGGAGCAGGAGCAGGTCAGGAGCAGGAGCAGGAGCAGGTCAGGAGCAGGTCAGAAGCAGGTCAGGAGCAGGAGCAGGTCAGGAGCAGGAGCAGGTCAGTAGCAGGAGCAGGTCAGGAGCAGGAGCAGGTCAGGAGCAGGAGCAGAAACAGGTCAGGAGCAGGAGAAGGTCAGGAGCAGGAGCAGGTCAGGAGCAGGTCAGGAGCAGGTCAGGAGCAGGTCAGGAGCAGGAGCAGGTCAGGAGCAGGAGCAGGTCAGGAGCAGGTCAGGAGCAGGTCAGGAGCAGGAGCAGGTCAGGAGCAGGAGCAGGAGCAGGTCAGGAGCAGGTCAGAAGCAGGTCAGGAGCAGGAGCAGGTCAGGAGCAGGAGCAGGTCAGTAGCAGGAGCAGGTCAGGAGCAGGTCAGGAGCAGGAGCAGGTCAGGAGCAGGTCAGGAGCAGGTCAGGAGCAGGAGCAGGAGCAGGTCAGGAGTAGAAGCAGGATAAGGAGCAGGTCAGGAGCAGGTGAGGAGCAGTAGCAGTAGCAGGAGCAGGAGCAGGTCAGGAGCAGGAGCAGGTCAGGAGCAGGTCAGGAGCAGGTCAGGAGCAGGTCAGGAGCAGTAGCAGTAGCAGGAGCAGGAGCAGGAGCAGGTCAGGAGCAGGTGAGGAGCAGGTCAGAAGCAGGAGCAGGAGCAGGTCAGGAGCAGGAGCAGGGCAGGAGCAGGAGCAGGAGCAGGTCAGGAGCAGGTCAGGAGCAGGTCAGGAGCAGGAGCAGGTCAGGAGCAGGTCAGGAGCAGGTCAGGAGCAGGAGCAGGTCAGGAGCAGGTCAGGAGCAGGAGCAGGAGCAGGTCAGGAGCAGGAGCAGGTCAGGAGCAGGTCAGGAGCAGGAGCAGGTCAGGAGCAGGAGCAGGTCAGGAGCAGGTCAGGAGCAGGAGCAGGTCAGGAGCAGGAGCAGGTCAGGAGCAGGAGCAGGAGCAGGTCAGGAGCAGGTCAGGAGCAGGAGCAGGTCAGGAGCAGTAGCAGGAGCAGGTCAGGAGCAGGAGCAGGTCAGAAGCAGGTCAGGAGCAGGAGCAGGAGCAGGTCAGGAGCAGGTCAGGAGCAGGAGCAGGAGCAGGTCAGGAGCAGGTCAGGAGCAGGTCAGGAGCAGGAGCAGGTCAGGAGCAGGTCAGGAGCAGGAGCAGGAGCAGGTCAGGAGCAGGTCAGGAGCAGGTCAGGAGCAGGAGCAGGTCAGGAGCAGGAGCAGGTCAGGAGCAGGAGCAGGAGCAGGTCAGGAGCAGGTCAGGAGCAGGAGCAGGTCAGGAGCAGGTCTGGAGCAGGTCAGGAGCAGGTCAGGAGCAGGAGCAGGTCAGGAGCAGGAGCAGGTCAGGAGCAGGTCAGAAGCAGGTCAGGAGCAGGTCAGGAGCAGGAGAAGGAGCAGGTCAGGAGCAGGAGCAGGTGAGGAGCAGGAGCAGGAGCAGGAGCAGGTCAGGAGCAGGTCAGGAGCAGGAGCAGGAGCAGGTCAGGAGCAGGTCAGGAGCAGGTCAGGAGCAGGAGCAGGTCAGGAGCAGGTCAGGAGCAGGAGCAGGAGCAGGTCAGGAGCAGGTCAGGAGCAGGAGCAGGAGCAGGTCAGGAGCAGGTCAGGAGCAGGAGCAGGTCAGGAGCAGGTCAGGAGCAGGAGCAGGTCAGGAGCAGGTCAGGAGCAGGAGCAGGTCAGGAGCAGGTCAGGAGCAGGAGCAGGAGCAGGTCAGGAGCAGGAGCAGGTCAGGAGCAGGTCAGGAGCAGGAGCAGGTCAGGAGCAGGAGCAGGTCAGGAGCAGGTCAGGAGCAGGAGCAGGTCAGGAGCAGGTCAGGAGCAGGTCAGGAGCAGGAGCAGGAGCAGGTCAGGAGCAGGTCAGGAGCAGGAGCAGGAGCAGTAGCAGGAGCAGGTCAGGAGCAGGAGCAGGAGCAGGTCAGGAGCAGGTCAGGAGCAGGTCAGGAGCAGGTCAGGAGCAGGAGCAGGAGCAGATAAGGAGCAGGTCAGGAGCAGGAGCAGGTCAGGAGCAGGTCAGGAGCAGGAGCAGGTCAGGAGCAGGTCAGGAGCAGGAGCAGGTCAGGAGCAGGAGCAGGTCAGGAGCAGGAGCAGGAGCAGGTCAGGAGCAGGTCAGGAGCAGGAGCAGGTCAGGAGCAGGTCTGGAGCAGGTCAGGAGCAGGTCAGGAGCAGGAGCAGGTCAGGAGCAGGAGCAGGTCAGGAGCAGGTCAGAAGCAGGTCAGGAGCAGGTCAGGAGCAGGAGAAGGAGCAGGTCAGGAGCATGAGCAGGAGCAGGTGAGGAGCAGGTCAGAAGCAGGTCAGGAGCAGGTCAGGAGCAGGTCAGGAGCAGGAGCAGGAGCAGGTGAAGAGCAGGAGCAGGAGCAGGAGCAGGTCAGGAGCAGGTCAGGAGCAGGAGCAGGAGCAGGTCAGGAGCAGGTCAGGAGCAGGTCAGGAGCAGGAGCAGGAGCAGGTCAGGAGCAGGAGCAGGTCAGGAGCAGGTCAGGAGCAGGAGCAGGAGCAGGTCAGGAGCAGGTCAGGAGCAGGAGCAGGAGCAGGTCAGGAGCAGGTCAGGAGCAGGAGCAGGTCAGGAGCAGGTCAGGAGCAGGAGCAGGTCAGGAGCAGGTCAGGAGCAGGAGCAGGTCAGGAGCAGGAGCAGGAGCAGGTCAGGAGCAGGTCAGGAGCAGGAGCAGGTCAGGAGCAGGAGCAGGTCAGGAGCAGGTCAGGAGCAGGAGCAGGAGCAGGTCAGGAGCAGGTCAGGAGCAGGTCAGGAGCAGGTCAGGAGCAGGAGCAGGTCAGGAGCAGGTCAGGAGCAGGAGCAGGTCAGGAGCAGGAGCAGGTCAGGAGCAGGGGCAGGTCAGGAGCAGGAGCAGGTCAGGAGCAGGGGCAGGTCAGGAGCAGGTCAGGAGCAGGAGCAGGTCAGGAGCAGGAGCAGGTCAGGAGCAGGTCAGGAGCAGGAGCAGGTCAGGAGCAGGTCAGGAGCAGGAGCAGGTCAGGAGCAGGAGCAGGTCAGGAGCAGGAGCAGGAGCAGGTCAGGAGCAGGTCAGGAGCAGGAGCAGGTCAGGAGCAGGTCTGGAGCAGGTCAGGAGCAGGTCAGGAGCAGGAGCAGGTCAGGAGCAGGAGCAGGTCAGGAGCAGGTCAGAAGCAGGTCAGGAGCAGGTCAGGAGCAGGAGAAGGAGCAGGTCAGGAGCATGAGCAGGAGCAGGTGAGGAGCAGGTCAGAAGCAGGTCAGGAGCAGGTCAGGAGCAGGTCAGGAGCAGGAGCAGGTGAAGAGCAGGAGCAGGAGCAGGAGCAGGTCAGGAGCAGGTCAGGAGCAGGAGCAGGAGCAGGTCAGGAGCAGGTCAGGAGCAGGTCAGGAGCAGGAGCAGGAGCAGGTCAGGAGCAGGAGCAGGTCAGGAGCAGGTCAGGAGCAGGAGCAGGAGCAGGTCAGGAGCAGGTCAGGAGCAGGAGCAGGAGCAGGTCAGGAGCAGGTCAGGAGCAGGAGCAGGTCAGGAGCAGGTCAGGAGCAGGAGCAGGTCAGGAGCAGGTCAGGAGCAGGAGCAGGTCAGGAGCAGGAGCAGGAGCAGGTGAGGAGCAGGTCAGAAGAAGGTCAGGAGCAGGTCAGGAGCAGGAGCAGGTCAGGAGCAGGTCAGGAGCAGGTCAGGAGCAGGTCAGGAGCAGGAGCAGGTCAGGAGCAGGAGCAGGTCAGGAGCAGGTCAGGAGCAGGTCAGGAGCAGGTCAGGAGCAGGAGCAGGTCAGGAGCAGGTCAGGAGCAGGAGCAGGTCAGGAGCAGGAGCAGGTCAGGAGCAGGGGCAGGTCAGGAGCAGGAGCAGGTCAGGAGCAGGGGCAGGTCAGGAGCAGGTCAGGAGCAGGAGCAGGTCAGGAGCAGGAGCAGGGGCAGGTCAGGAGCAGGTCAGGAGCAGGTCAGGAGCAGGAGCAGGAGCAGGTCAGGAGCAGGAGCAGGAGCAGGAGAAGGAGCAGGTCAGGAGCAGGTCAGGAGCAGGTCAGGAGCAGGGGCAGGTCAGGAGCAGGTCAGGAGCAGGAGCAGGTCAGGAGCAGGAGCAGGAGAAGGAGCAGGTCAGGAGCAGGAGCAGGTGAGGAGCAGGTCAGAAGCAGGAGCAGGAGCAGGTCAGGAGCAGGAGCAGGAGAAGGAGCAGGTCAGGAGCAGGAGCAGGAGCAGGGCAGGAGCAGGAGCAGGTCAGGAGCAGGAGCAGGTCAGGAGCAGGTCAGGAGCAGGTCAGGAGCAGGAGCAGGAGCAGGTCAGGAGCAGGTCAGGAGCAGGAGCAGGTCAGGAGCAGGAGCAGGAGCAGGAGCAGGTCAGGAGCAGGAGCAGGTCAGGAGCAGGTCAGGAGCAGGAGCAGGTCAGGAGCAGTAGCAGGAGCAGGTCAGGAGCAGGTCAGGAGCAGGAGCAGGTCAGGAGCAGGTCAGGAGCAGGAGCAGGTCAGGAGCAGGTCAGGAGCAGGTCAGGAGCAGGAGCAGGTCAGGAGCAGGAGCAGGTCAGGAGCAGGAGCAGGTCAGGAGCAGGTCAGGAGCAGGAGCAGGTCAGGAGCAGGAGCAGGTCAGGAGCAGGTCAGGAGCAGGAGCAGGTCAGGAGCAGGAGCAGGTCAGGAGCAGTAGCAGGAGCAGGAGCAGGTCAGGAGCAGGAGCAGGTCAGGAGCAGGTCAGGAGCAGGAGCAGGTCAGGAGCAGGTCAGGAGCAGGAGCAGGTCAGGAGCAGGTCAGGAGCAGGTCAGGAGCAGGTCAGGAGCAGGAGCAGGTCAGGAGCAGGTCATGAGCAGGAGCAGGTCAGTAGCAGGTCAGGAGCAGGAGCAGGTCAGGAGCAGGAGCAGGTCAGGAGCAGGTCAGGAGCAGGAGCAGGTCAGGAGCAGGTCAGGAGCAGGAGCAGGTCAGGAGCAGGAGCAGGTCAGGAGCAGGTCAGGAGCAGGTCAGGAGCAGGAGCAGGTCAGGAGCAGGAGCAGGTGAGGAGCAGGTCAGGAGCAGGTCAGGAGCAGAAGCAGGTGAAGAGCAGGAGCAGGAGCAGGTCAGGAGCAGGTCAGGAGCAGGAGCAGGAGCAGGTCAGGAGCAGGTCAGGAGCAGGCCAGGAGCAGGTCAGGAGCAGGTCAGGAGCAGGAGCAGGAGCAGGTCAGGAGCAGGTCAGGAGCAGGTCAGGAGCAGGTCAGGAGCAGGTCAGGAGCAGGAGCAGGAGCAGGAGCAGGAGCAGGTCAGGAGCAGGTCAGGAGCAGGAGCAGGAGCAGGAGCAGGTCAGGAGCAGGTCAGGAGCAGGTCAGGAGCAGGTCAGGAGCAGGAGCAGGTCAGGAGCAGGTCAGGAGCAGGAGCAGGTCAGGAGCAGGAGCAGGTCAGGAGCAGGGGCAGGTCAGGAGCAGGAGCAGGTCAGGAGCAGGGGCAGGTCAGGAGCAGGTCAGGAGCAGGAGCAGGTCAGGAGCAGGAGCAGGTCAGGAGCAGGGGCAGGTCAGGAGCAGGTCAGGAGCAGGTCAGGAGCAGGAGCAGGAGCAGGTCAGGAGCAGGAGCAGGAGCAGGAGCAGGAGCAGGAGAAGGAGCAGGTCAGGAGCAGGTCAGGAGCAGGGGCAGGTCAGGAGCAGGTCAGGAGCAGGAGCAGGTGAGGAGCAGGAGCAGGAGAAGGAGCAGGTCAGGAGCAGGAGCAGGTGAGGAGCAGGTCAGAAGCAGGAGCAGGAGCAGGTCAGGAGCAGGAGCAGGAGAAGGAGCAGGTCAGGAGCAGGAGCAGGAGCAGGAGCAGGGCAGGAGCAGGAGCAGGTCAGGAGCAGGAGCAGGTCAGGAGCAGGTCAGGAGCAGGTCAGGAGCAGGAGCAGGAGCAGGTCAGGAGCAGGTCAGGAGCAGGAGCAGGTCAGGAGCAGGAGCAGGAGCAGGAGCAGGTCAGGAGCAGGAGCAGGTCAGGAGCAGGTCAGGAGCAGGAGCAGGAGCAGGTCAGGAGCAGGAGCAGGTCAGGAGCAGGAGCAGGTCAGGAGCAGGTCAGGAGCAGGAGCAGGTCAGGAGCAGGTCAGGAGCAGGAGCAGGAGCAGGTCAGGAGCAGGTCAGGAGCAGGAGCAGGTCAGGAGCAGTAGCAGGAGCAGGTCAGGAGCAGGTCAGGAGCAGGAGCAGGTCAGGAGCAGGTCAGGAGCAGGAGCAGGTCAGGAGCAGGTCAGGAGCAGGTCAGGAGCAGGAGCAGGTCAGGAGCAGGAGCAGGTCAGGAGCAGGAGCAGGTCAGGAGCAGGTCAGGAGCAGGAGCAGGTCAGGAGCAGGAGCAGGTCAGGAGCAGGTCAGGAGCAGGAGCAGGTCAGGAGCAGGAGCAGGTCAGGAGCAGGTCAGGAGCAGGAGCAGGTCAGGAGCAGGTCAGGAGCAGGTCAGGAGCAGGAGCAGGTCAGGAGCAGGTCAGGAGCAGGTCAGGAGCAGGTCAGGAGCAGGAGCAGGTCAGGAGCAGGTCATGAGCAGGAGCAGGTCAGTAGCAGGTCAGGAGCAGGAGCAGGTCAGGAGCAGGAGCAGGTCAGGAGCAGGTCAGGAGCAGGAGCAGGTCAGGAGCAGGTCAGGAGCAGGAGCAGGTCAGGAGCAGGAGCAGGTCAGGAGCAGGTCAGGAGCAGGTCAGGAGCAGGAGCAGGTCAGGAGCAGGAGCAGGTGAGGAGCAGGTCAGGAGCAGGTCAGGAGCAGGTCAGGAGCAGGAGCAGGTGAAGAGCAGGAGCAGGAGCAGGAGCAGGTCAGGAGCAGGAGCAGGAGCAGGTCAGGAGCAGGTCAGGAGCAGGTCAGGAGCAGGTCAGGAGCAGGAGCAGGAGCAGGTCAGGAGCAGGTCAGGAGCAGGTCAGGAGCAGGTCAGGAGCAGGAGCAGGAGCAGGAGCAGGAGCAGGTCAGGAGCAGGAGCAGGTCAGGAGCAGGAGCAGGTCAGGAGCAGGTCAGGAGCAGGTCAGGAGCAGGTCAGGAGCAGGAGCAGGAGCAGGTCAGGAGCAGGTCAGGAGCAGGTCAGGAGCAGGTCAGGAGCAGGTCAGGAGCAGGAGCAGGTCAGGAGCAGGTCATGAGCAGGAGCAGGTCAGGAGCAGGTCAGGAGCAGGAGCAGGAGCAGGAGCAGGTCAGGAGCAGGAGCAGGAGCAGGAGCAGGTCAGGAGCAGGAGCAGGAGCAGGAGCAGGTCAGGAGCAGGAGCAGGAGCAGGAGCAGGAGCAGGAGCAGGTCAGGAGCAGGAGCAGGAGCAGGAGCAGGTCAGGAGCAGGAGCAGGAGCAGGAGCAGGTCAGGAGCAGGAGCAGGAGCAGGAGCAGGAGCAGGAGCAGGTCAGGAGCAGGAGCAGGTCAGGAGCAGGAGCAGGAGCAGGGCATTGTAATAAAACACACAGCATTTGAAGCTTAAACTATAGAAAACAGGATGTGGACCAGGCATGTCCAAACTGCGGCCCGGGGGCCAAATGCGGCCCTCAGACTTCTTGCTAAGTTTGTCTAAACAACAAAAAGTGACGTTCTATTTCATCCCTCCTGACGCCAGAGGCGGAGCATAAAGCACTGGACGATCATCCTTGCTCATGCACAGGTCGAGAAATAATAAAAAAGTCACCTTTGACCCCCGGTGGCTCACGTGAGTCTATATAGTCACGTGACACCGGGAGCTCCGCCCCTTTTCACCTTCTCACATGCAGGTTGTATACGTGCTTGTTGTTCGGCTAATATATTGCTGTTTCCCACAAAGTTTGGTTCGTTTTGCCGCTTGTAGCCTGTTAGCCCTGTTAGCTTTGTTAGCCCTGTTAGCCCTGTTAGCTTTGTTAGCCCTGTTAGCCCTGTTAGCCCTGTTAGCTTTGTTAGCCCTGTTAGCTTTGTTAGCCCTGTTAGCCCTGTTAGCTTTGTTAGCCCTGTTAGTCCTGTTAGCCCTGTTAGCTTTGTTAGCCCTGTTAGCCCTGTTAGCTTTGTTAGCCCTGTTAGCCCTGTTAGCCCTGTTAGCTTTGTTAGCCCTGTTAGCCCTGTTAGCTTTGTTAGCCCTGTTAGCCCTGTTAGCTTTGTTAGCCCTGTTAGCCCTGTTAGCTTTGTTAGCCCTGTTAGCCCTGTTAGCCCTGTTAGTGTTCAGGTCATTAGTTCTGAACTGCTTTGTTTTCAGCCGGTTACACACCATCGGTGGCGTTTTCGGCTCGACCTGGTTGTTACATGTAGCTGGTTTTGTGTTTACATTGGGTCATTTGTGGCGTTCCCTGCTCGACCTGACCCCGCTGCGCCCCTCTTACCGGGGTACGTAAGAGGTTTTACATCTTTAGAGTCACTAGTGGCGTTCCGCTCGACCCGACTCTATTGGCTCCGGTCTTATCATGCTGGAGTCCCTGTGCTGCCGGTCCTGCCTGGCGCCGCTGCAGCCTGGCGATGGGCATGATCTCTGCCCTGCTTGTCTTGGAGTGGATCATCTTCGGGAGGCACTCTCCGATGATGCTTGCTCCAACTGTTCGGTTATGCCCCGGTCTGTGCGCGTGGCGCGCTTGGCGGCTTTCGAGGACGCTTCAGACAGTTTGTGGCGCCTCCGAGTCAATTACCGGCTGGCCAGACTGGGGGCCTCAAGCGGCCGTCCACGGCTACTCAAGGCGGCCCCCCATTTAAGAAGAAGAAGGGCCCCGGGAAGTTAGCGGCTCAAGTGATCACGCTGACATCTGAACTGGCCCAAATGCGGGCAGTTATCCAGAACCTCCAGACAGATCACACAGGGCAGTGTAGGCTACAGTCTGATCACACAGGGCAGTGTAGGCTACAGTCTGATCACACAGGGCAGTGTAGGCTACAGTCTGATCACACAGGGCAGTGTAGGCTACAGTCTGATCGCACAGGACAGTGTAGGCTACAGTCTGATCACACAGGGCAGTGTAGGCTACAGTCTGATTACACAGGGCAGTGTAGGCTACAGTCTGATCACACAGGGCAGTGTAGGCTACAGTCTGATCGCACAGGACAGTGTAGGCTACAGTCTGATCGCACAGGACAGTGTAGGCTACAGTCTGATCACACAGGACAGTGTAGGCTACAGTCTGATCACACAGGGCAGTGTAGGCTACAGTCTGATTGCACAAGGCAGTGTAGGCTACAGTCTGATTACACAGGGCAGTGTAGGCTACAGTCTGATTACACAGGGCAGTGTAGGCTACAGTCTGATCGCACAGGACAGTGTAGGCTACAGTCTGATCGCACAGGGCAGTGTAGGCTACAGTCTGATCGCACAGGGCAGTGTAGGCTACAGTCTGATCGCACAGGGCAGTGTAGGCTACAGTCTGATCGCACAGGACAGTGTAGGCTACAGTCTGATCACACAGGACAGTGTAGGCTACAGTCTGATCGCACAGGGCAGTGTAGGCTACAGTCTGATCACACAGGGCAGTGTAGGCTACAGTCTGATTGCACAAGGCAGTGTAGGCTACAGTCTGATTACACAGGGCAGTGTAGGCTACAGTCTGATTGCACAAGGCAGTGTAGGCTACAGTCTGATTACACAGGGCAGTGTAGGCTACAGTCTGATTACACAGGGCAGTGTAGGCTACAGTCTGATTACACAGGGCAGTGTAGGCTACAGTCTGATTGCACAAGGCAGTGTAGGCTACAGTCTGATTGCACAAGGCAGTGTAGGCTACAGTCTGATTACACAGGGCAGTGTAGGCTACAGTCTGATTACACAGGGCAGTGTAGGCTACAGTCTGATTGCACAAGGCAGTGTAGGCTACAGTCTGATTACACAGGGCAGTGTAGGCTACAGTCTGATCACCGGTACGCACTCTTTCATAAAATGAGGTCAGTACTTGGATGGGAGACTAATAAAACACCAGAAGCTACAGTGGAGCAGCAGAGGAAATGTCGTGTCCTTTGGCAAGACACTTCAACTCACATTCCCCAGTATGAATTTGGTGTATGAGCGATTGTTTGGTGGTGGTCAGCGGTGCAGATTATGCAAATTGGCAGCCTGACATCTGTCATTTTTTCCCAGGGCAGCTATGGCTAGCTTCCCACCACCAAATGTGAATGAATGAATAATGCTACGTGAAGTGTGAATTTAGTACGAGTCCGGGCCACATTTATGATTATGAGTACGAGTAGAAGCTGCCGTTTTCCCATTGGTCTGTGCGTGACTGACCAATGGGTGTGTCTGGCAGCGTCCCTGTTACCTGTGCAGACATGCTGTTCTTGTTGAGGCTGTTCTCCTTCTTGTTGCGGCGCACTCCAGTCAATTTGGACAAGCCAAAGCCGCTGCTGACCCGCGACAGCTTGGACTGTGTCACAGGCACCACCACCTCACCGCGGCTGATGCACTTCTTCTCATGGGCTGTGGTGCAAGGATCATATGGAACATAAGACACTTTTCCAGCAGGTAAAAACACACAAACAGCAGTGATGTGCACTCACCAAGGTGGTTCTGCCAGCTCTTGAGAGCAGGTTCCTCCAGCGCGGGCCGGGCCGTGACGATGTCCACATGTCCTCGGTCGTTGCAGGGCAGGGACACTTTGAAGATGTCCTCCAGCGTCTGCCTCTTACTGTGCATGAGCTCAGTCCACACGCGGTTGACAGCCTTGAGCAGCAGCTGGCGGCCTGCAGGGGGAGCACAGGAGTATAGAATGTGTGTGCTATATGTGTGTGTGCGTGAGCGTGTGTGTGTGTGCGCGTGTGTGTGCGTGAGTGTGTGTGTGAGAGAGAGGACCTGACCCTCACTGACGTCCTGGCTGGGTGAGCAGTCAGCCTCACTCTCGCTCGACATGTTGATGTGCCAGGTGGTCATGCGCGCCTCTGCCTCCAGCCCGAAGCCCTCCACACTGCTGCAAACACACACACACACACGGACACACACACACACACACAGACACACACAGACACAGACGCACACGAACACACACACACAATACAATCTGGTGAAAAACTTTTGTAAACAAACGTTTGTAAATCAGACCTTGAGTCTTCATAAGTTTACCCAGTTTAAGATTGTAACATCTGTGTTTAGTTTGTATGTTTTGATCAGCTCATCACAAAGTGAATGACATGAATCTCACCAACCATCAAGGACATAGTAACAGACATTAGAGAAATCGAAAAAATAACATTTGGAATGAATTATGAAATGGACTGCGGACCAACTGGGACTTTTATTTCAATCAATCATTTTCCTGAATGTATTTCTTTTGTTGGTAAATGTTTTTATGTATTTATTATTCCTAATACTTGCTCTCCGGGTCTCTTCTGTTTGTTATGTGGAAGTAAAAAGAAAATAAATAGAATTATGCTGAGCAAAATAATATGTCTGTTTGCCGTAACCCGACCGACCCGGTATAAAACTAGCCGTCTGAACAAAAAAAATCAGCATTTTATTTAAAAAAAAAAAAAATGTGGCGCAGCCTTAATGCTGGTACATGTCGGCCTCGGTGAAACTGAGATAAACCCCAAAAAAAGTTTTTTTTTTTCAAATGTGTGATTTTCGTTTTTTTGCAGAATGTGCTAGTTGAAGTTATGAATAAGCCCCTGTGTGCTTCAGATAACACTATTGGTTGTCTTAAACGAATACATTAAGCTGTTAAAAATGTGGAGTTTTCGGGTCTTTTTCCTGCTCTCCTGGGGGGCGTCACCTTTTTCTAGCCAACGTATTGTTTACGTCGGTGTAATCCCTCACGTATTGTTTACATTTTCCACCAATCAGCTGTGACCCGCATGGCAACAGCTGCTGCTCTGTGTTTTCCTCTCATTACTCCAGACCGTCTGCAGAGCACAGTCTTCAGAGCTTACATTTCCTGGACTACATTGCAACGGAACTGTTTACTTAGGTACACTTTTACTTTACTACTAAATTATTGTTTTAACGCTGTGTTTTAAGGCGGTCTCGTGATCACTTTAGAATCTTACTTGTCTGCTCCGGTGGAGCTAATGCTAAGCTAACATGTTGCTTCAGTGCACTCTGCAATACGGGCTTAATGTGACTACTTGCTGTTATCACCATGTTATCGGGTTATTTTTCGGCGTGGGTTGGCCCGTGGGTTGTGTGGGTCGTGCTTTGTGTCTGTTTTATGCTGCTTTGTTAGTTTTCGTGACTCACGCGCTTGCCTGGCCATTATCAGCTTCCTGTGTGTCTCTCTGTGCACGGTGTTGGGAGAGACAACAGGACGGCTGAACCAGGTAAGCTTTGCGACTAAAACACCCGCTTTTAATCACTTTAATGTGCGCCGGTTTTAAACTCGAGTGTATGTTTATGTTTTGGTGTGCTGTTCTGCAAGTGTTTTGCTTTTACGAGCCGTGTTATCTCAAGTGAGTTAGCTAGCATCGCTAGCCGAGGGCAGATGTCCCAATATCTCCGCGTTTTGCATCTTAAATACACCGTTAACGTCACAATGTGAACTGTTATCTGTGAAGCGTGTTATTCCCATATTACTGTTAACCCTAATCGTTATTTTCCTCTTTTCAGAATTGGCAAAGACACCCTGACTGACATAATCAAACACTATGACGAAAATGGAGCAACACCACGGTTGCGGAAGAAGCGCGCACTATACTATATAAAACTATACAGAAGTCCATTCCATAATGCTACCTGGTCGACATCCTGGCCACAAGGACTGACATGTGAAGTTGCTCCCAACCCATGTGACTAAGGCCTCTACGTGAAGTCTGCTAAGGAGCGTGGTAAGTGTAAAACATTATTTTGGTGATTTTCATGTTTTAATGATTAGAGTATAATTAACCATAAGCGACATCTGTTTTTCAGGTGAGCCTGCAGTTTGTACATCAAGCTTCAGATCACTGTGGAAACAGCTTCTCCCACACATCAGAAGCTGCAGGCCACGCACAGATCTCTACAACAGAATCTAATGTGCTGTCTTTGGACCCTCACCGCCAGCAAGCAAAGACATCAGGATGCATTACAGCTTTGACTGCACAGCAGGTACTAATAATAGTGCAAATGCAGAACAGCAATTATAGAGACATATATGTCTTAATCAAATGTCATATGTATTAATCTAATCTCCTTTCTCTCTCTCTCTGTCTACTACAGATACACTTTCCGTCCAACCCTCTGCAGCCGGGGCCAAGCTTCACTACACAATGGACATCCACTTCCTCATTGCTGGCCACACCAAATTCTCCCCTGATTGCGGCTTTGGACTTATCAAGCGAGCATACATGAAGACCAGGGTTGACACTTTGGAAGACATCGCTGAGGTTAGTTTATATGATTTGACTACTGTAATGTGTAAACATTAGCCTGGCAAAACTTCAGTGCTGCTCTCTGCTTAAGATATGTTTCTTCTGTTCTCATTTTTTTACATTGTCGCCCTTGTCATCAGGTCGTGGAAAACAGCTCTCCTGAGTCTCACCTCAATATCCCACAGCTTGTTGGAACGGTGGATGGCAAAGTGTTTGTCAAGAACTTGGACTGGCAGAAGCATCTGAGTCCCTTCTTCAGACGGCTTCCAAAGATCAAGAGTTATCAGCACTTCAGGTATTTATATTGAAACTCTCACATTGTGTTAAAAAAAAAAAAAAAAAAGTTAATGAGTGTTTTATGTGAAATAGTTAGCCATTTCTTAAATGTCCTGTTATTTGTTTACAGCTTTGATGCCAAGAGACCAGGTGTGGTGCTTGCGAAAAGTCACTGTGAAGCAGAACCAGTGGAATTTCAGCTACTACGCAATTCAGCTGTTCTGCCTCCGGTCGACAATCTCCATGTCCTGGTCCCACCTGGACTGAACATTGACAGGCAGACCTATCTGCATGAAAAAATCAGGCCTTTCTGTGCTGACGAGGCAAAAGACGTCACATGCCCAGCGCCGAGAGTCACAGCACAGAAGAGTGCAGAGACGAAGAAGAGGATGAGGATGTGATCTCTGATGTAATTGGACTCTGGTGGTGTACATATCATATCTATTATCTCATATCTCATATATTCAAAGCCATGGACCCGTTGCAGTTCGTATACCTGGCCCTGGCATCTGTTTATAAGAATTCTTCTATTAAGAGTGTTTTTTAAACTATAAGTTATCTGTCCTTTCCCCCTGTATCTACTGCGTTGTAACATTAAAGGCTATTTTATCTTATATTATCTTTTGTTGTTTGTGTTAAACATAATTCACAGGTGATTCAGTGCATCGACAAATGGCAATAAACCCTATTCTGATTCTGATTCTGATTCTTTGATTCTATTCAGGGCCTTTTGTAATCCAAGTATTTCCATTTTAATTTAGTAACTTCTAATTCTGATTCAAGTCCAGTTCACATCAATAACACTCCTCTTGAGTCTTGAGTGACAGCTGTAGGAGGAAGGTGCTGTCAGTGTGGGGGGGGGGGCTTATCTCAATGAGATACAAATGAGCCCCGCCCTCTGTGACTCTGGGCTCACTCAGGTGAGAATCTTTGAGCCCCGTTTTCTCAGTGAATGGGTTTGAGAGTTGTATACATTCAAATGACCACAACTTACTCAAATATTATCAGATCTACATGAGTGAGACATCATTGTAAAGCTTTGAATTCACACTTTCAGGATCTGTGAATAACTCGAAATGTCTCCGGGTAGACATGTAACTGCTTTATCCACGGTCAGACACACACATATATATATATATATATATATATATATATATATATATATATATATATTTCTAATATTTCGCCGACTCACCGACCAGTCTTTCCTAAAGTGCCGTGTAGAATAATTTTATAGCGCTGGTAAACCTATCTTTCATCCCAAGGGACAAATAACATTGCGCAACGCAGGTGCGTCTTCATTTTCGGTCCCCCATATGCTTCTGTGTTAAACAGACCAAGCAGGAGGGAAGCTATATTGTCTTTTACATGTTGATTTGGCACTGTCAGCGCCACTGGGCTGGCCACTGCTCATACCGTTATCTATCATGGCGTGGCTTCATTTAAATTTGACCTGTGCTTTGCATTCTGGGAGGGAAACACGCCCAGCAGCGTCATCACAACAAACATGGTGGCGCCCGTGTCCCCCGCATGTTCCCCCCGCTCGCTGTTCCCTGACGTTCTCCGTCATTGACTGTTGAAGCCTGACCCCTGGACTGTTGAAGCCTCTGACCCCTGGACTGTTGAAGCCTCTGACCCCTGGACTGTTGAAGCCTCTGACCCCTGGACTGTTGAAGCCTCTGACCCCTGGACTGTTGAAGCCTGACCCCTGGACTGTTGAAGCCTCTGACCCCTGGACTGTTGAAGCCTGACCCTGGACTGTTGAAGCCTCTGACCCCTGGACTGTTGAAGCCTCTGACCCCTGGACTGTTGAAGCCTGACCCCTGGACTGTTGAAGCCTGACCCCTGGAATGTTGAAGCCTGACCCTGGAATGTTGAAGCCTGACCCTGCACTGTTGAAGCCTGACCCCTGGCGGTCACTCAGAGTCCAAAAATGGCCAAATTTGTATCTTTTTTTTTGCCTTCAAAGTAAAAAAAATAAGAATTTAACTACCGTCCGACCTACTTGAAAAATGTTGGGTCGGGTTACAGCAAACAGACAATTTATTTGGGGCAGCCTTATGGTGATCTTTTGTATATGAATGTTGTATATACTGTATATACTGTATATGCTGTGTATCAGGGGTGGGCAATTATTTTCCTCCGAGCGTCATATTCGAATCCAGGCAAGTAGCGGAGGCCGGCCCGCGATTATTGGTGTGGGAAAAAAAAAATCACTAAAATTAAATATCAAATAAAATATCACTTTTCTGTCAAATATAGGCTATTGAATCTATTATTTAATTAATTACACGCCATATTTATTAAGCATACAAGTGCAGACAGATGCCTGGGGGCAAAAAAAATAAAAAAATAAAATATATAATATATATATATATATATATATATATATATATATATATATATATATATATATATATATATATATATATATATATATATATATATTATATATATTTATTTTTTTAATCAATATTACTTGGACAAGCTTGGAAGGCCGGATTGAAAGGCGCTGCGGGCCGGATGTGGCCTGCGGGCTGTAGTTTGCCCACCCCTGCTGTATATACTGTATATACTGTATATACTGTATATGCTGTATACTGTATATACTGTATATGCTGTATATACTGTATATACTGTATATGCTGTATACTGTATATGCTGTATATACTGTATATACTTTATATGCTGTATATGTTGTATATACTGTATATGCTGTATATGCTGTATATACTGTATATGCTGTATATGCTGTATATGCTGTATATACTTTATATGCTGTATATACTGTATATACTGTATATGCTGTATATACTGTATATGCTGTATATACTGTATATGCTGTATATACTGTATATACTGTATATGCTGTATATGCTGTATATGCTGTATATGCTGTATATGCTGTATATACTGTATATGCTGTATATACTGTATATACTGTATATACTGTATATACTGTATATGCTGTATATGCTGTATATACTGTATATACTTTATATACTGTATATACTGTATATACTGTATATGCTGTATATACAGTATGTGATGTATATAAAGTATAAGCTGTATATAAAGTATATGCTGTATATACTGCATATGTGTTCATGTCTTCAGAAGGTGGACACTGTTTATCATGCTTTTCTCAGGTTCATTGCTGGGCCTTGTAATGGTCATGAGATGACCCTCTTTGACCACTAGGAGGCAGTGACATTGGTACACATGTATTTACAAGGCCATGCTTAGATTACTGCCTCCTACATTTATGCTTTGATCACACAGAGAAGTGTTATGATCAGCTGTGTCTCTGGTTGGTTTCATATGATGACGTGTCTCTTTTCACCAGGATCCGTCCTCTGAGGCGGGAGCAGTGGTCAGGACCACAATGTAGGAAGACACTTGCCTGACCAGCCAAGACCACTCTCTTTGAAAATAATTTACAAAGATGTTTTGGTCTGGGATCCAACCCAGTCGCTGGAGTGATTGACAGGTGGTTTAAACAATCAGACAAAGGCATTGTCCGTTCGTGTCTGAACAAACATGGAGACTTACGAGGAAAGAATAAGAATATCTTCTGCATGTGAGAGACACGTGACACGACGTCTTCTGCATTTGAGAGACACGTGACACAAGAGTGCAGATCTTACCTCCCAGAGTTCAGGTCTTACCTCCCAGAGTGCAGGTCTTACCTCCCAGAGTTCAGGTCTTACCTCCCAGAGTGCAGATCTTACCTCCCAGAGTTCAGGTCTTACCTCCCAGAGTGCAGATCTTACCTCCCAGAGTTCAGGTCTTACCTCCCAGAGTGCAGGTCTTACCTCCCAGAGTTCAGGTCTTACCTCCCAGAGTGCAGGTCTTACCTCCCAGAGTTCAGGTCTTACCTCCCAGAGTGCAGGTCTTACCTCCCAGAGTGCAGGTCTTACCTCCCAGAGTGCAGGTCTTACCTCCCAGAGTGCAGGTCTTACCTCCCAGAGTTCAGGTCTTACCTCCCAGAGTTCAGGTCTTACCTCCCAGAGTGCAGGTCTTACCTCCCAGAGTTCAGGTCTTACCTCCCAGAGTGCAGGTCTTACCTCCCAGAGTTCAGGTCTTACCTCCCAGAGTTCAGGTCTTACCCCCCAGAGTGCAGGTCTTACCTCCCAGAGTTCAGGTCTTACCCCCCAGAGTGCAGGTCTTACCCCCCAGAGTGCAAGTCTTACCTCCCAGAGTTCAGGTCTTACCCCCCAGAGTTCAGGTCTTACCCCCCAGAGTGCAGGTCTTACCCCCCCCAGAGTGCAGGTCTTACCTCCCAGAGTGCAGATCTTACCTCCCAGAGTGCAGGTCTTACCTCCCAGAGTTCAGGTCTTACCTCCCAGAGTTCAGGTCTTACCTCCCAGAGTGCAGGTCTTACCTCCCAGAGTTCAGGTCTTACCTCCCAGAGTGCAGGTCTTACCTCCCAGAGTTCAGGTCTTACCTCCCAGAGTGCAGGTCTTACCTCCCAGAGTGCAGGTCTTACCTCCCAGAGTTCAGGTCTTACCTCCCAGAGTGCAGGTCTTACCTCCCAGAGTTCAGGTCTTACCTCCCAGAGTTCAGGTCTTACCTCCCAGAGTGCAGGTCTTACCTCCCAGAGTTCAGGTCTTACCTCCCAGAGTGCAGGTCTTACCTCCCAGAGTTCAGGTCTTACCTCCCAGAGTGCAGGTCTTACCTCCCAGAGTTCAGGTCTTACCTCCCAGAGTTCAGGTCTTACCTCCCAGAGTTCAGGTCTTACCTCCCAGAGTGCAGGTCTTACCTCCCAGAGTGCAGGTCTTACCTCCCAGAGTGCAGGTCTTACCTCCCAGAGTTCAGGTCTTACCTCCCAGAGTGCAGGTCTTACCTCCCAGAGTTCAGGTCTTACCTCCCAGAGTGCAGGTCTTACCTCCCAGAGTTCAGGTCTTACCTCCCAGAGTGCAGGTCTTACCTCCCAGAGTTCAGGTCTTACCCCCCAGAGTGCAGGTCTTACCTCCCAGAGTTCAGGTCTTACCCCCCAGAGTGCAGGTCTTACCCCCCAGAGTGCAAGTCTTACCTCCCAGAGTTCAGGTCTTACCCCCCAGAGTTCAGGTCTTACCCCCCAGAGTGCAGGTCTTACCCCCCAGAGTGCAGGTCTTACCCCCCAGAGTGCAGGTCTTACCTCCCAGAGTGCAGGTCTTACCTCCCAGAGTTCAGGTCTTACCCCCCAGAGTTCAGGTCTTACCCCCCAGAGTGCAGGTCTTACCTCCCAGAGTGCAGGTCTTACCCCCCAGAGTGCAGGTCTTACCTCCCAGAGTGCAGGTCTTACCTCCCAGAGTGCAGGCAGATGAAGCAGTGTGCCAGGCAGGCCACAAACTCCTGCTCGTGGTTGCCTGGGCCCAGCACCAGATTGCGGTTGACGGTGAGGACCCGGAGTGAGTCGAGGAGCGCCACCTGCTGGGCCACGGTCTTATGAGGGCGGCTCAGCTGGTACAGCACGGTGCGGTTCAGGCAGTGGTACACAGAGTCCAGAGAGAGGCCCTGGGAGCGCCGCTTGGACTGGCACACAGAGAGAGGGCAGGTGAGGTGTCTGGCTCAAAGGCACCCAGAGGAATCAAGCTACAGCGGATTCATCTATTCAGCACAACTAACATGAAGAGATTGTAAGTACATACCAGGAGTTGCATTTAGCTTTATTCTGTTTACAGTGTCTGCTGAAGCTCAGACTTGTGCCAAAAAACCCGGGGCAAAAATTTTAACATTTTTTAAGTCGTGGATGGCGAGTTAAGGTTAAGGAGTTACTATTTATTGTCCCCATAGAGAAATTTGTCCTCTGCTTTCGACCCATCCTTCAATGCCTCTGGGGCCCGTGAGGAGCTGTAGTCATTGCAGCGCTTGGCTTGGTGAGGAGGGCGGTGCTGAAGCATTGAATGTTCCCTTCGCACGTGCGCAGTTCGAGTAGTTATACCAAATGAGTCACACCTGTGACCCTGGATGGCGCCCCAGAGGTAATATATTCCCCTGCCATCCATCACTCTGTTCTCTTTATCTTCTCGTGTGTGGTTCGTATTGCAAAGAACTTGACTTTTTAGTCGCTTGAAGTCCTACTACCTTGTGGTTGGAGCTGCGGATTTCGCCCTCCGAGGACTGCGACGATTTATATTTTGCTGGGAGATTTACAGGTATTTCGAAAACTGCTAACTGTGTTACGTTGCTGTGGATTGTTGGCGAAGGCAGGCGTATGCGCACCCTGTCCCACGCAACATAACGTTGTCCGATCACATCTGTGCTATCGCTAACGGTGTTAGTAGTTTTGTTCTCCCAGTGTTGGCTTTTGAACCGGCTTGATACTGCCTGTTATTTACCAGTGTTTTCATTAACGTGTGCCCTAATTGGGCACACGTGCGCGCACCCGCTCCTAGTTTTGGCTTCTGTACCAGCTGCATTTGGTGCCAGATCATGGATGGCTCCCATTCTTGCGTGAACTGTGGGTCGGCACTTCATGTTGATGATGGTCATGACCTTTGTCCGACGTGCCTTGGCCCTGACCACCTGAGGGAGGCGTTTTCGGATGACCCATGCATGAACTGCAATTATATGCCACAGGCGGTTAGAGTGTCGAGGTTGGCAGAGTTAACCTTGACGGGAGACAATGACCTCCCGCCCTCTGGCCGAGCGCCCCCTCCCAGAGGCTCAAAACGCCTCTCTGAGCCCGCAGGCACTGACGGTCCTGCAAAAAATAAGGCCAAGTCAGATCCAGGCCTGACATCTAGAGTGGAGCAGCTATCTGCTGAATTAGAAGCAGTCCATGTTGCAGGCTCATCGCATGGATTCCCCTGCTTCTGAGGCTGGATTTCCTTACCAATTCATGCCTGCTCTTGCTCCGGAGGACGATGTTCTCTCCGTGGCAGCATCTGCCTCTCATTTTAGAGATGAGGAGGGGGCACCATCCTTCCATGGTTCTGGGAATGGTTCTTATGACTCTGAGTTCAAAGTTCAGGCGATAGCCCCATGCAGGATGTCCTGCGTAAAGCCCTGGGGCTTCTTCAGGTGGAGATTCCGCAGCCTGAGTAGCCCGGCTCTGCCAGTGCTTTTTTCAGGCGAGGACGTGCTCCTACGCCTTTTGTCGTGCCACCGTCCACTGAGTATCTTAAAGAGATGCATGCCTGCTGGAGAGATCCGAGCGTTTTTTTTAGGCTCTCATCAGACGGACGGGTTCTGGCAGCTATGCATAATCCATCGGCAACGGGTCTGGATCGCATGCATGCTGTTGAACCCGCCATTGCGTGTTTCATTGTTTCCCCTGAAGAGGCATTATGCCAGGACGCTAGATGTCCTCTGTCCCAATGTCGGGTGACTGACGACTTGGTGACCAAGGCATATAATTCTGGTGCGCGGGCTGGTCGCTTGGGCAATTCACTGGCTCATGTGATGCTGGCGCTCTCTTCCTCCCTTCAAGGGGGTGATGCCGCTGATAGTGCTGTAAATGTTTTGTGACACAGCGCTACAGGCTTTTGCGCTTATGACGAGGGAACTTGGCAGAGTTATGTCTTACCTTGTTCAAGCCCGTCGGCAGATTTGGCTTGCTCAGTCTCCCCTCACTGAGGCGTGCCGTAGGACCCTCCGCAGTGTGCCCGTGCAGCCCGGAGAGTTGTTTGGCTCCGCTGCCGTGGAAGCATTGAAACGGACTGCTCTTGCCCGACAGACCAGGCAGCAACTTTCTAGTCTCAACAGAGCTGGGGCCTCCCCTCGGTCCGTGAGACGTCAGACGGCTGGCCCTAGTTTTCGGCCACCTTCACGGAATTGGTCTGGTGGGGTACGCTACCCCTCAGAGGGTCCTGACAGGGGATTTCGCGGCACCCCACGCCAACCGGGACACCAGCCAAGACCTTCGGGTGCTGGCCGCCGGCCCCTAGGGCAGTTCATCTACTGGGCTGCTCATGCGTCGGACCCATGGGTGGTTGCCACGTTGACTCATGGGTATCGACTGCAATTCCGACGCTGGCCACACATGTCAGGCCGGGTCAAGATGACTATGATCAGCGACCCGGCAAAAGCTCAAGCATCGACCAAGGAGCTGTCCGTCCTCCTGGCCAAGGGTGCCAACCAGGCAGTAGATCCTCTGTTGCAACCCGGAGGCTACTACTCCACATATTTTCTTGTGCCCAAAAAGCCGGATTTCGTCCCATTTTGGATCTCAGGGGACTCAACCATTTTCTGAAGGTGTTGCCATTCCACATGCTCACCACAGGAGAGGTTCTCCAGTCACTCACAGACAGGGAGTGGTTCACGTCTGTAGATCTCAAAGATGCGTACTTCCATGTGCCCATTGCACCTCAACATCAGCAGTTTCTCAGGTTTTCCTTTCTAGGCAGCCATTGGCAATTCCGGGTGCTCCCATTTGGACTCTCCCTTTCCCGGAGAGTGTTCACACGATGTCTGAAAGTCCTACCATATCTGGACGACTGGCTGATTTGCGCTCAATCCCGAGCGCAAGTCAGCCGGGATACAGCTCGCCTGCTGCCTCATGTGACCCAGTCGGGCTTCAGAGTAAATATGGGGAAGAGCAACCTGGTCCCATCCCAGAGGACAACATTTCTGGGAATAGAGTTAGATACTGTGTCGATGAAGGCTCGTCCATCACTTCGTCGGCTGGACGACATTCAAAATATGGTCTCTCGTTTCGGACTTGGAAGTTGGAACCCTTTCATTGAGTTTCTTCAACTTGTGGGGAAGCTGACCTCAGTTACACGCATTGTGCCCCTCGGTCTCCTGTCATTGCGTCCTCTGCAGCGGTGGCTGAACAGTTCGGTGCCACACGGCACCGAAGGCGAACACTTTGGGTGACGTGGCAGTGCTTGCGTGCACTGGCCCCATGGAGGGACAGAGAGTACTTGGCGAGAGGAGTCCCCATGGGCTTGGTGGTGTGTCGCAGGGAGGTGGTTACCACCGACTCCTGCACCACAGGATGGGGTGCGGTATGGCAGCACAGGATGGTTCAAGGGATGTGGTCTCAGAGGGATTGCTTGGATCACATCAATGTTTTAGAACTGCGTGCTGTTCATCTGGCTCTCAGGCATTTCCTGCCACACCTGAGAGGGAAACATATTCTGGTTCGGTCGGACAACACCTCCACGGTTTATCACATCAACCATCAGGGAGGTGTCAGATCGGCTCGGCTCCTCGAGGTGTCTCGCAATCTGTTGAGATGGGCTGCGCCTCGTCTGTCCACACTGAGAGCTGTGTATCTGCCGGGAGAAAGCAATTCCGTGGCAGACTTTCTTTCATGGCAGCAACCCCTTCCGGGAGAGTGGTCCCTCCACCCCGAGGTGGTGCACACAATTTGGGGCCTTTTTGGCCTCAGAAGAGTCGACCCCTGCCCGCTATGGATCTCCCTCACAAGGGCGCCGGGCTCTTTAGACCAGGATGCGCTGGCACACGCATGGCCTCAGGGCCTTCTGTACGCGTTTCCTCCTCTTCCACTGATTTGACCGACCCTACAGAGGGTTCTCCAAGAGGGTCAACAGCAGGCTTTTAGCTAGAGGGCCGTCTTCCCGTTTTTTGGATGGGGTATTTTGACATGTGGACGGACATTTTCGAGTGCAAGGACGGTGTAATTTTTATTAATACATTTTAGAAAAGGGAATATCATCATTAAATCGGGCCGGGAAGCGTTTGACGATAGTCCGCCGTGGTCAGCGCCATGACAGTTTACTGTTTACAAGTGAAAATTTGCATGCTGCGCGCTGATTGGTCGACAAAGTTTGTGTGCTTGGCTCTGATTGGCTGCCAAGCCGTGGTCTGGAAAATGCCGAAGCTCCACGTTTGCCGATCCTCCACGGCCAAATATCATGTAAAATACGGCGCGATACGCCGCTCCTAAGTGGGGGGAGTGTGATCCGCACGGCTGAGAGGCGCAGGCGGCGCCAGAGTATGGAAAGTCAATATCATACAAGGCGCCTCTGCGTTAAAAGCGCCGCTTTATTTTGTAAAAGCGTCTGAAAAAAGGTCGCGATACACATATTGGCTTTAATTTTTTAAGCCCCCGGACAAAATTATTTGGACGGGGTGTTTTCAAATCCTAGCTAAAAGCCTAGGTCACAGGCTATTGCTGATAGCCCCGTGCTGGCCGGCACAGCCGTGGTTTCCGTTACTGTACAGCCTGTGTTGCAGCCCTCCGTGGCCCCTTCCGGCCAGGAGAGATCTACGGTCTCAGTTGAGGGGTCAGATTTGGCATCCGAACCCTCAACGCCTCCGGCTGTGGGTTTGGCCGTTGGTGGGTCCGAGCCACAGCTAACTGGCCTCGCCGATGCGGTTAAACAAACGCTTCTGAATGCCAGGGCTGCCTCGACTCGTCAGCAGTATGAGAACAGGTAGAAGCCGTTTTCCCAGTGGTGTTCTGCCCACGGTGAGAACCCGGTGTCCTGTTCGGTGCCTCTTATCTTGGAGTTTCTTCAATCTCTCCTTGATGATGGCCGGTCCCCGTCGACCCTGAAAGTATATGTTTCTGCCATATCTTGTAATCATGGTTTGGTCAACAATCGTACTGTGGGGAGTCATAACTTGGTTTCACTTTTTTTACGGGGAGCTCGTAGGTTGCGGCCCTCCGTCGCTCCACGTGCCCCAATATGGGACTTGTCAGTGGTTTTAGATTCCCTCTGCCAACCTCCATTTGAACCCTTGGCAAAGGCGGACATTAAATGGCTGTCGGGGAAGACTGCATTCTTGTTGGCCATGGTCTCCGCGAAAAGAGTCAGTGAGTTAAATGCCCTTTCTGTCAGTCCCACATGTCTCAGATGGAGCCCGGATGACTCTGGTGTCACCTTATGGCCGAATCCGACGTTTCTGCCCAAGGTGTTGTCCCGCGCTCATTGCAACCGGCCTTTGAGTTTGGGTCGGTATGAGCCTCCAGCTGGAGAAGGCAGGGACAGGCTCCTGTCATTGTGCCCAGTGAGGGCGTTGAAGGCCTACATTGCGGCAACTGCAGATATAAGGCGCTCAGACCAACTGTTTGTATGTTACGGTGGTGCTAAGAGTCCACTATCCAGACAGAGTCTTTCGCATTGGGTTGTTGATGTGATTCGCCGTGCTTACGGTGTGGCAGGACTCCCCCCACCGCCCCGGCGTGAGGTCTCATTCCACCAGAAGCGCCTCCACTTCCTGGGCCGCCATGAAGGGCGTTCCATTGGGAGCTATATGCGAGGCTGCATCTTGGACTGGGCCGGGCACTTTCGCCAGATTCTACAGCGTCAATGTGGCCGCTCCTTCTCAGTGAGGTACGTGCTTGGGATTCTTCGTGACATAGCTGGTATTATGTCATTCAGTGCTTCAGCACCGCCCTCTGGCGGTCAGTAGGGATGAAATAGAACGAAAGTTACACATGAAACTACGGTTCTATGAATCCCGGATGACCGACAGAGGCGCTCTGTCACTCCAAATCTTTGCGGTTTCGCAAGAAGATAAAGAGAACGGAGTAATGGATGGCGGGGGAATACATTACCTCTGGGTGTCATCCAGGGTCACAGGTGTGACTCATTTAGTATAACTACTCGAACTGTGCATGTGCGAACTTTTGTTTTGCTTGTATGTGCATCATGTGTAATTGGCAGCCTCTAAAATACACCAGCAGACAGTAAACAATGCCTGTTCTGTATTTTCTGGGAGGAGGAGCCCTAATGTCAGGGGCCTTCTTATGGAATAATGTTGACACACAAGCAGTGGTCTTTTTTAGCTTTTGGGGTGTTACAGAAATGTCTAAGAAAAATAAAGGCTTACAAATACATGATTACAGACAAGGTGTATACATTGAAAGTGGGTGAGTCAGCTGAAATAGGGGCCCCAGCATGGCCCCGGCTGTACCTGTGCGATGAGCTGCACAATGAAGTCCACCACCAGCTTAGAGTCCTTGTTGAACATGCCCTGCCACAGCTTGTCCACCACGCGCTGGCTGAAGTAGAAGACGTTGTTAACCAGAGTCTGGTAGTTTCCTCCAGAGCTCAGAGGCAGGGAGGAGTCTTCACCTGAGGAGGGCGGAGTCAGGCCACAACAGGAAACACAACATTCATTTAGGAGGTTCACACACACAAAAACGTATTTAGTTCAAATGTATTAATTGTAAAATATGAATCTTACTTCCAAATGCTTTGACCAGTTAAGAGCTATTTATTTGATTAATCTTTTACTTGTTTCAAAATGTTTTTGAATTTACAATACAATACTTTACTTCTGACTTCAAGCCAAATTATTTGCTAATGGGTTAAGAACATTTTCCTTTTCACCATTGACATTTTTAAAATAAGGTTTAGCTAAATGATCTTCTAGTATCTTACAGTGGTACTCGGTGGTGGAGTGGAGAATGCACATGTGCAAAGGGTGAGTAGGCCTCACAATCTGATAGAAGTCTTAAAGGTGCAGTTACCGAGCAGGACATCAGCGGCCAGCAGGTGCTCCATGACCCCGTCCAGGATGTTGGACTGGAACTCCTTCTGTTGTGTCCGTGTGGAGCGCTCTGGGGACGCCTGCACACAGCACATGCACAGTGAGCCACGCCTACATTCTCTGTGTGGCCAAAATGTGACCTTGTTCAGACTTTGTTATGCTACTGTAACCCAGGTGGAGCATTCTCCATTCATCTAGTAGTCACGCTTTAAATATCGCAGTATTTCGTGGACTTCACGCAGTATCTGGTCTTGCAGTTACGTGCCCTAGTTTGTGTGACATCACGTGGTCAGGTGCATGTGTTTTATCCATGTTGTGAGGTGCAGTGGGCAGTAGAGGGGGAAGCAAGCGGAGAGCTGAGGAGCAGCTCTGCTTTTTCTATTTCATTTGTTAATCACTCATTTTCGCCGCACATTTATTGGATTAATTAACTCAAACCCTGATGAATGGATTTTTTCCGGGCGCCAAAAGTACATTCCAGCTTCATATATTCCTAATCAATCAAGCACTTTATAATTTTATGAATGGATTAATTTATTCACTGAACTTACTCATTGGTTGCTGCTTATTTCATCACAGGCACAATTCACTTTACCGTTAAATAATATAACATTTTTTTCAGTGTGAGATTGTCTGCGAAGCCCTGTTAGCCCCAGCATTCAAACGTTTTGAGATTTTGATTACTATTCTGACCCTGACCCTGATCTTTTTGCCTGCTCCTCGTGATCCTGTTTGCCTCCATCGACCCTGGACCGTCCTGAGATTCCCTTCTGCCTGACCTCTGATATTCCTGTTTGCCTGTGTACCGAACCTGGAATGGATCAACGACTACGACTCTCGTCTACTCTCTGACACCACTGAATGCCGGTTCTGACCACTGCTGGATGTACCTCCCCTTCTCGTCCTGACATACCAGTGACGTTATACTTTACTGTTTGCACTATTAAAGACTGTTTAATCGTTGCCTGTTTCCGGTTCTGTAATTGGCTCCGTTCTGCCGTTCGTGACAGTACGGGGCTCCTGCAGTCCAGAAAACCTCTCACCGTGTCCATCCACATCACGCACTTCTGTAAATGGACTGTATCTATTAGTAACTCCTTAACAAGTTAATGTGCTGGACGCCCTCTCTTTGTGTCACTTTGCACATGGCACTGCACCATATTATTTCTACTGCTGTTTGACCCTGTTATCTATATGAATCCGACAGCATCCCCCGACGAGGTCAGCAGGTCTCCACCCGCACTGTAAACGGTGTTGGTGAGGCACTGCTTCCCTCTGCTGAGGCATCAAACGGTTTGCCAGAATTTCCTTGGTGCCGACCGATAGTCCTCCCCCATGGCCTCCCCAAAGTCCTCCCAGCCCCGGGTTTTTGCCTCTGCGACAGCAGGAGCTGCGGCTCGCTTGGCCTGTCGATACCTGTCAATGACCTCAGGAGGCGGAGAACATGGTCCACTCAGACTCAATGTCCCCAGCCTCCCCCGGGACATGGGAGAAGCTCTCCTGGAGGTGTGAGTTGAATACCCTACTGACAGAGGGCTCTGCAAGACGTTCCGAACAGACCCTCACAATGTGCTAACCCAACACGTGGTGGCTGAGCGGCTATAAGCCCACACCAGCCCTGCCCACACCCGCCCCGCCTCTCCCCGCGGGCAACACCAGAGAAGTGGAGAGTCCAGCCCCTCTCGAGGAGATGGTTCCAGGGCCCAAACTGTGCGTGGAGGTGAGGCCGACTATATCTAGTTGATATTGCTCAACCTCCCGCACAAGCTCAAGCTCTTTCCCTCACACAATGATATAATATAGTTATATATTGGAATTAGGTTGATGGTCAGAATGATTTAAGGCGACTAAACTTCACGTCTCCAAAGCCGGCGCTGGTAGTGAACCTGAAATAACACAGTTTTCCAGTGTAATGTAAAGCTGTAGCTTTAAAAATGTAGCTGCCCGCGGTGAATCCTCAGAGCCGAGCCACGGGCTGAGCGTGGGCAGAAGATGGCGGAGACTCCAGGGGACCAAACCGGTTTTGTAGGTCCACGAATGAGCCCGGTGCCCTGTCACCCTTGCTCTTGATGGGCATGGAGCTCACCGGAGCTCTGGGCCTGGCTCCCTGCTGGTTCCCGCCGGGAGCCGATGAGGAGGGCCGGCGTGTCTCGGAGGCGTTGGTGGTAGCAGCGTGGGTCCCACCCAGGACCACCGCCGCATGATGGTCGTCCCGGACTACACACAGCACAGATAGTCCAGCTCGGCCCCCCGCTGGCTCAGGCCCGCGTAACTCGGATGAGGAAGTGAGCGACGGCATGCTAGCTTGATGTAGCTGCTCAGTGTCCAAGTGCATTAAAACGTTAACCCTTTATACTTTAACAAACTTCTTGTTTGCCAAAACAAGATCAAATATGGTGAAAATGATCTTGAGAAATGGCACATATTAAATATTATGGGTTTTGTGTGTGGCACACGTTTCCCAACTTTTTTTTATTTTCAGTCAACCATAATGTCCCCATTTGTAAAGAAAAGGAGGGAAGGAAGCGCGAAAGTGCCACAAATTTGGCAGTAGGTGTAATAAAAAGGGGAAGATTGCCCCCCCTCCTCTTGTGGGCGGCGATGTGGCACGAAATCAAGAGTGATGCGCTCGCACA
The DNA here is from genome assembly GCF_026437365.1 of Eucyclogobius newberryi. Classification (NCBI taxonomy): domain Eukaryota; kingdom Metazoa; phylum Chordata; class Actinopteri; order Gobiiformes; family Gobiidae; genus Eucyclogobius; species Eucyclogobius newberryi. The sequence goes on along the minus strand of NW_027316278.1, from coordinate 42,391,926 downwards.
CTCTCCACACCTGCTTGTCCTGTGCATTCTAATTAATAGAGGGAATATTGAACATTATCTTTGTATTAAAAGGAGGCACATCGGGGCCTTGGCTAAGATTTACTTCCCACTTTGTTTGTGGCCCTGCAAAGCCAGCATGAAAATGTTTTATGAAAATGAGTCAGAAGAAGTCTGAGCTGGCTCCGCACTGACTCACCTCCAGCAGCAGGTCCAGGATGGGAGTCTGTTTAGTGGCTGGGCTGTTGCACATGTTGTCCATGATGAGGACCCTCATAAAGTCCAGCACATACTTCTTGGCCGGGTGGTTGGTCAGGGACGTCTTGGAGCCCACGTTACAGTACTCGGACTGGCTGCGGTTCATGCCTGAATCCCCTGCAAACGCCTTGAACTCCTCTGTGGGGGAGCCGGCCTCGTCATCTAGGTCAGTCACCTAAAGCAGGAGACCAGTTAAACACGCCCACCAACAGCTAGGTCTGTGCATGTGCAGGGGCCCTCAGGGGCCTTCTACCCCTCTATTTGGATCATGTTAATATGGTTTAACAGAATAATCAGAAAACCCAACAATAAGATCTAATTTTTGGTCCATGTCTCCGTGCACAAGGGAAATGTACCAGAGGCCTGTGGTGCAGCTGGTTAAGAGGGTTAAGCCAGGTGACTTTAGGGTTAACCCTGGTTCAGCTCTACCATGAAGATGGTTCACATTCAATCAAGGTAGATCTCTATG